>NC_090028.1:31843826-32203826 GCF_037176765.1 Anolis sagrei
AGTGAAGTGTGGTAGGAAGGGAATTTCTTTAATGTGCTGAAGTCCAAAGTTGTAGCTAACCTTTTCATACACACAAGCAACTCCTGGACTGTAATGGTATTACTTATCACAAGTTGCCTAATGAGTGTGTTAATAACATATTTAGCACCAGTGTGACAAGTAACTGCAAATGGACAGCAAATTGAGTAATAGTTTTTAGTCCTTTTCAAATGTTACCGCTAAGAATATTACGCCTATTATCCTGATCCAGCAAATCCTATCTTACGTTCTGAAAATATAGGGCAAGATGTATTGGGGGCTGGTGGGTTCCATATTGTTGGGGCAGTGAACCTTGGAGGTACCTTTCTGAATGTAAAATAAATTATCCAAAGTGATACACCCTTTTAGGTTTAGAATAATAGCTGAATTTATTTATTTACGACATTTATATGCCGCCCTTCTCACCCCGAAGGGGACTCAGAGCGGCTTACAAGATATAAATACATACAACATATTATATTATTAGCATAGTACAATATCAGTATTAAATATTAGTATATTGTACTAAAGCAGATTCACTCTTGCACCAACATGGAAGCTGTTAGACACTATTAGCAGTGCCTTGCTAATCGTGGCTAACAGTTTCCATGTTGGTGCAAGATTATTATTTTTTAAATCATGTCAGATGCAACTTGAGAAACAGCAAGTTGCTTCTGGTATGAAGGAATTGGCCACCTGCAAGGATGTTGCACAGGGGACAGACACCCAGATGTTTTGCCATCCTGTGGGAGGCTTCTCTCATGTCCCTGCTGACAGGGACATGAGAGATGGGAGCTCACCCCTGTCTTGCTGATTTGAACCTCAGCCTTCAGGTCAGCAGTTCAGCCGGCACAAGGGTTTAACTCATTGTGCCACTGCGACTCCTACAAGAGTGCAAGAGTGAATCCAAAAGAATTATGACTCCAATGAAAGGCAGTTACCTGGTTGTCAAAATGGATTTTAAGGTGACATTGGACCAACTTTGCTGCCATCTGGGACATGCAGCCACAAAAACAACTCCGACTGTTGTTTACCAAAGTGTTCTTGCAGTAGATATCCATTCAGGCAACAGGAAAGTGTGTCGCCATGGCTCCCTGCCAAACCTTGGCAATGAAGTCGGTACCATCTTGCAAAATGGGTTTTTTTTTTGTTGTGTCAGGAGTGACTTGAGAAACTGCAAGTCGCTTCTGGTGTGAGAGAATTGGCCATCTGCAAGGACGTTGCCTAGGGGATGCCTGGATGATTTGATGTTGTTATCATCCTTGTGGGAGGATTCTCTCATGTCCCCGCATGAGGAGCTGGAGCTGATAGAGGGAGCTCATCCGCCTCTCCCTGGATTCGAACCTGCGACCTGTCGGTCTTCAATCCTGCCGGCACAGGGGTTTAATCCATAGTTACTTCACCTTGGCTGTCCTTGAGAACCCAATCTAACGTACCCCATAGTGCTGCTTAGCAAAAGACATCAACAACACGCATTGCAGTTGTGAAGTGTGGTGGTTTGGTTTGTACTTGAGCAGAAGTGTATATTTGATCCAATTTTAAATAATATTTTTTTTAAAAAAAACTTGGGTTTACGGAGTATTTTGCATGCGCTCTCTTTGAGTATTCCCTGAACTACTCAGCCTTCCCGGTTCGGCTGCTTTTTAAATAGTTAAGATTGGTCCCTCTTGTCCTTTGTAATGAAGTTGCCATGTATATGGAATTCTGACAATGACTTCTCTAACTTGTTTTTAATGTTTTCCTTAGCCTGCACGCCAGCCCCATGACAACTGTACTACACCACTTACTATCCAAGTGAGTAAAAAACCAAACCAAATCCTTGTTTGCTTTCATTTTAGAGCAGAAACTTACCGTATTTTCAGAATCCCACTTCAAAATGCAACATAATATTTTGATTGTTTGACACACTTGGATCGTGAAAGACCACAAAGGCCATCCAGCCCAATCCGCTTCTATGCAGGAAAACACAACCAAAGCACCCCCCAACAGATGACCACTGAGCTTCTTGCTATCTAGCTTTCCCATTTTCTTTCTCTGTTTTCCCACAAATTCCTTTTTAAAAAAAAAAAAATTGTTGTTGTCATTATTATTATTATTATTATTATTATTATTATTATTATAAACACAACAAGATGAGTCCATAATAGACAAGATCACTCTGCTGGCTGTTGTATTGGATCACACATCAGACACTTCTCAAGTGTCTAGGATTGTGTGATGTGTCGGCGAATAATGCATGCAGATCCCAGTAAGGTGGCCTTCTGCAGCTGACAGATGGTAATTTTGTCAGCGCCAATTATTATTATTATTATTATTATTATTATTATTATTATTATATACACAACAAGATCAGTACACAGTAAACAAGCTCACTATGCATTGTCGAAGGCTTTCATGGTTGGAATCACTGGGTTGTATGGCCATGTTCTAGAAGCATTGTCTCCAGGAATTTTGCCTCCATCTGTGGCAGATATCTTCAGAGGTTGTGAGGTCACTATGCTGGCTTTTGTATTTGATCACACGTTGGACACTTCCCAAGTGTCTAGGACTGTGTAATGTATTGATGAATAATGTGTGCAGATCCCAGTAGGGTGGCCTTTTGCAGCTGGCAGGTGGTGATTTTGTCAGTGCTGATTGTTTTTAAGTGCAGGACAAGGTCTTTAGGCACTGCACCCAGTGTGCCAATCACCACTGGGACCACCTTGACTGGCTTGTGCCAGAGTCTTTGCAGTTCTGTCTTAAAATCCTCATAAGTAGTAGTAGTAGTTGTTGTTCTAACGCAAAACACAGCATGACACAGCATTATTATTATTATTATTATTATTATTATTATTATTATTATTATTATTTTACTGACACAAAACAACAGTATGTCACAGCAAATGAGATCTATATGCTGAAATTCGTATCACAAAATCACAAGTCGAACACTTCCCAAGCGTCTAGGACTGTGTGTATTATTATTATTAGGAAACAAGATCACCATGCTGGCTTTTGTATTTGATCACACATTGGACACTTCCCAAGTGTCTAGAACTGTGTGATGTGCATATCCAAGTAGGATGGCATTTTGTAGCTGACAGATGGTAATTTTGTCAGTTACGATTGTTTTTAAGTGCAAGCCAAGGTCTTTAGGCACTGCATCCAGTGTGCTGATCACCTCTAGGACCACCTTTACTGGCCTCCTCCTCCTCTTCTTTGTATCCTGTGTTATCTCTTAAAATCTCGGTGGAATCCAGATTGGCTGATGTTGATAGGAACTGAAGTTCAACAAGATTTGGAGGGAGATGCCATTCATGCTACTAACCATGGCCTCAAACAGTGTATTCTGCACATTACCTAACTTAGCATATTTAAATTGCGCCCAAATGATGTATTCATTATGGCTAGGGCTTTTTAAAATTGCATTTTACTTTTTTATTATATGCCACTGATCCCACCCATAAGGCAATTTATTTGTCATGTCAGGGTAACCAGTCAATTGTATTACATTTCTAACAGAACAAAACAAACAAACAAACAAACAAACAAACAAACAGACAAAACACAAAATTTGCGAGTTTGGTAGTTGATTAAATGTCCTTTGACCAGTATCTGGCCACTTGGAGTGCCTCTGGTGTTGCTGCAAGAAGGTCCTCCATTTTGCATGTGGCAGGGCTCAGGTTGCATTGCAGCAGGTGGTCTGTAGTTTACTCTTCTCCATACTCGCATGTCGTGGATTCCACTTTGTGGCCCCATTTCTTAAGATTGGCTCTGCATCTCGTGGTGCCAGAGCGCAGTCTGTTCAGCGCCTTCCAAGTCTTCTGTGTGCCCAGGGGGGAATCTCTCATTTGGTATCAGCCATTGGTTGAGGTTCTGGGTTTGAGCCTGCCACTTCTGGACTCTTGCTTGCTGAGGTGTTCCAGCGAGTGTCTCTGTAGATCTTAGAAAACTATTTCTAGATTTAAATCATTGATGTGCTGGCTGATACCCAAACAAGAGATTAGCTGGAGATGTATCTGCCTTGGTCCTTTCACTATTGGCTGCTACTTCCCAGTGGATGTCAGGTGGTGCAATACCAGCTAAGCAGTGTAATTTCTCCAGTGGTGTAGGGCGCAGACACCCTGTGATAATGCGGCATGTCTCATTAAGAGCCACATCTACTGTTTTAGTGTGGTGAGATGTGTTCCACACTGGGCATGTGTCAATAACGAATGGAATTGGTGCCAGAAAGACAGCCATCCTTGAGCTTCCCTGATCTGAAAGCTGTACAGCCAGCCCTCCATATCCACTGATCCCCGCATCCATGGATTCAATCATCTGTGGCTCGAAAATATGGTTTAAAATTCTAAAAAGCACACCTTGAATTTGCCATTTTATATGAAGGGCACCATTTTACTCCACTGTTGTATATAATGGGATGTGAGTGTCCATGGGTTTTGTTATCCACAGGGAGTCTTGGAACCAAATCCAGCAGATACCATGAGCTCACCGTACTAAGTTCATATCTGGTTTGCATTTGCACAAGCCAATCACTAAAGAGTACAGTTCATGAATAATTTCACATTGTTGGGTCCCATTCCACCAAATAAATATTTTTTTTGCTTCTCCCTCCATCCTGACAAAACAGATGGAGACAAATAGCTCTTCTGCAAATGACACCGTATGCAGCAAAGAAGCTATGACCTATTCGGTAAGTAAAGCTGAACAATAACACACTATATATCTATATAAATAAAAATGTAATGTTCGTTTGTGGGGTTAACTGAACTCCAAAACCACTGGATGGATTGACACCAAATTTGGACACAACCCAATGTATGTCCTTCACTAAAAAAAATTGATTTTGTCATTTGGAAGTTATAGTTGCTGGGATTTATAGTTCCCCTACAATCAAAGAGCATTCTGAACTCCAGCAATGATGGAATTGAACCAATCTTGGCACACAGAACTCCCATGACAAACAGAGAATACTGGAAGAGTTTGGTGAGCATTGACCTTGAGTTTTGGAGTAGTAGTTCACCTACATCCAGAGAGCACTGTGGACTCAAACAGTGATGGATCTGGACCAAACTCTACACGAAGTAGGTGAACTACAACTCCAAAACTCAAGGTCAATGCCCACCAAACCCTTCTAGTATTTTCTGTTGATCATGAGAGTTCTGTGTTCCAAGTTTGGTTCCATTCCATTGTTGGTGGAGTTCAGAATGCTCTTTGATTGTAGGTGAACTATAAATCCCAGAAACTACAACTCCCAAATGACAAAATCAATCTCCCCAACCCCACCAGTATTCAAATTTGGGCGTACCGGGTATTTGTGCCAAATTTGGTCCAGTGAATGAAAATACATCCTGCATATCAGATATTTACATTATGATTCATAACAGCAGCAAAATTACAGTTGTGAAGTGACAACAAAAATAAGTTTATGTTTGGGGGTCACCACAACATGAGGAAGTGTATTAAGGGGTCGCGGCATTAGGAAAGTAGAGAAACACTGGTATATCAAAATATTTCAAAATCCAAAAATGTCCAAGAGCCAAACTTTTCTGATCCCGTGGATTTAGATAAGGGACAGTCAACCTCTAATATAATGGTCACCTTCTGCAACCAGCATCCCTGGTTGTTTTCACTATAATAGATAACTAAAGATTATATTCTATGTATTGGAAAGTGGATTGGAATTCATGAAAGCTTGTGCCTATACAAACATTTTTCTTTAAGAGTGCCAAAGAAGTTTGCTGAAAATTACTTAAACTCTTCTGTTCCAGTATTATACCTACTGCTGCCTCCTGGGTTTCATTGCGTGCTCCGTCTTCCTCCGCATGAGTTTTGAACTCAAGCTTATGCTTTTGTCAGGAGCGGTCATCGGCTATTTCATTGTATTTAATGCCAGACACACATGGAGCACCAACCACAGCAATTCCACCACAAGGTAGGAGATCTTGTTTCCATAAGCTCATGCTCTGTAAGCTCATGGTAAGCTGAGTGTAATTGTAGACTGCAATGCTTGGGATTAACCTTTCCTTTGAGAAGAAAAACTTCCATCAGACAAAAGCTGATTCTGGAATGTGGTGACATTTTAAATCTACACGAGGAAAATTCCTTTCACCACCAAAAATGCTGCAATAATGGCTTTTCTAAGACCAGCAATTCCGTTTGTGCCACAGCTTCCTATCAGGTTGCGTTTTATGATATCATTAGGCAAATCTTTCTTTCCCATTTAAGGATCTTGAAACGTTTTGTCATTTTCTGTTGAAAAGAACAGACTTCCTTTACAGAGTTTGGATAAGTTAATCTTTCCCAACACAACTCATTGTATCTCACAGCTGCATTCGACACAGTGAATCGCAATGCTCTCTGGACCATCCTCCAAAAGATCAGGTGGCCTTACAAATTGGTGAACATCCTGCTGCTTCTCCATGATGGCATGATGGCAACAGTCTTGGACAGCAATGGCTCCCAAAGTGACCCATTTAAGGTGGAATCAGGTGCCAAACAGGGACATGTTATTGTCCCAACCTTATTTTCCATCTTCATCGCTATGATACTTCATCTTGTTGACGGGAAGCTTCCCACCAGAATAGAAATCATCTATCAGACAGATGGCAAGCTGTTTAACCTCAGCAGACTGAAAGCCAGAACCAAGGCTACAATAACATCTGTTATAGAACTCAATATGCTCATGGCAACATTGTCTGTGCGCATTCAGAAGAAGACCTACAAGCCACTCTAAACACCTTTGCAGAAGCATACGAGAAGCTCAACCTGTCATTGAACATCGAGAAAACCAAAGTGTTCTTTGAACAGTCACCAGGCAAACCCTCTCCAATGCCAGCTTAATGGTGTAACATTAGAAAATGTTGACCATTTCCGCTATCTTGGCAGCCACCTCTCCACAAAAGTCAACATTTACTCTGAAATACAAGACTGCCTGAGCTCTGCGAGTGCAGCATTTTCCCAAATGAAGCAGAGAGAATTTGAGGACCGGGACTTCCATAGGGATACCAAGGTGCTTGTTTATAAAGCTATTGTCCTCTGAACCCTGCTATACACCTGTGCAGACGTGACATGCAACTCCTGGAAGGATTCCATCAGCGCTGTCTCTGAAAAATCTTGCAAATCTCCTGGGAAGACAGACAGACAAACATCAGCGTGCTGGAAGAAGCAAAGACCACCAGCATTGAAGTGATGGTCCTCCGCCATCAACTCCGCTGAACTGGCCACATTGTCCAAATGCCCGAATACTGTCTCCCAAAGCAGTTGCTCTACTCCAAACTCAAGAATGGAAAACAGAATGTTGGTGGGCAGGAAAAGAGTTTTAAAGATGGGCTCAAAGCCAACCTTAAAAACTCTGGCATAGACACTGAGAACTGGGACGCTCTGACCCTCAAGCGCTCCAGATGGAGGTCAGCTGTGACCAGAAGTGCTGTAGAATTTGAAGAGGCATGAATGGAAGGTGAAAGAGAGAAACGTGCCAAGAGGAAGGCGCATCAAGCCAACCCTGACCAGGACCTCCTTCCACCTGGAAACCAATGCCCTCACTGTGGGAGAAGATGCAGATCAAGAATAGGGCTCCACAGTCACCTACGGACCCACCACCAGTACACCGATCTTGGAAGACAATCCTACTCAGACAAGGAGGGATAATCTAAATAAGTAAAGTAAGTATCTCATAGCTAGAAGGGGCAATAGTCGTGGTGGTTGGGATTTCCTGGAAATTGCAGTCCAAAATAGTCATATTTTCAAGCTTCCAATTATATTCCTGGGGATTTACCTGTATGTTATTATTCTGCTTTCATTCTAGGTTTTTCATGAAAGATCCCACAATAATGACAAATTTATACTTGGCCCTGTTTTACATAACTTTGGTTCTGCTCTCAAAACAGGTATGTTTTGTTGTAGTGTCCTTGTACATCTGTGACCTCTGTAATGCTTTCTTAATTAATCTGCATTGTGTTTTCTTCCTTTCCCAACATGCATTTTTAATTAATTGTTTTTCTTATCAGATATGGAAGAAGGGGTTCCCTCCTTGACACTGTTCCATAATTCTTTTCCAGTGCTTAGAAGCAACTAATTACTGAAGTGGATGCATGTTGCTGTTTGGACTTTAGTACAGTTTCCTTTTAGACCTCAATGGAGGTGGATGCAGTTTGTCTCCTTTCAGACTTGAGTTATACAGTTTGGACTATATCTATATGCTTAAAGACATTGGACTATAGACTAATATACTGAATATATACAAGAAGATTGTTAGTAAAGCTGAGATGTTATTTTTAAAGAAGACTACTTTGTTTTGTCCCTTGAGTTCATATTTTAACTAAACGTTTTTAAGGGAGTGTATATCTTTTTGGGTAACTTCAACTACAAAGAAACAACCATCCTCTGCTAACCAAATATATATTTTTGTAGTGGTATGTCTTTATCCTTGGCAGTTTAAAGACAGGGTTCTTCAGTTTAAGAGCTGAGTTACCTGTGTGCCATTACATGAATGCTTGTGAATATCACTTGTTCAAAGAGTTGACTTCTAACAAGATCTTGCTTTTCTTGACTAGTGGTTTTCAAAAGGTGGTCTCCACATGTTCATGGGGATTAACATTTGCCAAATGTATTGACATGTTTACCTTTTCAATACAACAACAACAATTTTTATTGATTAGCCAGTTGGCCTTATCAAAAACAGTGTAGACACAACATACATCTAGTCTTCTTTAAATAAAATACAAATATACAGGTAGCCATAGATACCTGTATTTCAATAAGATTATGGTGCACTTATTTCCAATAAGTTACGGAATTTCAATAGATATAATTCAATTTCATTGGTAAATGAGTATCTCCATTTCATCTCTCCGTATAAGGAGCTCCGGTGGCACAGTGGGTTAAACCCTTGCGCCGGCAGGACTGAAGACCAACAGGTTGCAGGTTCAAATCTGGGGAGAACATGGATGAGCTCCCTCTGTCAGCTCCGGATCCCCATGCGAGGACATTATTATTAATTACTAGCCATCCCCTGCCACGCGTTGCTGTGGCCCATATGGGAGTTCTGTGTGGGAGATTTCACCCAATTCTATCGCTGGTGAGGTTCAGAATGCTCTGTGATTATAGGTGAACTATAAATCCCAGCAACTACGACTTCCCAATGTCAAGATTCTATTTTCCCCAAACTCCACCAGTGTTAACATTTGGGCATATGGAGTATTCTTGTAGAGTTTGGTCCAGATCCATCATTGTTTGAGTGCACAGTGATCTCTGGATGTAGTTGAACTACAACTCCAAAACCAATGGACACTGCCCGCCAAACCCTTCCAGTATTTTCTGTTGGTCATGGGAGAACTGTGTGCCAAGTTTGGTTCAATTCCATCGTTGGTGGAGTTCAGAATGCTCTTTGGTTGTTGGTGAACTATAAATCTCAGCAACTACAACTCCCAAATGACAAAATCAATTTTTTGAGTGAAGGACATACATTGAGTTCTTAGGTGTCTTGTGTCCAAATTTGGTGTCAATTCATCCAATGGTTTTTGAGTTGTGTGAATCCCACAAACGAACATTACATTTTTATTTATATAGATTTATTATTATTATTATTATTATTATTATTATTATTATTATTAAACTTTATTTGTAGCCCACAATACAACAATAAAACATAGCAACAGTAATACAACAATGAATAAACCCATAAACAGAAAATAGTAATAAACATTAACAATAACACAACGACGTTTAAAAACCTATGACAGGGCCAGATGTACTAATTAAATTAAAAAAAAATAATGCTGGGCGTGACCAGGTGACATATAAACAGGATAGAAATTTTGGAGAGGGATAGGGCATGCAGACAATCCTAAATCACTACTAAAGTTATTTATTTATTTATTTATTTATTTTTTATTTATTTATTTACGACATTTATATGCCGCCCTTCTCACCCCGAAGGGGACTCAGAGCGGCTTACATACAATATATTATTAACATAGTACAATATCCGTTTTAAATATTGCTATATTGCACTATATCAATTATACTGTAATATTATTAGTAATATTACATGTAATATAAATATATAATTATAATATCATATTATTATTAGTAGTATTATATTGCATTACATTACAATATTATAAATGATTATAATATTATAATAACATGTTAAGGGACATATTGCTGGGAATTTCCTTAATCTGGGAAGGCACACTAGAACAACCACATTTTCAGGCTCCTCCTAAAGGCTGCCAATGTTGGAGCATGTCTGATGTCCCTGGGGAGTGAGTTCCAGAGTCGAGGGGCCACCACCGAGAAGGCCCTGTCCCTCGTCCCCGCCAATCGTGCTTGCGATGGAGGCGGGAGCGCGAGCAGGGCCTCTCCAGATGATCGAAGAGATCACGTGAGTTCGTATACAGTGATGCGGTCACGCAGGTAGGCGGGTCCCAAACAGTTTAGGGCTTTGTAGGTAAGCACCTGCACCTTGAATTGGGACCGGAACATGAATGGCAGCCAATGGAGCTCCTTAAACAGGAGGGTTGACCGCTCCCTGACATGAGAGAAGCCTCCCACAAGGATGGTAAACCATCAAAACATCCTGGGCAACATGCTTGCAGACAGGCAATTCACTCACACCAGAATCAACTTGCAGTTTCTCAAGTTGCTCCTGACATGAAAAAAAAAACTTATCCTCATTTCATCATTGCTTCCTTGATTGTATTTATAACTGCAACATGGAAACTAAGTGGTTGTTTATGACATAGGTGCATTTCATGACTCCTTTGCTTGGTTGCAGATAGACTATTACTGTCGGCTGGACTGCCTCCAGAAGAATAAATTTAAAAAAGAGCACGAGTCTTTTGAAACCATGGAGAACGTCAACAGGCTGCTGCTGGAAAACGTCCTTCCGGCCCATGTCGCTGCCCACTTTATTGGGGACAACAAGTTAAACGAGGTGCGGAAGAATTACAACGACATCATTGCACTGCATTTGTTCCTTGGGAAGTGTTTGCATTCTGGTTTTTTAAGAGACCACATTATGGGGCTGTTCTTCACCTCTCTCAACTCTCAGGACACTGAAAAGCAACCATTATGAAGCCAAAGCACTAGGATCCAAACTACTAATAGCAGATAAGTGTAGATTGCCATGTAGCATATATACTCGTGTATAAGTCAGTCTCACGTATAAGTCGAGGGTAGGTTTAAGGATCAAAAAGTATGGATTTTTGGATAAATGAGGGTTCTTTCATGGAGAGGGGAAAGTCATTCAAAAAGGCCATGTTCAGTGCTTCTTCCTTAAATGACCAGGATAAGCCAGTGATTCTCAACCTTCCTAATGCTGCGACCCCTTAATGTAGTTCCTCATGTTGTGGTGACCCCCAACCATAACATTATTTTAGTTTATACTCAAAGCACACAGCGCATACTCTCCATACTAAAGTGTAAGAAGGCAGAAAAAGCTTGCAGTAGAAAAGTATCCATTTTAAACAACCATCAGAATGAGAGCAGAAATAGTGAGAAGAGAACAAAAAGATATGAGGGTTGAATGAAAAGTAATGCCTCCACCTTTGTTACTTGGGTTTGGATGGGAATATTTTAATAAATCAAATGCATAAATAATCCTTAGAATGTGCTCTTTAACTACCACTATTCACTTTTCAACATAATCACCAGACAATTGGATACATTTCTGTCAGTGATGAACAAGTTTTCTGAAGCTGTCACGGAACAAGTCAACACTCTGTTTCCGAAACTAGCATCTCACAGTTCTCTCAATGTCTTCATCAGAAGCATAATGATGTCCCCGCAGATCTTCTTTCATTATCAGGAACAGATGAAGTCACACAGTGCTAAATCTGGACTGTATGGAGGATGTCATACAGTGGTGAGATCCACTCTCTGAAGTTTCAAGCCTGTGCACTTTCATTTCAACCATTAGCATCCTGGGTACCCATCGTGCACAGATCTTCTGATAGCCAAGCAAAGCAATAACATGACCCATATGTTCTTGTGAAATGCCAATTATGCTTGAAATTTCTCTCTGGGTGATACGACAATCATCCTGGATCAATCTGTCAACCTTTTGCTTGTGAAACTCAGTGGTTGCTGTCACAGGACGTCCAACTCTTTGTTTGTCACGCAAGTCAGATGATCCCACCTCAAAATTTTTAAACTTTCTTGCCCAATGACGCACAGTACTCACATCAACACAATCACCATAAACAGCTTGCATTCTCTGATAGATCTCCTTACTGGTGACACCTTCTGCTGTCAAGAATTCAATGACTGCACGTTGCTTAAGTCGCATTGACCAACGGTCTACGCAGGGTTCCATACTTCACACTTTAACAACACAGGCATTCAATGCTAAGGCTTCCCGCCAAATGGAACTGTAGAGGAGAGTCTACTGAACAAGCCAGTACCTACCAAATACCAGTACTGCCATCTGTTGAGGAGTTACGGTGGGGGCATTACTTTTCATTCAACCCTCATACATTCCCAGCTGTCATACAGGGAAACTCTTAGTCTATACTAAGCTAACTAAACTCTTCCTCATTGAGGACTGGAGACTTGGGCAGAGTGGGGTTGAATCCCAACATATATTACAGTCTTCTGACCAAAATGTTCTCCTTGCATGCCATATGTGAAGAAATTTGAATGTATGTGGTTTTAGTATCTGTTGGTATCCTCCTAAATTGCATGAGGTTGTGTTAAAGGAAAAGGAATGGTTCTGAGGAGCAATATTATGAAAGTCTTCTTGCATTTTCTGCAGGATTGGTACCACCAGTCCTACGACTGTGTGTGTGTGATGTTTGCATCAGTCCCCGACTTCAAAGTATTCTACACCGAATGTGACGTCAACAAAGAAGGCCTGGAGTGCCTTCGGCTTCTCAACGAAATCATTGCCGACTTCGATGAGGTATTTCTCAGCTTGTGTTGGTTTAGTTTTGGGAGGCTTTGTACTTTGGATCTTGCAGTAGAGTGAAGGAAACTCTTCCCATATTGTGCAAATTCTATAGAAATTAACCTGATTCCAAAGCCTATATTGCGACATTGCCTTTGTTAGACCAGTTAAAAACACAAAACTCTTTGTTCAGGTTTTTGAAACACACATTTCTTCATCAGCCAAAGATTTAAAAGCATGTAGCGACAAGAGGATGGAGGCCAGGTGCAGATAGAAGTGAAAGACATTGAAAGTTGTTTTTATTATTATTATTGTGTAGCTTCTGGACTCAGTAGAATGGATTAAATCTTATGATATTTCCTTTCTGTTTTGTACTTGGGTAGCTATAGAAATTACGAAATTTGCTGGGAAAGTCAGCTCTGTTTGAAGATTTCCAGAAGCCCTTCCTCTACATTATCTTTTTTTTTTTTTTGGTGGAAAACCTGGACTCTATTCTTTATATACAAAATCTTAGCCTGACTTGACATTTTGACACAACGTTGCATTCCAATACATGCATGTTTTTATAGTAAAATGAAATTTCGACCCAACATTGCATTCGAATATATGCATGTATTTAGATTAAAACCACCTTGAGTCGCCTCTGGGCTAAGAAAGGCAGTATACAAATGCAATAAATAAATAAATATAGACAAAGTGGAATCTGTGTTGCCCAATGCAACCACTCACAGCCTAGCTTTCATTTTACCTCAGCAGTTTAAGAAATTAAAACCAAGCTCTAGCAACCAATCACTGTAAAGCTTTCCTTTTACCTCAGTAGTAAAAGAAATAACAACCTATCACAGACCAGCTTTCGTTTTACCTCAGCAGAAGAAGAAATAACAACTAATCACAATGCAGCTTTCCTTTTACCTCAGCAGTATAAGAAAAACCAATAAATCACATGGCAGTTGTCATTTCACCTTAACAATATGAATGAATGAATTGTTTATCGTACTAGCCATAGGCCATGACATCAGTAATACACTAACTTTATAAACACTTTCCAATATAAACCTTAAAATGTAACAAGAATTAAAACTAAAATAAGTTCTTTAAAATCATGAAAGCAGAAACATGACAATAACAGTGTCTGCTTTGTGTCATTCCAAACCGTTTCCATTTCTGACCCCCAGTATGGATTTTGCTACTTTGGCTCTGATCTTTTGGGCTGCGATTGCGAATTTGGCAACCTTTAGTGTTATATTTTTAGAATGATCTGCTAGCAAGTCGCAGATCACCGCAGATTGTTGCCATGATGCCCTTTCTTCCAAGAGTGATCCTAGGAGATTTTTCCTAGGGTCATTGTACAAGGGGCAACGTAGCAAATAGTGTGTTAGGTCTTCTATTTCCCCTGTGCCACAAATGCAAAGTCGTTGGGCATGGGGGATCCCTCTGTATCTTCCCTCTAGCCAGTTTGATGGCATCCTTAACAATATAAGAAATGAAAGCTGAGGTATGATTGGTTCCTACTGGCAAACCACTCATACCGATTGACATGGCATTTGAGTACAAACAATTTCAATTTCCAATGCACCTTGTGTTCACTATGACTATAAATAATAGCACAGGGGAAATCTTTGCAAGTGTGCAGTTTGAATTTAGAAAACAATTGCTTTCTACAATTTACTTATATGTCGCATGCTCCAGAGTTGGTAAACCATTAGATCCTTAGGTTTATGCAGAAAATAGACAAACCATAAATATAGTTGATCCACTAGCTTTACAATAAAAAAACCCCTTTTTCTTTCTTTTCCTTTCATTCCACATAGACACAGCAATGCAAGGCAGGGTATTGAACTGAATGATGTATTTTCTTGGTGAATCTACGTTCGCAACAATAAATCAAAGAGAGAACGCTCTTTGATTTATTTACTCATTCATTTCATATCAGACGGAGCCAAATTGAGGCTTGGTTGGGTTTAGCTAGTAAGATATAAAAGTCGCAGAGCAACAGTATGGTGTGAATAACATTTTTACCCCATTTCCAAACAGCTCCTGCTGAAACCTAAATTCAGTGGTGTTGAAAAAATAAAAACAATTGGGAGTACATACATGGCTGCCTCTGGGCTCTGTGTTTCACCAGGACAAGAGAATAATCTGGTAAGTTTGCTGGTCACTGGGATGTTTGTCTGGGTCTTGCCATGTACCTAGAGATTGGCTACTTTGATTTGTTCAATTTTCCCCCTATAATCCTGTGGTGCAAAAAGTAGCTGAATGTTTCTGTAATTCCATAATGCTATGGTTTCCTTAATACTTCCCTTCCATGTTGTGTTTGTAGGATCAAGAAAGGCAACACGCTCAAATTGGCATCATGGTGGAATTTGCCATGGCGTTGATGACGAAACTGGATGGCATCAACAGGCATTCGTTCAACAATTTCCGGCTCCGAGTTGGTAAGCTGGTCTTTTCCCATTTGCAGTTTTGACTTTGGT
Organism: Anolis sagrei; assembly: GCF_037176765.1. NCBI lineage: Eukaryota > Metazoa > Chordata > Lepidosauria > Squamata > Anolidae > Anolis > Anolis sagrei. Next base: position 31,859,187 of record NC_090028.1, read on the forward strand.
AGATTTGGTTATTGACTAATTTGAGTTAAAATGTTCTTTCTAGGATTCTCTATATCAGCTTCCTCCAGTCATGTCAGAGCACCTAATGTTGCTAGAGAGAATGCCTCTCCGGGGATCTCTAGTTCCTCCAACACAATTCTGTTTTGTAGAATTTACACAAAGCTAGATCTGAAGCAGCGTTTCTCAACCTGGGGGTCGGGACCCTTGGAAGGACCATGAGGGGGGGTGTCAAAGGGGTCGCCAAAGACCATCAGAAACCACAGTATTTTCTGTTGGTCATGAGGGTTCTGTGTAGGAAGTTTGGCCCAGTTCTATCATTGGTGGGGTTCAGAATGCTCTTTGATTGTAGGTGAAGTATAAATCTCAGCAACTACAACTCCCAAATGTTGTAGTTGCTGAGATCTATTTTCCCCAGACTCCACCAGTGTGGGCATATTGAGTATTTGTGCCAAGTTTGGTCCAGATCCATCATTGTTTGAGTCCACAGTGCTCTCTGGATGTAGGTAAACTACAACTCCAAAACTCAAGGTCAATGCCCACCGAACCCTTCCAGTATTTTCTACTGGTCATGGGAATTCTGTGTGCCAAATTTGGTTCAATTCCATCACTGGTGGAGCTAAGAATGCTCTTTGATTGTAGGTGAACTATAAATCCTGGCAACTGCAACTCCCAAATGACAAAAATCAATCCCCAACCCCACCAGTATTCAAATTTGCGCCCAATTTGGTCCAGTGAATGAAAATATATCCTGCATATCAGATATTTACATTACAATTTATAACAATAGCAAAATTAAGAAATATAAATGAAAATAATGTTATGGTTTGGGGTCACCACAACTTGAGGAACTGTATTAAGGGGTCGCGGCATTAGGAAGGTTGAGAAACACTGCTCTAAAGGGAGGGATTTTATAGCAACATCACACAAAGAGTTTTCAAAGAATTGTCGGAAGTCCACATCTGGAGATGTATCTCCAAGATGTAGCTGCAGAAGTCTTCTGGTACAGTCCTTGCAAACCTAACCTTTCAGTGTGGAACTTCTCTCAAGATGTCCTTTTCCATATAGAGGAAGTACTAGAGACATGTCCAGTTACTTTCAGCTATTTTTCTATAATAACCACTCACATGGGTCTTCTGGGGGTCTTCAGGAAATCCCTGAGAAGGATGTTATTGCTGTGGGCCCAGCTGAAGGAAAATAGGTCCATGTGTCTCTCCTGCTCCGTATCACATACAGATAGGTCATCTCCTGCTATTACTCCATACATAATCTGGTGAACAGTGGCTTCCAAACACTTAGGCTTTCTTCCTCTTCTTGTTCATCCAGGTATAAACCATGGGCCTGTGGTCGCTGGTGTCATTGGTGCTCGCAAACCTCAGTATGATATCTGGGGAAACACTGTCAATGTTGCCAGCAGAATGGAGAGTACTGGAGAACTGGGGAAAATCCAGGTAATTTAAAAATTTTTTGAACTATTTGGTTTCTAAAAAGAAGTTTCTACAGTTATAATGCAAAACTGCCACATGTAGGTGACTGGCATTTCTTTGCAGTATATCAGGGACAATGGGCCCATGGTGGTGCAGCAGGTTAAACCCGCTAAGCTACAGAACTTGCTGTAAACGGGCCAGGCGCGGTGGCTCCGCCCCTTGGCCCACCTGCGGATTGGGGAGAGGAGGCGGGTGGAGCGCCGGGGGATCAGGAAAGGGAGCCGGTCATGGGAAAGGGATCGAACGCAGAGAACGATTGAGCGCCGGCTCTGCTCACGCACCCGGTGGCCGGGTGGAGCAGGAACGAGAGGGGCTAGGCGAGGCTCAAGGGCCCGGCCCCTTCGGGAAGAGGATCGCCCGGCAGCGAGGCAAGAAAGCCGAGGCTCCCCCCGGACTGCGAGGGCTGTTGTGAGCTGAGGGGGCGCTCCTCAAGTGGCAATCGAGGGGCATTTACAGAGGCGTCTCTGTGCCCCTGGCAGAAAAAGTGTTCTGCGACCGCTTACTTCGCGTAATGGACCGCTTACTTCGCCCCTGGGTGCAGATTATTACCTATGAAGCCCGATACACTTCAGGTCCAACCTATCTTCAAGACTGCATCTCTTTCTATGAACTGGCATGGGCTCTGAGATCGACAGGTTCAAATCCGAGGGACGAGAGACGGGGCCTTCTCTGTGGTGCCTCCTGGCTCTGGAATACCCTCCCAAAAGAGAATAGATTAGGCCCCACCCTTCAATCCTTCCACTCCAACCTGAAAACATGGATGTTCAGACGGGCCTTTGACCTTGAGTAGGCTGAATGGACCCATATGAAGCTGACACTTGGCACCTTCTGAATTGACGACAGTTCATTTTATCTACCTTTATTTTAAAATTGTATTATTTTGATTTTATGCTACATGTGTTGACGGGGGTTGTTGTTATAATTTTATGTGACTTGTTTTATACTTTTGTATTCTTTTTACCTGTTGTATGTCATATGTGCCTGGAGTGCCTTGTGAGCCGCCCCGAGTCCTTTCGGGTTGATGGTGGCGGGATATAAAGATTATTATTATTATTAGAAACACAACAAGATGAGTCCACATCAAACAAGATAACTCTGCTGGCTGTTGTATTGGATCACACGTGGATACTTCCCAAGTGTCTAGGACTGTGTGATGTATCGGTGAATAATGCGTGCAGATCCTAGTAAGGTGGCCTTCTGCAGCTGGCAGATGGTAGTCTTGTCAGCGCCGATTGTGTTTAAGTGCAGGCCAAGTGAATAATGTGTGCAGATCCGAGTAGGGTGGCCTTTTGCAGCTGACAGATGGTAATTGCCAATAATTTGCCAAGGTCTTTAGGCACTGCACCCAGTGTACCGATCACCACTGGGACCAGCTTTACTGGCTTGTGCCAGAGTCTCTGCAGTTATTATTATTATTATTATTATTATTATTATTATTATTATTATTATTATTTTATTGACACTAAAGCACAGTATGTCACAGCAAACAAGATCTATATACTGGATTTTATATCAAAAAATCACAAGTTGAACACTTCCCAGGCTTCTAGGACTGTGTGTTGTTGTTGTTGTTATTATTATTATTATTTGAAACACATCAAGATGAGTCCACAGCAGACACTCTGCTGGCCGTTGTATTGGATCACACATCGGACACTGTGTGATGTATCGGCGAATAATGCATGCAGATCCCAGTAAGGTGGCCTTTTGCAGCTGGCAGAGGGTAATTTTGTCAGCACCGATTGTGTTTAAGTGCAGACCAAGGGCTTTAGGCACTGCACCCAGTGTGCCAATCACCACTGGGACACCAATAAAGGTGGTCCCAGTGGTGATCGGCACACTGTAGTTCCATCTTTAAATCCTCATATCGTGTAAGCTTTTCCAGTTGTTTCTCTTCAATCTTGCTATCGCCTGGGATTGCAACATCGACAATCCATACTTGGTTTTTTAACATGATTGTGAGGTCAGGAGTACTGTGCTCCAAAACTCTGTCTGTCTGAATTCGGAAGTCCTAGAGTAGATTGATGTGTTCATTTTCTGGAACGTTTTTCAGGTTTGTGATCCCACCAGTTCTTTGTCGCAGGCAGATGGGATTTGTGGCACAAGTTCCAATTAATCATCTGAGCAACGGTGTTATGCCTCTGCTTGTAGTCTGTCTGCATTATTATTATTAATAATAAGTGCCATAGTTGAGAAGTAGGATATCTCACTGATAAAACCAAGCCCTTATTCCAAATATCCTGTGTTGTTTCTCTGCACCCCTTCCTTCTTACAGGTTACAGAAGAGACCTGCAAAATCCTCGAGAGCTTGGGCTATGCCTGCGAGTGCCGGGGACTCATTAACGTCAAGGGAAAGGGAGAATTGTTGACCTACTTCGTGTGCACTGATACAGCCAAATCCCAGGCGCTTTGATCTAAACCAACAGCTTTCTGAGAAGTCTTGCTGGGGTTGTTGTCCTTGTTGTTTAAGAAAACAACAGCTTCCCTCCTGTGAAGCCCGAAGATCTTGCCTCTGTATGTAAAGGAGCTTATTCCAAATGTTTGTGAATTACCTGATGGAGGCACTGCTTTGCAGTGAGAGGGAGAGGCACAGGAGGCTGTTTCGAAGAGTTTGAAAACAATCCCATCCAGAGAAATGCGAGACTCGGAGAGGCGCCTTTTTGTGTTTTTCTTTCACGGATTCTCATTTGAACAGATTGCCTTGTTAACGTGTTCTACTGCCTCATCCATGGTCAGATCTAGTCACAGTATTGCACTTGTCAGAGAGATTTGACTATATACTGAACTGCACTGCCTTAAGTGTAAAACAGGACTGGAAATGCTGCAAGGAGAAATATCTATATATATTTTTAATATAACTGGAGATGGAATTTGGGACATTCTGCGCATTAGATGTGTATGCTCTACCAATGAGCATATGTGCATCTCTGAATTCTGTACTGGATCTCTGCCTAGAAGCCACTTTTAATACCGGAAGCGTTGCACTGCCAGTAGTTCCTACAACCCAGGATTTTCACTCTGCATCTTCAATCTTTACTTTTACTGCTTCTTCAAGAAATGGTGCAAGGATGGAGCTTCACCAATTTGATGCATGTTTTAATTTGGGGAGTTTTCTTCCCTGGGCTTTGGAGCATTTGCGATGTCGGCTCTTGAATGTGCTTTTAATTTGGATAGTGTTTCCTCGTTTCCCTTCTTCTTGTACTGTCATTATTTGCTCTTCTCAAAGTGCCCTTTTCCCATGCTACAGCAGTGTGTGAAATATCGGCATTGTGTGTGTGTTCATTTAAATTCAGATTCTTTTCCTGGGCAACTCTGTTTGAGGAACATCTTATATAAAGTGCAGGCAGCTATAGCTACGGAAGTTGAATGAAAAGTAATGCCTCCACTGGGTTGTTGTAGGTTTTTTTGGGTTATATGGCCATGTTGGGATTCTCTCCTGACGTTTTGCCTGCATCTATGGCAAGCATCCTCAGAGGTAGTGAGGTCTCACTACCTCTGAGGATGCTTGCCATAGATGCAGGCAAAACGTCAGGAGATAATGCCTCTAGAACATGGCCATATAGCTCGAAAAAACCTACAACAACCCAGTGATTCCGGCCATGAAAGCCTTCGACAATATAATGCCTCCACTTTCATAACTCCTCAACAGATGGCAGTACTGGTATGCGGCAGGTAGTGGCTTGTTCAGTAGACTCTCCTCTACAGTTCCATTTTGCCAGGAAGCCTTAGCATTGAACAATTGTGTTCTTAAAGTGCAAAGTATGGAACCCTGCGCAGATGGTCAGTCAATGCGACTTAAGCAATGTGCAGTCATTGAATTCTTGACAACAGAAGGAAATTCATCAGAGAATGCAAGCTGTTTATTTGGATTATGTTGATGTGAGTACTGTGCGTCACTGGGCGAGTAAGTTTAAAGATGTTGAGGTGACACCTTCTGCTGTCAAGAATTCAATGACTACACGTTGCTTAAGTCACATTGACCGACCATCTGCCCAGGGTTCCATACTTCACACTTTAACAACACAACCGTTCAATGCTACGGCTTCCCGGCAAAATGGAACTGTAGATGAGAGTCTACTGAACAAGCCAGTACCTGCCGCATACCAGTTCTACCATCTGTTGAGGAGTTACGAAGGTGGAGGCATTACTTTTCATTGAACCGTCATACACTAAAGGAATAGGACCTTGGCTTTCCATACCAGCTTGGAGCACTGGGTGATGTACAATCCCAAAGTGTTTGGTGGCACTTGGACAAAGACGTCATGCAGTTTTCAGTGTCTTTTTCCAACTCTCCTGGAGCAGAGACCTTTCTTGTTATGTTCCTCTAAATCAGTGGTCCCCAACCTTTTTTTGACCAGGGACCACTTTGATCAGGGACCACTCTCCAACATTAGTACCAAAAGGGTTACGAATCGGGTTTTGGTCAACTTTAGATTTGGGTTGTTGTGTTTCTTCCAGGCTGTATGGCCATGTCATAGAATCATAGAATCATAGAATCAAAAGTTGGAAGAGACCTCATGGGCCATCCAGTCCAACCCCCTGCCAAGAAGCAGGAATATTGCATTCAAAGCACCCCTGACAGATGGCCATCCAGCCTCTGTTTAAAAGCTTCCAAAGAAGGAGCCTCCACCACACTCCGGGGCAGAGAGTTCCACTGCTGAACGGCTCTCACAGTAAGGAAGTTCTTCCTCATGTTCAGATGGAATCTCCTCTCTTGTAGTTTGAAGCCATTGTTCCGCGTCCTAGTCTCCAGGGAAGCAGAAAACAAGCTTGCTCCCTCCTCCCTGTGGCTTCCTCTCACATATTTATGCATAGCTATTATATCCCCTCTCAGCCTTCTCTTCTTCAGGCTAAACATGCCCAGCTCGTTAAGCCGCTCCTCATAGGGCTTGTTCTCCAGACCTTTTATCATTTTAGTCGCTCTCCTCTGGACACATTCCTCACAGCCTCTGAGGATGCCTGCCATAGATGCAGGCAAAACGTCAGGAGAGAATGCTTCTGGAACATGGCCATACACCATGGAAAAAACACAACCCAGTGATTCCGGCCATGAAAGCCTTCAACAAAACTTTAGATTTGGTTTGATCATTTGGGGTGCTGATTCATAAAATTGCATTGAATAGACTACATCAGCTCTAGCTTCTAATACAGAACATATGCCATCCAGTAGTCATCATCTGCTTGCTCACAGAAAACCATATTTAATACTCTAGAGCTGATGTGGTAGTAGTAATCTTTTGTGGGTAGTCAGCCTCTCCCTTCCCAATATCCTTATTGCCTTGGCACTATATGAGGGTTTTGCTCTTGTTGCGGCATGGTTTCGAGGAAACGGTGTAATAATGATAAGGCCACGGATCATGTCTTCGTTCTTGTGGATTACTAAGTGGCTGAGGGGAGAAAAGAAGAGGTTGCAAGGTCTGAAAGGGAGGTTTATGTATCTGTGGAAGGTCCAGGGTGGGAGAAAGAACTCTTGTCTGTTGGGGGCATGTGGGAATTTCCAATTAATCACCTAGATTAGCATTGAATGGCCTTGCAGCTTCAAGGCCTGGCTGATTCCTGCTTGGGGGAATCCTTTGTTAGGAAGTGTTAGCTGGCCCTGAGTGTTTCCTGCCTGTCTTAAATTCCCCTGTTTTCAGAGTGTTGTTCTTTATTTTCTGTCCTAATTTTAATTTTTAAAAAAATACTAGTACGCAGATTTTGTTCATTTTCATGTTTTCCTCCTTTCTGTTGAAATTGTCCAATGGCTTCTCTGTGTAGTCAAACATGGTGGATTTTATGGGAAGAAAAAAAACCCCAATTTGCCTTGCATCAAAGTACTCTGTATCCTGAAGCCTCAATTTCATTTCCACTCATTGGTTGTATTTTACTTTAATGGCGCTCTTTGCAGTCATGCCGGCCACATGCCCGTGGAGGTGTCTACGGACAACGCCGGCTCTTCAGCTTAGAAATGGAGATGAGCACCACACCCCAGTGTCGGACATGACTGGACTTCATGTCAGAGGAAAACCTTTACCTTTACCTTGAGCAAATGTCTACAAACGTAACGGAGCAGCGCTAGCACTTACAAACCTTTGCTCTGAAATCCAGCTAATGGCATCACTTCCAAGACTTTCCCCACATTTGAGGGCTGTGATTTGTAGCTTTCTAAAAAACGTCCTTTAGAGTACGTTCAAAGTTTGTTTTCAATATGCTTTGCCCTGGATGCATTCCTGTTGTGTTTGTTATAATTACTATGTAATTAACCTATACCTGGAGGCATAGATGCCTGTGTTTCATGACAGGAACAAATCTTTTCTAGGGTGGTCTCACGGTCCGATTTTAGGAAAGCCTTGACATAATAGGAAGTAGCAAGGGAGACTAGTCCTGGATAGTATTACAATAAAACGTATGTTTTTGTTCTATCTGCAAAGTTGATGTGAATTATTATATATATCGCTTTCTGTTCTTATTTTACTGTGCATTTGTTACATGGTTGTTTTTTTTCAAAAAAAAATAAATAAATTGCAAAGTGAGAAGGCTTTGTTTGAAAGGGTTCATGTGACCTATAACTTGTATATATTGATGACAGAAACTGAAAAATAGGAAATTAATATTTAAGGCTGTTTCTGTTCACATTATGTACTTATGGGGGTCATGCGTCTTAAGTTAATTTCTTCCCTTTTTTAAACTTGAGTTTGATGGATTAAACATTTAGGATGTTTTTTTATGCTTGTTATTATTTTATAGCATCCAGACCTTCTTGGACTGGATGGCCCAAGAGGTCTCTTCCAACTCTATGATTCTAATTCAGTGGCACTTAAAACATTTCATATAATCCTAGAGTTGGAAGAGACCTCGTAGGCCATCCAGTCCAACCCACTGCCAAGAAGCAGGAAAATCTCATTCAAAGCACTCCCCCCCCCCCGACAGATGGCCATCCAGCCTCTGCTTAAAAGCCTCAAAAGAAGGAGCCTCTACCACACTCTGGGGCAGAGAGTTCCACTGCTGAACAGCTCTCACAATCAGGAAGTTCTTCCTAATGTTCAGATGGAATTTCCTTTCTTGTAGTTTGAAGCCATTGCTCCGCGTCCTAGTCTCTAGGGAAGCAGAAACCAAGTTCGCTCCCTCCTCCCTATGACTTCCTCTCACATATTTATACATGGCTATCATGTCTCCTCTCAGCCTTCTCTTCTTCAGGCTAAACATGCCCAGCTCTTTAAGCCGCTCCTCATAGGGCTTGTTCTTCCTTATCGAAGGAAGGCCTTCCTGAAATCCAGATACGCTACACCCACGGCGTTCCCTGCATCTACCCAGCTTATAACTCTACCAAAAAGTAAAAAAAGAAAGAAAAAAGCTTGTGACTCTATTTGAACATGTTATTTGGCATTTGCTCATAATAGACCACTTCCCGCAAAAGCTTGTGTCAAATAAAACTCATTCAGAGCTTCTCACCAGTAAAATAACAGCAATTTGATATTAAAGTTTTTTTAATTAAGAATTCAAATTTGACAACACTCCCCTAACATGTAAGTATACAAAGAATGCCCCAAGAGAACATTAATTGAAACACAAATTGAACTACACACACACCAAAAAAACCCCACCTTTAAAATGACAAGAAGAATTATGTAGCAACTGGTTCACATTCATTTCCAACGAGAACGACAGCTTTTGGAGATTCTGCCACAGCTGAAGGGGGGAAAGGGTTTGAAAAGGTATTAGAATCACAGAGTTGGAAGACCAGAAGGACCACCCAATCCAATCCCTTTCTGCCATGTAGGAAAACACAATCAAAGCATTCCCGGCAGATGGTCATTCTGTTTTTCGTACTGCACTTACCTGTTAAATCAACCAAACGCTCTGTGTTCTCTGGCAAAGGGATAGAAATGCCCATCGCTTTGCGGATTCCGTACGTGCTCACAATGTCACCCGGAGCCACTTGCTGCGTCAGCTCTTTGAGGTTAGTGGTCACTCTCTCCGCTGGAAGAGTTGCAACAAGACATTCAGCATAATTGTTATGGGGCTTATCTGCACTCTGCTTATGTATGGAGGCAAGACAGGACTCGCCATAGTCATAGTAAGGGTAAAGTGAAAGCATGAAACACATCACACCACATTACATTGGGAAACACACATTTTGCTGCCTTGAATATTAGCCTTGTTTCTGGACATATTTTACCTGGGGTTTCCAAAAATGGCATCAGTTTCCCTCTAACATGCACCATCTACCAGTCGGCATCTGCTTTCCCATATAAAACAATGATAACCGTATCTAAGAAACTAGAGGTGATGCGGTCTAAACATATTGTTTTTGTGATTAATTACTATGATTTAATTATGTTAAATCTGTAACAATGAAAATACATCCTGCATATGAGATATTTACATTACGATTCCTAACAGTAGCAAAATTACAGTTATAAAGTAGCAACAAAAATAATTTTATGGTTGGGGGTCACCACAACATGGGGAACTGTATTAAAGGGTCGCCGCATTAGGAAGGTGGAGAAACATGTCCTAGAGCAAAGCACCAACAGATAGCATCATATATTAGAAACAAAGAACTAATTTGAAGATGAAAAAGGCCATCCCATAGTTCTTAAACTAAGACCTGTAGAATGAAAGCATAGAAGATTGCCTTTTCCTTTCAAATATTACAAGATTTATAGTACAGACCTATGCTCAGAAGCAAGCTGCACTGAGTTTAATGTGTTTTACTCCATAGTACAGGTTGCAATCCTGGGAGCTATACTTACCCAAATTCATCTCCTTGTAAGATGGGCCTAAGAGGCAAACCATGTTCGGAGGGGGTTTGGTGCTCAGGCGTTCATTCTGCGCATCCTGGAGCTCCCTCAGCAACTTTGTGGTTTCATCGAGTTTTCTCTGGAAGACTTCTGCTTCTGTTTACATAATAAAAACCAAGTTGCAGGAAGGTGGAACAGCAATAAGGGCTTTCCAATCTGATGGCTTGCCCTGTGGGCTCTGCTCACCTTCGGAGTCAAACTCCTCCACAGGCATCACAAAATTGGTGACTGAACTCAGCGCCGTCAGCCTCTCCTTATTGAGACAGGAGTCGAGTCTGTTGGCAGCTTCTGCTTCCACAATCTGTAGAGGGCAGCAAATGCTTAAAAACCAGCACGATTAATTCTGACAAAATAATTTTTAACAAAACTGCAATTTGCAACCCTTTTCCTTCTGCCAAGGGAGATATATAAATATTATTGGTTGCTTAATGCAGTGAGGTTGTTTCTGAGCACCACAATGATTCCTTACAGCATGTGTGTGAAAAGGCCTGTGGGCTGAATCCGACCCACCATGTCATTTTATGTGACCCTCCAGATGCTGGACTACAATTCCTGTATTCATCATTAGATAATGTAGTCAAAATAAGTTCTTTCTGCAATACAAACTGGGACAGGTTTGCACTCAGAACTGCTAATCACTGCAAGTAAAATCTGAATATGGGTACCTTGTGCAAGTTCTTCCTCGCTGCCTTTGTTTGTACAGGGTGCAGCAGCATAACTTCTTTTTTTCAAAACTTAATAAAACCCATTGTATGAATCAGGACTTTTTTTTTATAATGTAGATGCATACCTAAAGTTTTGTTTTACGTAGTTTTGAAGATCAAATGAGGTAGGTGACGTCCCCCATTCTCCATACACCGAGTAAACCGATTTCTGGCGTTTGTCATTACCCTTGCCAGCATAGCAGGCATTATCTTGGCAATTTCTTCCTGGATGTTGGTCTTCAAATCTTGTAGGGTCCTTGAACAGTTCACACAAACACAGGATTTCAAAAAACCCCATAGAAAAAAATCACATGGGGCCAAATCTGGAGGGGGGCCAGCCACTCCAAATCCCCCCAATTGAGTTGAGGCGCTCTGGGAAGTGTTCCCTCAAAACAGGCATCGATGCTCTTGAAGTGTGTGCAGTTGCACCGTCTTGTTGGAACCAAATGTCCCCTAAGTCCAACCCATCTAGCCATGGGAAAAAAATCCTGTAACATGTTTACATACCGGTCCGAATTCACTGTCACTGCGACTTCATTTTTCTCAAAGAACCAGGGACCAATAATTCCAGCTGAGGAAATGGCACACCACACTGTGATTTTAGGTGAATGCAAAGGCCTTGGATGTAATTCTCGAGGATTGTTGTCAGCCCAGTCGCGCATGTTTTGTCTGTTGACGGATCCACACAAATGAAAATGGGCTAAAAACCAATAGCGTCCTCAGGAACGACTTCGAGAAGAACCTCACACGCGTTCCTCCGAGAATTAAAGTCATGTTCACAAAGTTCCAGCACAATTGCCATCTTGTAAGGATGGAAATGAAGATCATCATGAAGAACTCTCCTCACAGAACAATCAGAAAGTCCAAGGGCAGGCACATGTTTGCGTGCACAACGCTGTGGTGATCGCAACATTGAAGCTCTCCCTGCCTCCATGTTCTCAGATGATCTAATGGGCCGAGGGACTCCAGTTCTTTGTCTTGTCGCACTTGCAATTTGTCTGAATGTAGTGACCCACGTCACAATTGATTTCCGGTCCGAGACAGGGGCCAATAGGGCTAAATTAAAGCGAACCCGAAAGGCACGCTGGGTTGCGATCACAGAACATCTGCTCGAAAAGTAGGCCTCAACGGCAAAAGCACGCTCCTCACTGTTCCAACGTATGATGGCAACTGAAGTGTGTCAGGACAAAACGTCACATTCCCGCCTCTCGAACGAGACCACTAGCGCTCTGCTATGTCTTCAACCGACTGAACGGCGCACATTTTTAAAAAGGAAGTTATGCTGCCGCACCCTGTACTATTGGATAAGTTGTTACTATAAACAAGTGTAGTATTTTATTAGACTCTTTGTACCCTGTCCTTCAGCAGACTACTGAAATCACTTACAAATAGTTAAATTGTCCATTCCTTGCTTTGAGGTATATGAGCTTTATAGAAAGATAGAGATCAGCATTAACTAAATAACATTCAGAACATCTGACTGACATAATGGTAAAGAAGATAAGGATTTTTAAAAATATGACAAGCTGATTTTTCTTTTGTCCCATGAAAGAAAGGTTAAACTGAATACGGACAGAGATGATGAATATGGAAAGATTAACCAATATAATGACAACATACCAACAAAGAAGGAAACTACAAATAGACTGAACAATGGTTAAAGAATAGTTGTTGTAGGTTTTTTCGGGCTATATGGCCATATTCTGGAGGCAATTTTTTTCCTGACGTTTTGCCTGCATCTATGGCAAGCATCCTCAGAGGTAGCGAGGTCTGGATGCTTGCCATAGATGCAGGCGAAACGTCAGGAGAAAAATTGCCTCCAGAACATGGCCATATAACCCGAAAAAACCTACAACAACCCAGTGATTCCGGCCATGAAAGCCTTCGACAATACAGTTAAAGAATATCTTAGAAAAGAAAATATTAAAATATTGATCTAATCAGGCTACAGGTAACCTGAGTAGAAAACTTTCGATATAAAAATGTGCCGTTTAGGAACAAAAACTACAGTTAAGAATGGTTCAGTGGAGAAAATTCTAGGAAAAAAACCCCAACATTAAGTATAGTATAAATTTACTTTTGGACAACATCACCAACATGTAGTAGGAAGTCAAACTGTAAATAATAATAATAATTATTATTATTATTTATTTATACCCCGCTCCATCTCCCCCAGGGGGACTCGGTGCGGCTTACATGAGGCCACACCCATCAATACAGTAAACACAATATAACACAAAAGCACAACAAAAACAAAACATAAAATACAAAACCAATATAATAAGCAACACAGCAAAATCAAATCAAAACAGTAAAAACACAGAGGATTAGACTGGGCAGGACCAAATTCAATGATAAAATTTTAAAACACAGGGAGATAGGAAAATATAAATAAAGAATGGACTCTATGTGCATGTAACCAACTTTTTTTAAAATTTTATTTTGAGCTTTATATTTTTTCTTTATTTTATTTTTAAATTATTTTCTTCTTCTTTCCTTCTCTCCTCTTCTTTTTCCCACTTTCCTAACCAATTTACCATGTTCACCCACTTTCCTTGTTATTATATACCCTTAACAAAACTTTATTGCAAAAAAAGAGGAAGATTAAAATAGATGCTATTCCTTTCTAATGCTGCACAACAAAAGATAACTAGTCTAGTTATGTGTAAGATTTGGTACTTATGATCTAGTGAAAAACATCACTGTAACCCGCTTGCTTCCAACCCTTTCACTGCCTAAAATTGACCTTACAAGTGTGTTACCTCTACGTCCTTGGAGGCATCAGCCCTTGCCCGCTGGTCTTCAGCTTCCTCTACAGGTTGTAACTGAAAAAGGACCAAACAAAGTTAAGAGATCTATATCTAGGTCTATATCTATGTATATAATAAAACAAAGCATCCATCCATCCATCCATCCATCCATCTATCTATCTATGGATTTAGGTTTGTATGCATTTTCCAAGATGGTTCCCACAATCCAGAGAGACCTCTGACTCCCACCAGCAATGAATCTGGACCAAACTTGCCACGCAGGCCCTCCAAGATCAACTTTAAGTACTGGCAGAGTTTGGGAGGGGTGAAATGAACCAGGATGGTGGGAGTTATAGTTCACCCACATCCACAAAGAACGGTGAGCCCCATCGATGATGGAAATGAACAAAAGGTAGCAAACATAACCATCACGACCAACTAACTACTGGTGCGGTTTGGGTGCAATGACAGACAATGATGGGAGTTGTAATTTACCCACATCCTTATGCATTTTCAAATGGGATAATTCATCTCTGGGTACCTTAGCTAATATCTATATCTATATCTATCTCAGTGGTTCTCAACCTGGGGTCCCCAGATGTTTTTGGCCTTCAACTCCCAGAAATCCTAACAGCTGGTAAACTGGCTGGGATTTCTGGGAGTTGTAGGCCAAAAGCATCTGGGGACCCCAGGTTGAGAACCACTCTATACACATAATGAAATGTGTATGTGTCGGAGGTGTCCGCTTACACAGACAGCCTTGTGCCATCACAAACAGTTTCAACCCACAGTGCTCAGGAGCTACCAAAAGCACCCCCTTTCCAAGGACATTGCAAGTTATAGCGGGCACCATGAACATGCAGGCCAAACCCTGCCAATGCCCTCCCCAAACAGCATACTGCCACCACCCAAGTGAAGGCTTTCATTTGGAGACAATTTCATCCTAGAAGTTCTGTTTTTTTCCCTCCAGAATGGACATCCCAGGGTTCCTTTCTCTTTCCATTGGTATGGAATTTGCATGACCCCACCCACCGCCTCTCCCTTAACCCTTTTCTACCTTTTCCTATGGCAAATACAGCAAACAGAAATTGATTAGCAACTGAACAAGAGGCTTGCTTTACCATGATTTATAGGAGTTGTAGTTCAACTACATCCAGAGATGACTGTGAACCCAACTCTGGACCAAACTTGCCACGGGTGATGGGACTTGCAGTACCCTTCACTCACTTCCAGAGGCCACTGTAACCCCCATGAATGAGGGACCTGGATCAAACCGAACTTGACACAGAGAAGCCCCATGACCAAATGAGGGGTTTGTGGGAATGAATCTTGATTTTGGGAGCTGTCATTCATCTGCATCCAGCGATACTGTGACCCCCACCGACAATGGACTGAGACCAAATTTGGCACAGAGAAGCCCCATGACCAACTGAACATACAATGCCTTTTTCAAATAATCCTGTCACTACCAGGTCCTCAAGCTAGTCTATATAAATAAAAATGTAATGTTCGATTGGGAGATTAATATAACTAAAAAACCACTGGACAAATCGACACCAAATTTGAACACAATACACCTATCAGGCCAATTAGTGACCATCACTCATAAAAACACTGAAAAATACAGCAGAAGGGACTTAAAAAGCCATAAACCAAAAAATTACATTACAATGCATGTGCAAAATCACATATATACGGAAACACACAAAACACATATACACAGACTGGGCCACAGCAATGCATGGCAGGGAACAGCTAGTATCTAATAAAAGTAGGAGGAGGTGAGGTATGACTTAAAGCAAGCTGAAACACATGGGTGAAATGCAAGGCTCAATGTACAGATTTTCAGATGTCCAACAAAGCAGTAGTGAACAAGGGGAGGTTTTTCTTCACCATCACACAATTACACCCTCAGTGCCATTATTCAAAATCCTACTTGCACAAGAGTCTCACCATCTCTAATTCTCTGAGGGAACGCGAATGCCTTCCTTGAGTCAAGACGTCCAGCAAGCTGTCAGCCATGATGTAAGGGTATTCCTGCGACTTGGCCAAGAATTCATTCATGCTAAGGATCAAAGGAACAGAATGACATGTTAAGCGATGTACAATAAACCATCGACTTGAGTGGCAATGGTGGAAAAACTTTGATAGGGCATTTGGCTCAGATCCCTTTGGATTTGGCCATTTCTTTGTCAATTAAACTCTCACTGGCTGCCAAATCACAGTTTTCATGCCAGGAGCAGCCAGCTTCATTAAGCAAAGAGCTGAGATTTTTCCATTCTCAACACCAACTTTTTATTTATTTACCACACTTGTACCCCACCCTTCTCACCCCAAAGAGGACTCAAGGTACCCTCACAAAGACAAACTTCAATGCCGTGTGTGTGTGTGTGTGTGTGTGTATATGTATATATATATATATATATATAGTAAAGAAACAACTGCATTAAAATCAACCCAATTAAAAACATAAACATTAAAACATCAGTTAAAATCACAAAATCCAAATCATATTCCAGGGCCAATCTGAGTCCAGGGCCTCTCCTAATGATTTTAGTCTTCAGGGTGGATCATAGGAGGAGATACGTTTGGATAGGTAAGCTGGGCCGGAATCATTTAAGGCTTTATAGGCTAAAGCCAGCACTTTGAAGCCAGCACTCTGAATTTGTATCGGTAGCAGACCGGCAACCAGTGGAGCTGACGTAACGGGGGTTGTATGCTCCCTGTACACCACTCTGGTGAGCAATCTGGCTGCCAGCCGTTGGATCAATTGAAGCTTCCGAACAGTATTCAAAGGCAACCCCACACAGAATGCATTGCAGTAGTCTATTTGGGATGTAACCAGAGCGTGGACCATGGTGGCTAAGTCTGACTTCCCAAGGTATGGGCACAGCTGGTGTATAAGTTTTAATTGTGCAAATGCTTCCCTGGACACCGCCAAATCCTGGGGTTCCAGGCTTAGCGAGTCCAGGAGATCTCCCAAGCTGTGAACCTGCCTCTTCAGGGGGAGTGTACCCCCATCCAATATAGGATGTAGCCTATACCCCGTTTGGCCTTGCTACTGCCCAGGAGTACCGCTGTTTTGTCTGGATTCAATTTCAATTTGTTTGTCCTCATCCAGACCATCACAGCTGCCAAGCACTGGTTCAGGACCTGAACAGCCTCTTAGTAGGAGGTGGAAAGAAGTGATAAGAGTTGAACAACATCTACGTACATATGACAGCAGTTCCAGTGGCTTCATGTAGATGTTAAACAACATGGGGGACAGTACTGAACCCTGTGGGACCTCACAGGTCGATAGCTGTGAGGCCAAGCAGGTGTTCCCCAACAACACCTTCTGGGAATGACCCTCCAGGAAGGATTGGAGCCACTGGAAAACAGCACCTCTGAGACCTATTTCGTGAGGCATCCCAGAAGGATACCATGGTCTACGGCAGGGGTCCTCAAACTTTTTAAACAGAGGGCCAGGTTACAGTCCCTCAAACTGTTGGAGGGCCGGATTATAATTTGAAAAAAGAAGAAGAATGAATTCCTATGCACACTGCACATATCTTATTTGTAGTGCAAAAAACATTTAAAAACCAAACAATAATTAAAACGATGAACAATTTTAACAAATATAAACTTATTAGTATTTCAATGGGAAGTGTGGGCCTGCTTTTGAGATAGCGTTGTTGTTGTTGTGTGCTTTCAAGTCGTTTCAATCTTAGCGAGCGATGACCGGGTAAATGACCTTGGAGGGCCGTATCCGGCCCCCGGGCCTTAGTTTGAGGACCCCTGGTCTACGGTATCGGTCACTGAGAAATCCAGGAAAACCAACATGGACACACTCGCCCTGTCCAGTTCCCGGCGTAGATCATCTACTAAGGCGACCAAGGCTGTTTCAGTTCCATGATGCAGCCTAAAGCCAGACTGTGTTGGATCCAGGTAATCCGTTTCCTTCAAGAACACTTGGAATTGCAAAGTCACCAGGTGTTCCAAGACTTTGTCCAAAAAGGGGAAATTGGAAACTGGTCAAAAGTTGTTCAATTGAGTGGTGTCCAGTGATGTTTATTTCAACAGCAGTTTTATTACAGCCTTTTATAGGCTGGCTGGAATCTTGCCTTACTATAAAGAGGCATTAACCACCACTTTCACCTACTCTGCCAAATCCCCTCTGGCCTCCTTTATCAGCCAGGATGGGCAGGGGTCTAGGATGCATGCAGTTGCCCTCGCTTCTCCAAGGATCATGTCCACATCCTCAGGCTGCACTAATTGAAATGAATCCATCAAAACCAGACAAGCAGGTGCTCGCGTTACATCCTCAGAAACTACCTTACATATTTGCTGGACACAGAATGATTTTTTTAAAAATAAAAAACTTATTTAACCTGAGGGAATAACTTGTTAATATATACAGTTCCAGCATATCTCTATAGTCAAGAAGCTGACTAAAGTGTCATAACAGAGGAGAGATTCCCAGAGCTCATATTAATCGAATTCTCAACCATCAACTGTACTAAAAAACAAACATAAAAAAACCCAAAACTTTCCTCTCCATTACTATTGCTGTTGATAGTAATAGGATATTACTTTTTATCTAGTTAAGAAAACTTCTGCAAGCTTCTGCAAACATCAGCTGAGCAACTGATTTAAGAACCAAAGATACGTCTAGCTCATTTGCTCAATACTTACTTAAAACCGCCTTGGTTCGAGTCTTCTCCATAAGTGGAGTAGATCAGATCTGAATCATCCTTGCTGATATTGGCAAAGGTGGAATCGTAAGCCGGAGCGTAAGTGCTGAAGGGCCCATAGTTCAAGTACATCACTAATGAAAAAGAAAGAGGACAGGGAAACCCCCAAATCAGCTTTAAGGTACGGGTTCTGTACTCACTGATCTTTACCACTTGCTTATTGGAAGAAAAGGCCTGTTTTTTACGACCCCGTTTCTTTATGAGATTCTCCCTCACATTAATAATAATAATAATAATAATAATAATTTATTTGTACCCCACTACCATCTCCCCAAGGAACCCGGTGCGGCTTACATAAGGTCATCAATAAACAAAGCAATAACAAAACAATCAAAGCAATACAATTAATATAAATCACATAACAAAAATAAACAATAAATCAACAGTAACACGCAAGCATTTAAAACCAATGGCCGGGCCAAATGTAATAGATTAAAATTAAAAATAATGCTGGACATGAACAAGGTAGGATATAACTGGGATAGAATTTTCAATAAACTGCTCAATTCCTATCTCACACTGAGTTTTTAGTATTTTATTGTCACTGTGATTGTGAATGATTTTGTATTGTATTTTTATATTGCTTACTGTACTCATATGTTTTATGTATTTTATGTATTTCACTGTGCTGTTGTTTTGTGCTTTGGTTTTTATTTTATTGTAATATGCTGTTGGGCTTGGCCTCATGTAAGCCACCCCGAGTCCCCATTGGAGAGATGGTGGCGGGGTATAAATAAAGATGATGATGATATTATTATTATTATTATTATTATTATTATTATTATTATTAAAGATGTTTCTGCTTTCCTAGGAAGAGGAAAGGAGCTGTTCTTCCAATTACACTTGTCTCAGAGGAAGATAGAAAGCAAACTCTGGCTTTTGTTTAAGAGATAAGACAAAGGTTTTGGAGTTACAGCATGCTCTCAGTTGAGAGGAGAAACTATGACTGGGTCTACACAGTTTGCTTTAATTGCCATGGCTCAATGCTTTCAAATCCAGGGATTTGTAGTTTGGTCAGGCATCAGCTGTCAGATTCTGGAAGATCTTGGAATTAAAATGAAGCTCACAACAATAAAAAGCTACTTATTCACATATGTGGTGGGAATGTTCTGAAATTTAAAAAATTCTGGCAAATGATACAAGGAAAAATTCAAGAGATATTCCAGATAAAAATTCAAATTAATAATGATTTGCTTCTATGGGGAGTGTTGGATCATCCGAGTATAAAAACTAATTGCCAGGAGTCATTTAAGGTAACAATAAGAGCAGCACATGCGGTGATCGCTAGATGATGGAAAGACAAATCGAAATGGACATTAAGTAATTGGAATGATTATATATGATCAAGTGCTGTTGGATATTATGGGAATTATGACTAAGCAAGCAACAAGAATGGACAAAGAAAAAGTCATTACAAAGAGATGGAAGGCCTACTTCAACTGGGTGAAAAATGGAGGAGCCAACGATCACATCAAAGAAAAAAAAACAAAGACTCTACCAGTAGCTGGATCTGCAAGATTAGAAATATACTCTTGTTGAGGAGGGAGGGTGGGTGGGAAAAAATATGATCTACACCAGTGTAAATTAGCATGATATTTTTAATATCTGTTGAATTACTCAGGATTTATATGTGTAACATGTGGAATTTGACTTATTGATTTGTGTTTATAACATAATAAAATGTTGGTTTTTTTTTTTAAAAAAACAACAACAACGACAACAATAAAACGCTGGAGACAAGTAGTTTATTCCTTCTTTCCAGAATCCTCAAAAGACAGTTCTAAAGTTTTCCAGCGCAAACCTCCTGTATATATCAGTCCCAACTCCCATCCGCCCCCTAGTGGCCAAACTCTGTGCCCACAGTCTGTTAACTGCAGTTTTAATTTCTCTCACAAAACAGACGCTTTATCTACCCTAACTTCCCCAACTGTTTCCAGCCTCCCCCCACCCCTCTCTTATTTATAACAACCAAATCAGCCAGTCCCAGGCTGATACAGTAAGACTGACACCAGGTCTTTTTGGTAGAGAAGGCTAAAAACCTTGTAAAACTATGACACCAATGATGATGCAACATATTTTAAGGCTGATTTTTAAACTTTGAACCACAGCCGAACATATCAAAGGTTTTCTCTGATGTTCTCTTAATCTGAAACAAGACATCTATTTCAGAATTAAGGGGAAATAAGTAACTGCATTTGTATTCTGCCTGCACTTAAAGGCTGTGTAGGTTTTGTGATACTCACATCTTTGGAATTTGTCGCCTATGGATGCATAGGAAAATACTCCCAAATACCTTTTTATTTTGTTTTTCTTCCTGGTTCTTTTTGGCATTTTTAGCAGAGAGACCCTGGACCATGCCCTGACCTACAAGAAGCACTGCCTGAATATCAAGCAAAAAGTGGGTGCTAGAAACAATATCATACGAAAGCTGGCTGGCACAACCTGGGGATCACAACCAGACACAGTGAAGACATCTGCCCTTGTGCTATGCTACTCTGCATATCTCACCATGCTAAAACATATCTCACCATGCTAAAACAGTGGGTGTAGCTATTAATGAGACATGCCGCATTATCACGGGGTGCCTGCGCCCTACACCACTGGAGAAATGACACTGCTTAGCCAGTATTGCACCACCTGACATCCCCCGGGAAGTAGCAACCAATAGTGAAAGGACCAAGGCAGTGACATCTCCAGCCCATCCCTTGTTTGGGTATCAGCCAGCACGTCAACGACTTAAATCAAGAAATAGTTTCCTAAGATCTACAGAGACACTCGCTGGAACACCTCAGCAAGCAAGAGTCCAAAAGTGGCAGGTTCAAACCCAGAACCTCAATCAGTGGCTGATACCAAATGAGAGACCCCCCTGGGCACATGAAAACCTGGGCGACTTGGAAGGCGCTGAACAGACTGCACTCTGGCACCACGAGATGCAGAGCCAGCCTTAAGAAATGGGGCCACAAAGTGGAATCCACGACATGCGAGTGTGGAGAAGAGCAAACTACAGACCATCTGCTGCAATGCAACCTGAGCCCTGCCACATGCACAATGGAGGACCTTCTTATAGTAACACCAGAGGCACTCCAAGTGGCCAGATACTGGTCAAAGGACATTTAATCAACTACCAAGCTTGCAAACTTTGTGTGTTGTTTGTTTGTTTGTTAAAAATGCAGTACAACTATTTGGTTTTCTCCTGACACGATAAATAAATAATAGCAGGGAGAAGCAGCAGGTTTTACCTGGAGTAACTTTGTTCCTTTTGTCCTCTTTGAAGCCTTGCAATGTGTTTACACCAGACTGAAGTCTTCCGGCTGTCGCACCGAGCCTCAGTGACGGATGGCTCAGGTCTATGACGCAAGAAAAGGTAGAAACAAGAAAAAGTGATACAACTCAAAATTCGAAATGCAAAACATTCCAAGATTTTAGGTCACGATTCAGACATTGTTTTGAACTTCAGTGGGTTGATTTCTTTCCCCCCAATAAGGAACACATTAAGTGGAAACACAGATTGGAAACAGATGGATGAACCATGGGAATTGTAAGGACAAACTCATGATGAGCATGACACAGCCTCCAGAGACCTTTTCAGCGTCTCGTCTAAGTGCAGAGAATCCACTGGCAATACACGCCAATGACAGAAAAGTTGGTTAAAATTAGTCATTCCAAGCCTCACCCCCTGCGTTATTTTCTGCCGGATTAAGAAGTCCCAGGGTGGTTGTGCCATCAGGTTTTCTCCGTTCAAACTCGCACTGAAATAAAAGATCAAGCCATTAAAACAAGGTCTCTGGTGCCCAGCCTGCAAAGCGAGAACAACACTGAGCCATGCATAATTTAGTAGCCTCTTTTGCTCATCACTTCAATTAATGGTTATTATGAGACTTGATATAGATTCTTAATGATATTAAGCCAGTGCTACATCAAACCAAAGGGACTTAAATGTCTTCCATTTCAAGGTTTCTCTTATCATACACCCCCCCCCCCCCCCCGGTCTATTTACCTGGCCGTTAGCAGGACGTTTTGTCAATTTCCCTCCTGATTCTTTAATGATGCGTTCAATCAGTTCTTGTTCCTTCTCTAAATTATTATTCCTTATTTTTTCTTCAAGTAGATCTTTTTCTTTCCTAAAAGGGAAAAAAGGAGAAAAGGCCCATATACTATATTTACTCGAGTATAAGCCAACCAGAAAATAAGCTGAGGCACCTAATTATACCACCAAAAGCTGGGAAAACGTATTAACTCAAGTATAAGCCAAGGGCGGGAAATGCAGCAGCTACTGGTAAATTTCAAAATAAAAATAGGTACCAATATAATTACATTAATTGAGGTTAAATGTTTTTGAATATTTACATAAAACCGTAATTTAAGATAAGGATATCCAACTATGATTAAACCATTATTCTAACCCTCTTCAATGTAAATGTGCTTACATATCCTTCCAATAATAATAAAGAGAGTAAAATAATAAATGTAATAAGAAAAACAATAATAGAGTAAAATAGAGCCTTTGGGCTGAAATGGGTGGGATAAAAAAGATGTAAATAATAAATAAATAAATAAATGTAATAATAATAATAATAAATAGAGGAATAATAATAGAGCAAAATAATAAATGTAATAACAATAGAGAAAAATAATAAATGTAATAAAGAGTAAAATAATGTAACAAATGTAGTAGTAATAATAATAAATAGAGTAAAATAATAAATGTAATCAAATAATAATCATAACAGAGTAAAATAATTGACTCGATTATAAGCCGAGGGGGGCTTTTTAAGCCAAAAAGGGCTGAAAAACTCGGCTTATACTTGAGTGTATATGATATTTATCATGCCCAACTGATTAACCATTATTCTATCCTTCTTCAATGTAAATGGGCTTATGTATCCTTCGAATAATTATAGATTAAAATAATAATTGTAATAACAATAAGACTACAATAATGTAAATATAATAACAAAAATAAAATTATAAATGTAATAGAGTAAAATAATACATGTAATAAGAACATAAATAATAAATGCAATAATAACAATAATAGAGTAAAATAATATACCAAATGTAATAATAATAGAGTAAAATAATAAATGCAATAAAGCAAATTAATAAATGCAATAGCAACAATAGAGTAAAATAATGTACCAAATGTAGCAATAATAATAGAGTAAAATAATAAATGAAGTAATAGTACAGTAAAATAACAAATGTAATAATAATAGAGTAAAATAATGTACCAAATGTAATAATAATAATAAATAGAGTAAAATAATAAATGTTATATAATGATAATGATAATAATAATAATAATAATAATAATTAACCTTGAGTTGAGTATAAGTCGAGTGAGGCTTTTTCAGCCAAAAAAAGAGCTGAAAAACTAAGCTTATATTCAAGTACATACGGTACATATGATTGTGCTCATTCTTGGCCTATAAGACCACCAATAGAAATGGAGCACTGATAAATCAAAAATGTATGTATTTTTTAAAAAAATGATAAACACCAACATGTTCTCCATAGTTTAAAACAGGAAATGCACATTTAGTATTGAAGTGGACATAAACTGAAACATCTATTTGGCAAATCTAGCTAGAAAGAGATAAATTATTATATTTCCTTTTACACATGAACTTCTGATTCTCCTCCCATGTTCATTTTCTGTTTTGTAACCTAAGCCATTTGTATTAGTTATGATGTTCTGCAGTCAAGCGCATACTGTTTCTGTACAGGGAAGTTTTATATAAAAATATTACAAACAACAATTTCCCTCCCATGAATTTGCTGAACCCCCTTTTCTAAGCATATAGATAAGTAACTGTCAACAGTCTAGAGCAGGCATGGGCAAACTTCAGCCCTCCCTCCAGGTGTTTTGGACTTCAACTCCCACAATTGCCAGCAGCCTCAGGCCCATTCCTTTTCCCCCTCAGCCGCTTAAGCGGCTGAGGGGGAAAAGGAAAGGGCCTGAGGCTGTTGGCAATTGTGGGAGTTGAAGTCCAAAACACCTGGAGAGAGGGCGCCGAAGTTTGCCCATGCCTGGCCTAGAGTCATGTGCTCCAGTTTGGCACAAATGAAAAAAAATACTTAGGCCTTCTAGAATAATCACTTTTTATGCTCTTTGGTGGGACTTTTAAAGGCTCGAAGGTCTACGTTCATGGAGTTGGCTTCTTTTCCGAGTCCGTTGCCATTTTCTCCCCCAGACTGTAGATCGGATTTATCTTTCTGCTTCCGGGCTTTCTGAAGGTCTGCCATGAAGTCGATGCTTTGCTTCAAACTCTGAATTCTTTCCTAAAGAAAGCAAAACACAAGAGAGTCCAAAATGTCTCATTTGATCCCTACCCCACACTTGAAAAGCTGTCCAAACAGAGTGGGCATGAGTGAATGAAATGCCGTCTTTTTAGGTCACAAAAACAGCTTGGATATGTTACTATTTGGACTTTTGTTGTTTATTCATTCAGTTGCTTCCGATTCTTTGTGACCTCATGGACCAGCCCACGCCAGAGCTCCCTGTTAGCCGTGGCAACTCCCAGCTTCTTCAATGTCGAGCCAGTCATTTCAAAGAGAACATCCATCCATCTTGCCCTTGGTCGGCCCTTCTTCCTTTTTCCTTCCATTCTCCCCAGCATCATTGTCTTCTCCAAGCTTTTCTGTCTTCTCATGATGTGTCCAAAGTACTTCTTTGCCTCTAATATGCTTCTCACAGTGAGCAGTTGGACATTGTTTCCTGGAGTATGGACTGGCTGGATCTTCTTGCGGTCCAAGGCACTCTCTTGATTTTTCTCCAGCACCACAGTTCAAAACCATCTCTCTTCCTTCCCACAGCCTTCCTTATGGTCCAACTCTCACATCCATAGGTTACTATGCGAAATACCATTGCTTTAACTATGTGGGCCTTCGTTGCCAGTGTGATGTCTCTACTCTTCACTATTTTATCAAGATTGGTCATTGCTCTCCTCCCAAGAAGTAAGTGTCTTCTGATTTCCAGGCTGCAGTCTGTGTCTGCAGTCATCTTTGCACCTAGAAATACAAAGTCTGTCACTGACTCCATGTTTTCTCCCTCTATTTGCCAGTTATCAATCAGTCTGGTTGCCATTCTCTTGTATTTTTTATGTTTAACTGCAATCCAGCTTTTGCACTTTTTTCCACTTTGGTTAGAAGGCTTCTCTGTTCCTTCTCACTTTCAGCCATCAAAGTGGTATCATCTGCATATCTAAGCTTGTTAATGTTTCTTCCAGCAATTTTAACTCCAGCCTTGGATTCATCAAGCCCTGCACATCGCATACATCCATACAAGTTGAATAGGACGGGTGAGAGTATACAGCCCTGCTGAACTCCTTTCCCAATCTTGAACCAGTCTGCTGTTCCATGGTCTGTTCTTAACTGTTGCTACTTGGTCGTTATACAGATTCCTTAGGAGACAGGCAAGGTTGCTTGGTATCCCCATACCACCAAGAACTTGCCACAATTTATTATGATCCACATAGTTAAAAGCTTTAGAACAGTCAATAAAACAGAAATATATGTTTTTCTGAAACTCCCTGCCTTCCTCTATTATTTGTTCTGCTGCCTTTTCTAAACCCAGCGTGTATGTCTGCCAACTCTCGGTCCATGTATTGCTGGAGTCTACCTTGCAGGATCTTGAGCATTACCTTACTGGCATGCGAAATAAGTGCCACTGTATGAAAGTTTGAGCATTCTTTAGTGCTTCCCTTTTTTGGTATGGGGATATAAGTTGATTTTTTTCCCAATCTGATGGCCATTTTTGTGTTTTCCATATTTGCTGGCATATGGCATGCATCACCTTTACTATTTGGACTGCAACTCCCAAAATCCTCCTGCAAACACATACTGCAGTCTGTTTCGGAGCTCAGTTTCCCAAAGTAACTCTTCCATACTCAGAGAAAGAGAGAGAGGGCAAAGACGGAGAGGAAGAAGAGACAAATGTATGGTAATTAATCGGGGAGTCTGAAACAGTGTAGCAATAAAGTTGCTTCAAATTAAAGCTTTGTACTAATTTGCAAAAGCTACACTGTTTCCTTTAATGCAACAATTCAATCTTGCTCTGACAATGTATCACCAAACTAATGTTATAACAAAGATACTCAGATGTGAATAAACTGACCCCAGCTGCATATATTATTTACGATTCTTGAAGGAAAGATCACCAATAGTCAATAATTTATACTTCTCTATAACATCCAAGATAATTATTAAGGGACAATAGTAATAATAATAATAATAATAATAATACTTTATTTGTACCCCGCTACCATCTCCCCAAGGGACTCGGTGCGTCTTACATGAGGCCAAGCCCATAATACATCAATAAACAAAGCAAAACAAAACAATCAAAGCAATACAATTAATATAAGTCACATAACAAAAAATAAAGAATAAATCACAGTAACACACAAGCATTTAAAACCAATGGCAGGGCCAATTGTAATATATTAAAATTAAAAATAATGTTGGGCATGAACAAGATAGGATATAACTGGGATAGAATTTTCAAGGAGGGACAAATATCTTAATATTAACAATGATTAATTATTTCAATGTTAAAGACAAAAAGTATGATCTTACAACATAATTTGACAGCATTCTTCCAAAACGTTTTCCCACTGTAGCAGAGTTACCTGGCTGAGTATTTTCATTCCTGAATGCAAGAGCTTTTTCGCAGCCTTGTAATAAATGGTCTCTGGTTTGTTATAGATCATAGCATTAGTACACATCAGCCTGAAACTGTCCTGTATCAATAGGGGACAAAACATAAGACATATGATCAGAGATTTCAGGGATGCTAGGATATATGTCTATCTCTTCACGTGAAATTTTAATTAAGTAGAAGGCAGCTAGTGTTTAGAAAAAGAAACTCAATGTTTGCAATTCTTCTCCTTGACCAGAATAAGGATGCTGACATGACTGGATCATGTTAAAACAGCAGGGGTTTCAAAACTATTCGTCTTAACAACCTTCTTCTCCAGTTTCTTAAAAGTTTCATATCAAGTTCTTGTCTAGTTTCCTAATAGGATTCCCAAGGTCCAATCCAGGGCCACTGACTGACATTTTTAAGACCTCAAAGGCAGATAGAGCTTTTTCAGAACTGTCTTTTTCTACCTCTAACTACAATCTGATTTATTACAGTAGATGCAACCGAAGGAGAGGCAAAAGGAGTCGCTGGAGTAATGGAGAAAGAGGCCCTTTACGACTTTCTGAGCTGCCTCTAAGCGCTTAAGAATGACAGGCCAAACCTCCAGGTGGGATTTCGTAGCCTTTTCCTGAGGCATTAGCTTGCAGAGCACTAGGCCAGCAGCGGTTGACATGTTTTGGAGATGACAGATTTGATCTGAGGCCAAAGACGCTTATGACAGACATCTGACTTCTTACACTTTGGTATTAATGCCCCGATAAAGGCAAGGCTCATCACAGACAGCTCTCCCGGGAGATCACAGGGTTGTTTTTGTCAGGTTGGAAACAGCAATAAAGGAAGCATACAGGTCTTATGTTTCTCTTTAAGACATACAAATAGTAGGGTCGGGTGGGGTGAGGGTGAGATTGGAATGTAAAAGACAGCAAGGTGACAAGTTGGATTTGGTAAACTCCTAAACTGGCTTAAAAAACCAAACTAACTCAAAACATGATGAGTATTTGTTCCAACAATCCAATTGTTTCAGGAATTAAACAACTGTGCCAAGTAGTGGTTTGAGCAAAATATTACCGGGACTGTGGCGAAGCTGGCTGGGAGTCAGCTGCACTAAGATCACTACTGACCGAAAGGTCATGAGTTCGAAGCCAGCCCGGGTCAGCTTCCGACCAATTTGTGTAGCTTGTTGTCGACCTTTGCAGCCCGAAAGACAGTTGAATCTGTCAAGTAGGAAAATTTAGGTACCGCTTATGTGGTCAGGCTAATTTAACTAATTTACGAGGCCATAAATATCTCCAGCAAGTACGCAAAGAATGAGGAAGTACTTCATCAGTGTCACAAATGGACGGTGAAGCGACAGCTCCCCTGGTGGCCAGAATGCCCTCATGAAAAGGCTGGAATGTTAAATGGCCTCTGAGTGTCTGTCTATATATGTTGTGTGTCTATGGCATTGAATGTGTGCCATGTATATGTACATTGCAATCCGCCCTGAGTCCCCTGCGGGGTGAGAAGGGCGGAATATAAATACTGTAAATAAACAAATAAATAAATAAATAAAGACTCTGGAGGCCAGGGTTCAAATGGCTGCTCAGTCCTGGAAACTCAATGGATGACTTTAGGCAAGCCACATTCTCCTAGCCTCAGAAAAAGGCCATGGCACAAATATATACTTGATTAAGAAGTATATAAAAAGGATATAGAGGTCTTAGTAGACCAAAGACTAAACTTGTGCCAACAGTGTGAAGCTACAGGCAAAGCAGGCAATGTAAACCTAGGCTGTATCAATAGTAGGGTGTCTGGATTTAGGGGAAGTAATAGTACTATTCTCTTCTGATACAGACCATATCTGGAATATTATGCCCAGTTCTGAGTTAGAGGGATATTTGCAAGATGGGATATGTTCACAGGAGACCAAGTTTAGGAAGCCAAGCCTTATAAGGAATGACTTTGAAAGCTTGGAGAAGAGACTACAGATGCCCCATTTACCCTGCCAAATAATGCAATTTCAGAATCTAGTTTAACTGCATTGAACTGGATGATATGGCAGTGTAGAATCATATAATCTAGTTCAATGTACCTAGTCTGGGTTTTGGAATTGCATTATATGGCAGGGAAGATCCAGCCAAAGACAGCCTTTCTCTGCATAAATCTTTCCAAGACAACTCTGTATCTTGGAGTTAACATAAATCAGAAACAAAGACACAAAAACAATGTAACAAGCGCAAGAGACATGCAAGGGAAGTAAACATTTTCCATCTCCCTACATATTTAGTTTTCTCCTAAATTCAATTGTCAAATAAATAAAAAAAAAACCAAACAACACTGCATACTTTTGTGACTGCAGTCTATGTAGGACACAGAGCAATGGAATCAAACTATCAAAAAAGACATTCCACCTCAACACTAGGATGAAATTCTTGATGGTAATTCATGATGGTAGAAATTCTTGATGGTAGAGTTTCCAAGCATTTGAGCAGCAGAAACAGCGTTAACAATGAGAACGACTTATTGGATTGACAATGGACTGACCTGGACGATGACTTGAACTTGCATAATTTTAACTGTATGTTTAATATGTGATATTTTAATGATTGTTTTAAATGTAAATGGTTTTTATAATTGGTTTTTTTTGGGGGGGGGGCATCTAATGGTTGCCGATTGTGAAGCCATCTGACCCCAGGGTGAGATACAAATGTGCAAAATAAATAAATATATAAATAGAGTTTTGTTTGGCCACTAGGGGGTGGATGGGAGTCGGGGTGGATATATACAGGAGGTTTGTGCTGGAAAACTTTAGAACTGTCTTTTTAGGATTCTGGAAAGAAGGAATAAACCACTTGTCTCCAGTGTTTTATTGTTGTGAGCTTGATTTTTAACTCTGAGATCTTCTAGAGGTTGAAGAGCCAGGTGGGTTTGGATTCTGTATTTCCACCAGGCAGGGGGATTGGACTAGATGGCCTTTGGTGTCTCTTCCAGCTCTGTGTTTCTATGTAGAAGCTATTTAAACCCACTAACTAAATGATTACTTTTTGTTTCCCTGACAAATTAATAACTAAGTTCTCTTCATATGCCTTCTTTTACAAACCTAGTTTTGTTTCAGAACATCAAGCCCTCTCAAAATATGTTCTGGCTGTTCAGTCTCTCCCCTCCTGACACACGTGTATCGGCAGATAGGCACACTTTCTTTCAAACACCTTGCAAGTTAACATTAAAAAGCGCCTATTGAAGACACTCAAAGGCTTCCTTTAAAGAAGCTCAATGGAAAACTCTTAAAGCCAGATGTGCCCATTTTTGATTCTGTGTGTTCATAAACTATGAAAGTTCAGCCCAAGATGAATAAAATATTTTTTCTTAAAAAAAAACCCTGTGGAATGCAATTGCTAGTACCAGCAAGTGTCAATGTTTAATCCCCTCTCTGCAGTTGAAATATAAATTAAAAGCACCTTTAGTTCTTCTATGGACTGGTAACCATTGTTCTTGATCTTCTCTTTCATGGTACTAAAATCCATTGGGCGTTTAATGATCATGGAGTAGCCGGGAGCAATAAAGTCAGTCACAGGAAATGAAAAGAAAGCATTTGGATCTTTTCTGTTAAGAAATGAAAAGAACAGCCCTTTATGTTCCGTTTCTATAACAAAGAACAGACAGAGTTTAGTATTAAATAGGAGAGAAGACTCCCGACTTGAAAGGAACCAGGAAACTGAGCTGAGACAAGAGATAGTTTTTGCCCTAATCCAATCTTGCATTTCTTTAAAGTTGGTGGGATGCTGCCTAGAAGCATCTTTGCCCGCCAGGCCCAGCTTTGGCTGGGATGTTATTGTTAAAATGTGTTTGATAGCTGTAAATCAAACCACAGCTATCACATTTCCCTGCTTCTCCTTCAAACTCAAAAGGCACATTACAATATCAATGATGGGGAAGTTTATTGCATGAGGCCATCGAACAGTTACAAAATAGTATTTTCACCTTCAAGCAAGATCCCAATAGCATTCCCAAAATTACAAGGAGAGCTAATATGGATATACTATATAATAGCAAGAATCTTCCAATACCGGCAGCCCAAACCTCAGAAAACGGAAGCTAAAACAAGATGAGAGGTATCAGTTCATCCTCAGTCCAAACCAAATATGTTTGTAGGATTGTATATGCTCAGGAAGAGGCCTCCAAGCTTATATACCATATATACTCGAGTATAAGCTGACCCAAATATAAGCCGAGGCACCTAATTTTACCACAAAAATCTGAGAAAACATATTGACTCAAGTATAAGCCGAGGGTGGGAAATGCAGCAGCTACTGGTAAATATCAAAATAAAAATAGATACCAATAAATTTACATTAATTGAGGCATCGGTAGGTTACATGTTTTTGAATATTTACTGTATTTCAAAGAAAACCAGTAAACTAGCTCTGTAAGTGGAAAAATAGGCTCAACAAAAACAATATGGTATCAATAATAATAATAATAATAAGAAGAATAAACTTCATTTGTATCCTGCCCTATCTCCCCATAAGGACTCAGGCCGGCTTCCAACATAGTAACAGGCAAACATTCAATGCCTATATAAACAATGTAGAGATAAATACAGATCTATAATTATATATACTAATTTAACATATGCATTTCTCCCTGCAAAGTTTGCAAATCCTCTCTCTCTATATATGTGCATTTCCCTCCTGCAATATTTGCAAGCCCTATATATCTATGTTTATATTTATCTAGACATCTCTTCCTCTCTCTGTGAATGTGCATTTTCCCTGCAATATTTGCAAGCCCTATATATCTATATTCCTATCTATCTAGACGTGTCTATATGTATTTGTGTGTGCATTTCCCCCTGTAATATTTGCAAGCCTTATATATCTATATTCATATATCTAAACATCTCTCTCTCTATAGATAATTAAATCCAAATAGGATTTGCAAAGACTTGCAAACATGTGAGGGAAAAATTCATATATAAATACACACACACATATATAAACACGGAGATATACAGATATATAGGTACTTCTATATATTTATTGATATCTATATCTATATAGGATTTGCAGAGACTTGCAAACATGTGAGGGGAAAATTCATTTATATATAGATACAGATATACAGGTACATAGAAATTTCTGGATATATAGATGTATATAGGATTTGCAAAGATCTGCAAACATATGAAGGGAGATTCATATATAAAATTAATGTATATAGATAGATACAGATATATAGGTACATAGGAACTGCAAAGGCTTGGAGGGGGAAATGCCTATATATCGTAGGAGAGATTAGCAAATATTTCAGGGGAAAATGCTTTTATAGGATTAATGGATTAACTTGCGAGGACCTCTCTCCCCCTTCTTTCCCTTTTCAAAACATTCCAGCCTGGGAGGAGAAGCAGAGCAGAAGCAGAAAAGAAAACACGCTGTTTAGGGAGGGGAAGATGAGAGAGAAATATATCATATATTGCAAGCAATGGCCTCCAGGCTCCACTGCTGGCTTGACCCCATTATAAGCCGAGGGAGGCTTTTTCAGCCCATAAAAAGATCTGAAAAACTTGGCTTATTGATGAGTATATACGGTAAATCAAACTGTATTAACAGGCTGGAAAAATGAGAAGCGATTTTGGACCAAGTGCTTAAACAACAATTGGTTTTGTTAAAATGAAGGCGTGCTTCAACCAGTGGTTATTCTCTTCCATGCTTTGAAATGACATAACTCCTTCAAAAATAATATTTAGCAAAGCTTTGTATATTCCATGTTCAGAATAATAATTATTTAGAGGGCTACAACAGCTCCCTTTAGAATAGCTCTTGCAGTTATCTCCAATTAGGAAACACAATCCCTCCAATACAGGATAAAAACAGGCCACAAAATAATAAATACTACACTCAAAAAATGTTATACTCACTTACTTGAGATCCCATAAAATATATATAACATCCCATGTTTTATAGTTTATTAGTGAAACACAGTCCGATTATCAGTAACTTTCTACAGAAGTGTTTCTCAACCTTCCTAATGCCGCGACCACTTAATACAAGTTCTTCATGTTGTGGTGACCCCCAACCATAAAATTATTTTCGTTGCTACTTAACAACTGTAATTTTGCTACTGTTATCAATCATCATATAAATATCTGATATGCAGGATGTATTTTATACAAATATGCGCTATGTACAAATTTGAATACTGCTGGGGTTGGGGGGGAGGGAATAACTGATTTTGTCATTTGGGAATTGTAGTTCCTGGGATTTATATTTAACCTACAATCAAAGAGCATTCTGACCTCCACCAATGAGGGAACTGAACCAAACTTGGCACATAGAACTCCCATGATCAAGAGAAAATACTGGAAAGGATTGGTGGGCATTGACCTTGAGTTTTGAAGTTGTAGTTCACCTACATCCAGAGAGCACTGTGGACTCAAACAATGATGGATCTGGACCAAACTTGGCATGGATACTCAATATACCAAAATGTGAACACTGGTGGAGTTTGGGGGGGGGGGGGGGGTAATAGACCTTGACATTTGGAAGTTGTAGTTGCTGGGATTTATAGTTCACCTACAAACAAAGAGCATTCTGAACCCTACCAACAATAGAATTGGGCCAAATTTCCAACATGGAACCCTCATGACCCTCTGATGGTCTTTGATGACCCCTCTGATGGTTTTTGGTGACCCCTCTGACCCCCCCCCCCTGACCCCCCAGGTTGAGAAACACTGTTCTACAGCCTCTGTAAGAAAGCTCTATTTTTTTTAAAACAATGATAGCTGTTATTAAATGAAGTTGACACTGAAAGCACATAGATTTTGTATTATTATTAAAAAGTACGTTGATATTAGCATGTCAACACAGTACATTTGTAAAGAAAGCTCCAACTTAGAAAGACACTTATTCAAGTATTACATGCTTAGCATGCCTTGCCAGCAGTATCCCAAAGTCTTACCTCTGCAGCTGTCTGACAAGTTGGTTCAAAGCTTCTTGAAGTGGTGTTTGCTCCACTTCTAGGACAAAGATAAAGATGACAGAAGAAATAAACGACCCAAGTGAAAGAACTTCTAAATCACACTTGACAGTGCTGTGGGTTCATATAACATCTTAACAACTTTTTCAACTATGGAAGGTTGGGATAATACAACAAGCAAGAGATTTACCCTTTTCCATGTGAGGAGGAAGACCTGCCCTCATGAAAGTCCTGTCTACTCCACCTTTTGTTTCTAACAGTGCTAAAATGTATTTTTCTTCTTCTCTTCCCTGACTTTGTTAGGGAAGTTAGTAGGTCAATTATTATGTACAGCAGCTCTCATACATAGTAGTCCCATATGTTACTGGATTATAACTCCCAGAATCCCCCTGATGGCCATGTTGGATGGGGCCTCTGGGAACTGAAGTCCAACATTACCAACAGAGCCAAGATTGAGAATCAGTGGTCAAACTTTAACTCAAAGCATTGGAAGACATGATGCAGTGGCAGCAGGACTGAAGACTAACAGATCAGAGGTTCGAATCTGGGGAGAGCACAGATGAGCTCTGTCTGTCAGCTCCAGCTTCCCATGCAGGGACATGAGAGAAGCCTCCCACAAGGATTGTAAAAACATCTGGGCATCCCCTGGGCAACGTCCTTGCAGACGGCCAGTTCCCACACCAGAAGCAACTTGCTGTTTCTCAAGTCGCTCCTGACACACATTTTAAAAAAGGAAGACTTGAGCCCTAGTACAATTGATATCTGGGCTCTTGGTGCTTTCCCTTTTCTAATTCATTGTCAAGATCTATTTGCCATCTTTACACTTCGATAACAATGCACTAAATCAACATTACCGGTCGAGAATAATGCAAACAAATATTTCAAAACACAACAGACTTTTGTTTTACCTTCCTGTTTTGCTAAACTGCTTGCCAGTGGTTTGTCCAAAGATATATCCAGCCTTATAGGTTTCAGGTCTCTTTCGCCTTCGTTTTCGCCATGGTCCCTATCTCGTTTCTTTTTATCTTCCTGAGGACAGAAACAAATGACCCATATTGTTCTGCTAAACAGTTGTAAGTTTCTGGCAGTAAATTTCTTCTTTGAAGTGGAACTTAATTATGAGAATGTGGAACATCTTATATAGTATACACTATGGAGATGATTTTTTTTTAACGTGTTGTCTCCACCTACTGGAAGATGCACTAAATCAAGACATTATTTATGATATTTAACAAAGGCCTTGGATCCACAGAAAGGTGTTTTACAGCAAGTCAAAGCTATTTTTCTTTTTAACCAAGCATTAACCTAGATAGAGTTGGGAGAGACCCCAAAGGCCATCTAGTCCAACCCCCTTGCCATGCAAAAATATACAACTAAATTAGTCCTGAAAGATGCTCACCCAGTCTCTGTTTAAAGATGTCTAGAGATGGGGGAAATCTATTAAGAGTCATCAAAGAGATCTTACAATAAAAATAAATGTATCCTAATCTTTAGAGATAATTTCTTTTTTTGTAATACGAATCCATTTGTTCATGTCTGGAGCAACAGAAAACAAGGTTGACGTTCTTCTCATCCCCAGTTGACTAAACAAGGGATCTTTAGCATGCAAAGAGGGTACATTCAGTCCCCAATATCCACAGACTTCACTATCTATGTAAGGTAAGGGCAAACCCATGCGCGCGGGGGGGGGGGGGGTGGATGCGACCCCTTAGGCTCTTTTATGAGGCCCTCCTCTCTTTCACCATCCTATCCTTCCTTCCCTCTTTCCTTCCTCCCCTCCCTCTTTCTCCCCCCCTCCTTCCCTTCCACCCTTTTGTTCTTCCCTCTGCCCTCCTTCCTCCCCTCTCTCTTTCTCCTCCCTTCCCTTTTATCTTTCCTTCCTCCTCCGTTTCCTCACTCCCTCTCTCCTTCCATTGTCTTCCACCTTCCTTTTCTCCTTTTCTTACTCCCTCCCTTCTTCCTTTCTTCCTTGGAATGTTTAGCTGGGAGAAGAGAAGGTAGAGAGGGAACATGAGAACCATGATTCATGATTTAAAAGGAGGAGAGGGAAAACAGACTTTCTGCTCCTCTAGAGACCAGGGCACAAGGGAGCAATGGTTTCAAATGGAAGGGAAAGAGTGGGTTGCTGTAGGTTTTTCGGGCTATATGGCCATGTTCTCCTGATGTTTCACCTGCATCTATGGCAAGCACCCTCAGAGGTTGTGAGGTCTGTTGGAGCTAGGAAAATTGGGTAAATATATCTGTGGAATGTCCAGGGTGGAATGTCCAGGGTATATATATCTGTGGAATGTCCAGGTCTGTTGGAGCTAGGTGTGAATGTTTCAAGTGGCTACCTTGATTAGCATTTGATGGCCTGGCAGTTGTTTGGTGTGGCTTGTTAGTGCCTGGATGCGGGCAAAACGTCAGGAGAGAATGCTTCTAGAACATGGCCATATAGCCCGAAAAACCTACAACAACCCAGTGATTCCATCCATGAAAGCCTTTGACAATACATTGAAGGAAAAGAGATTTAAGCTTTAAGGGGACGAGGAGCAGGGCCTTCTTGGCTGTGGCCCCCCGCCTATGGAACACACTCCCAAAGGAGGTATGATCTGCTCCCTCACTCCTGACCTTTAGAAAAAAAATTAAAATCACAGTTCTGAGACCAGGCCTTCGGACAACAGATGTATGCAGCTTTTAGTGGGACAAGGACTGGAACGGCGACTCAATTGATGAGATTGTTTTATGGTTTTAATAACTGTTTTGATATCTGGTGATGTACTGTTTTTAATATGATTTATGTTTAAAGTGTGGTTTTACTATTGTAATAGTAAGGCATTGAATTTTTGCCATTATCTATGTGTAAACCGCTTTGAGTCCCCCTCAGGGTGAGAAAAGCAGTATATAAACACTGTAAATAAATAAATACATTTGACTGGAAAGATTGGGAAGAACTTCCTGAGAGTAAGAGCTGTTGGAGAGTGGCATAGGCTGCCTGGGAGTGTGGTGGAGTCTCCTTCTCTGGAGACTTTTCCGCAGAGGCTGTCTATCAGGAGTGCTTTGATTGTGCCTTCTTGCATGGCAGGGGGTTGGACTGGATGGCCCTTGGGGGTCTCTTCCATCTCTAGAATTCTATAGTAGGCAATATGGAGTCTAATGGATACACTTTTTCTCTCCTGTCCACCATCCCATCCTGACCAAGACCAACCCTTTTGGGATCCAAACGTTTCCCATCTTTCCATCACTTCCTGCCTCTGAAAGAGAAGAGGAAAGAGAGAGGAGGAAAGGGCAAGGAAGGAACTTGGAGAAAACCCCCTTTCCTGATCTGCCCACACTGCTCCAGCCCATCATGCAGCCCCCAAGTTAGAAGGTTTGCCCATTCCCTTATCCATGGCTTGAAAATTTCTCCCCTTTTGCCATTTTATATAACAGAAGCATCTCACAATACATCCTAGTCTTTACTTCATATTCAAGGACTGCCTCAATGACTGTCCTATCCAAGCACACAAGGAACAGCTATTTAAATCTACCTTGACTTTTCTCTTCCTTTTTTCCTTTTCCTCTCCAGGGGCTTGCTTTTCTGCTTTTTTCCTCTTTTTCCTTTTCTTGTCTTTGTGTTTTTCGTCTTTATCTTCATAGTGGGATGGGTCATGCACTGTGCTTTGAGTAGAAAGTTCTGCGACTTCATTACCTCCCACTTTTAAGACAAGCTTTAAGGGTTTTTCTACATATTCTTGAAAAAAAGAGACAAAACATGACACCTACATAAGTTTTGAAAGTAACTTCAAATACCGCTCCTTCAGATATTGTTGGACAGATAAAAGTTGCAGTGTAACAATGTCTGGATGGCCACAGACCCTCTCTGCTTTTGTTAATGTTATCAGTATTTAATTATTTGATAGGTGAGGGACCCAGTGGTGCAGCGGGTTAAACTGCTGCTCCAACAAATGTTGGAAATGTGGGAAAGAAAAGGGTACATTCTACCACACATGGTGGACTTGCAGTAAAGTAAAAAATTACTGGAAACAGATCCATGTATATCTTGAAAAAATGTTAAACACCTCGAGCCGTGAGGAGAGGCGGACAAGAAATATATATGTGTGTGTATAGAGTATAATTAATAAACTACTATAAGAATGATAATAATAATAGAATAAATATACATAAATATATATGATAATAAATATCACTTTGAGATTGTGTTCTTTGTCAAGAATGATAGATATATTTAGTAGGCTCTTTGTAACACACACATATAAATAACTATAAACTATCATAATAATATAAATATATAATAAATAATAATATAATTAAATTAATATAATAAATATCAGGACACTTTGAGGTTGTGTTCCTTGTAAAGAAAGATATATATATTTAAAAGGCCCTATAACACACACACAAACATATATGCACACACATACATGCTATTTTAAGATAAATATATGTAATAAATACTATAATAAATAATAAATATAAATAATATATGATGATATAAATAATAATAAATATCAGGACACTTTGAGGCTGTATTCCTTGTAAAGAAAGATATATATATTTATAAGGTTATATGTGTGTGTGTGTGTGTGTGTAGTACAATTCATAAACTATAATAATAATAATAATAATATAATGTAATATAATAATAAATATAAATAATAATAATAATAAGTATCAGGACACTTTGATGTTGTATTCATTGTGTGTGTGTGTGTGGGGGGGGGTTCTATTATATATATAGAGAGAGGGGGGAGTGCAATTAATAAACTATAATATGAATAATGAATAATATAATATAAATAATATGGTAATAAATGTAAATAATAATAAGGATCAAGACACTTTGAGGTTGTGTTCCTTGTAAAGATATTATATATATATATATATATATATATATATATATATGGTTCTATTATATATATTTAGTACAATTAATAAACTATAATAATGATGAATAATATAATATACAATATCGGGACACTTTGAGGTTGTATTCCTTGTCAAGAAAGATATATATATTTAGAAGGTTCTAATATATATATATATATAGAGAGAGAGAGAGAGCGAGAGAGAGAGAGTACAATTAATCAACTATAATAATGAATAATATAATATAACTAATATTATATAATAATACATATAAATAATAAGGATCAGGACACTTTGAGGTTGTGTTCCTTGTCAAGAAAGATATATATATTTAGAAGGTTCTATTATATATATATATATATAGAGAGAGAGAGAGAGAGAGAGAGAGTACAATTAATAAACTATAATAATAATGAATAATATAATATAAATCATATAATGATAAATATAAATAATAAGGATCAGGTTTGTGGTTGTGTTCCTTGTCAAAGATATACATATTTGGAAGGTTCTAATATATATATATATAGAGAGAGAGAGAGAGAGAGAGGGAGAGGGAGAGAACAATTAAGAAACTATAATCATGAATAATGAATAATATAATATAACTAATATAATATAATAATAAATATAAATAATAATAAGGATCAGGTACTTTGAGATTGTGTTCCTTGTCAAGAAAGATATATATATAGAGGGGGGGGGGGAAGGTTCTATTACATATATATATATATAGAGAGAGAGAGAGAGAGTACAATTAATAAACTATAATAATAATGAATAATATAATATTAATAATATAATATAATAATAAATATAAATAATAAGGATCAGGACACTTTGAGGTTGTGTTCCTTGTCAAGAAAGATATATATATATTTAGAAGGTTCTATTATATATATATATATATATACATACATACATATATATATAGAGAGAGAGAGAGTACAATTAATAAACTATAATAATAATGAATAATATAATATAAATCATATAATGATAAATATAAATAATAAGGATCAGGTTTGAGGTTGTGTTCCTTGTCAAAGATATACATATTTGGAAGGTTCTAATATATATATATATATATATATAGAGAGAGAGAGAGAACAATTAAGAAACTATAATAATCATGAATAATGAATAATATAATATAACTAATATAATATAATAATAAATATAAATAATAATAAGGATCAGGTACTTTGAGATTGTGTTCCTTGTCAAGAAAGATATATATATATAGAGAGAGGGGGGGGGAGGTTCTATTACATATATATATATAGAGAGAGAGAGACCAAACAATTAAGAAACTATAATAATAATGAATAATATTAATAATAAATGTAAATAATAAGGATCAGGACACTTTGAGGTTGTGTTCCTTGTCAATATGTGTGTGTGTGTGTGTGTATGAAGGTACTATATATATATATATATATATATATATATTACAATTAATAAACTATAATAATAATGAATAATATAATATAAATAATACAATATAATAATAAATATAAATAATAATAAGGATTAGGACACTTTCAGGTTGTGTTCCTTGTCAAGAAAGATATATATATTTAGAAGGTTCTATTACATATATATATATATAGAGAGAGAGAGAGAGAGAGAGTACAATTAATAAACTATAATAATAATGAATAATATAATATAAATAATATAATATAATAATAAATATATATATACACTTTGAGGTTGTGTCCCTTGTCAAGAAAGATAAGATAGATCATAGATATATATTATAATAAATTAGTTAGAATGACAATGGTGCTTCCCTCCCTGCCGCCTTCCCTTCACACACGCAAGCACACACTCATCCACATGAAAACAACATCCCTGAGGAGACCTTCATCCGGGTACTTCTCCGCCTTGTGCTTCTTGTGCTTCTTGCCCATGGTCCCCAGTCAGGCCGGACTGGCCTTGGTCTCGCTCCTAGCCCCGCCCCTAGCCAAGTCTCGCGAGAGGAAAGGCAAAGGGGCGGGGAAGGCAGCGCGAGGGAGCGGGGAGGAGGCAGAACGTAGAGCTTTTCTCGTCGCTTAGCAGAAGACTCATCGAGAGGACTTCCGGGTTCTCTTTGGTTCAAGATGGGGAATCTCTCCTAAGTTAGTTATCTATTTATATCAGAGAAGCCACTGAAATCCACAAGCATGTGGACAATTTCAACAGAAAGGAGGAAACCATGAAAATGAACAAAATCTGGCTACCAGTATTGAAAAAAAAACAACAACTCTAAAATCAGAACAGCACAACAACAGAGAGGAAACAAACAAGGGCATCTAATCACCTCTCAACAAAAGATTGCTCCAGGCACTGCCAGGCCATCAAATGCTAATCAAGGTGTTTATTTATTTATTTATCTATCGTGTCATCAGCAACCATACCGTTGTATTACATTTCTAACAGAACAAAAAATACACACAGATTTAAAAAAAAAACAAAACACAGATTTTGCAAACTTGGTAGTTGGTTAAATGTCCTTTGACCAGTGTCTGACCAATGTGCCCAGGGGGGAGTCTCTCATCTGGTATCACCCATGGATTGAGGTGCTGGGTTTGGGCCTGCCACTTTTGGACTCTCGCTTGCTGAGGTGTTCCAGCGAGTGTCTCTGTAGATCTAAGAAAACTATGTCTTGATTTAAGTCGTTGACGTGCTGGCTGATACCCAAACAGGGAATGAGCTGGAGATGTCTCTGCCTCGGTCCCACCTTCCTCGCAGATGCGTTTGGTGAGGACGGCAGGGCCTTCTCAGTGGTGGCCCCTCAGCTATGGAACGCCCTTCCCAGGGATATAAGATTGGCTCCTTCCCTTCTGACATTCCGCAAAATGGTTAAATGGCTCTTCAAACAAGCTTTTTCTACTGCATAATTAGACGTGAACAAGGTGGTCAGTTGAAACATTTACACCTAGTTCCAGCAGACAAAAGTCCTTTGTCCCACCCTGGTCATTCCACAGATATATAAACCCTTTTTCCTAGTTCCAACAGACCTTACTACCTCTGAGGATGCTTGCTACAGATGGAGGTGAAACGTCAGGAGAGAATGCCTCTAGACCATGGCCATATAGCCCCCAAAAAACTACAACAACCCAGTGATTCCGGCCATGAAAGCCTTCGACAATATATTTATATCTCGCTTTATGTCTCCATACGGAGACTCAAAGCAGCTCACAATCGAAAACATTACAACTTAAAATATACAACAATAAATGATTATATATTATCTGTAATATTAAATTTTATATATTAGCATTATTATAATACATTATACATTATTATATATTATCTGTAGTATTTTATTTTATATATTAGTATTATATTACAATATTATGATATTGTATTATTAGTATGATATTTTTCTATGATTATGAATATTACATGTATACATAATATATTATTAGCATAGCACAATATTAGTATTATATAGTATTACATTGTACCATACACTGTACTGCTATATTATTAGTAATATCACATGTAATATATAATATACAATTATTATTATGTATCATTATTTTGTGTTATATTATTATACCACAATGTATCTAATACACAATCAGTATATTATACAATAGTGTAAATATCTGTGTGTGTGTGAATCATATATATCTATATCTATGGCTGGATGCCTTGAACTGTATTATATGGGCAGTGTAGACTCAGGCTCCTTCTGCACTGCCATATAATGCAGATTGTCAAGGCAGATAACCCAGATTATGTGGATTATATGAGTCTACACTGCTAGATAATCCAAAGCAGATAATCTGGATTTTATATGGCAGTGTAGAACAGGACTATGACTGGATCTACAAAATCCAGATTATCTTCTTTGAATTGGATTATAGGGCAGTGTAGATCCAGCCCAAATTATTTCTGAGGCGCCATCTGCGCCACAATACAATGTCTACACTGCCATATAATGCAGATTCTCAAGGCGGATAACCCAGACTATCTGCTTTGAACTGGATTATATGAGTCTACACTGCCAGATAATCAAGTTCAAAGCAGATATTCTGGATTTTATATGGCAGTGTAGAACGGGCCTATGGCTGGATCTACAAAAATACAGATTATCTCATTTGAACTGGAGTATATGGCAGTGTAGACTGAGATAATCCAGTTCAAAGCAGATAATCTGGATTATAGGGCAGTGTGGATCCAGCCCAAATTATTTCTGAGGTGCCATCTGCACCACAATATAATGTACTTCAACTGCATTTTGAAACTGCATTATGTGGCAATGGAGATGGATCCTTGCACCCTTTACACTGGTTTTCTTTCTCATTCTCTAATGCAGTGCCATCTCTTATCTCTCTCCACCTTTTCACTTTTTTCCTCCTCCCTGCTGCCACCACCTTCTCTCTCCTCCCTCTTCAGTCCTTGCCACCTTCTTTCTTTCTTTCTTTCTTTCTTTCTTTCTTTCTTTCTTTCTTTCTCTTCTTCTCTCACTCTGTTTGACACAGTGCCATTCTTCTTCTCCGGCTTTCCTGTGCCACCCGCCTCTTTCCCTCTTTTCTCCCCTTCTCTCTCCCTGAGCTTTTTTCCAGAGAGCAAGAGATCCATTGATGGTTCTTCTCAGAAGTCTGAACCGGTGGCTTCTCGGAGAGCTTTTGAAACAAAGCCGGGGAGGACCACCATTGTTGGTGCACAACGTGGCAGTGGCGCTTTCTACAGTCGTGCAGGATCCGTGGGCCACACACAGGGCCTGGCACCGGCTCCTTTGGAGTGGAAGAGCGGCTCACCTGTGTGACAACACAGGTGGCAGTCACGAAGACTTCGAGGATGCCTCTCCATTTCACCTGGAAAGTGCGACTTAGCAGGGAGTCCAGCCGTAGTAACAACTGCAGCAGGAGTTTTAGTTGAGGACCAACCATGAAATAATGAGGCTAGATCAGGCATGGGTATCATGCCAGCACGTCAACAACTTAAATCCAGACAGTTTTCTAAGATCTACAGAGACACTCGCTGGAACGCCTCAGCAAGCGAGAGTCCAAAAGTGGCAGGCTCAAATGAAATTGAACCGAACTTGGCATACAAAACTCCCATGACCAATAGAAAATATTGAAAGAGTTTGGTGGGCATTGACCTTGAGTTTGGGAGTTGTAGTTCACCTACATCTAGAGAGCACTGTGGACTCAAACAATGATAGATCTGGACCAAACTTGGCACAGATCCTCAATATGCCCAAATGTGAACACTGGTGGAGTTTGGGGAAATGATACTTGATATTTGGGAGTTGTAGCTGCTGGGATTTATAGTTCACTTACAATCAAAGAGTATTATGAACCCCGCCAACGATAGAATTGGGCCAAACTTTCCACACAGAACCCCCATGACCAACAGAAAATACTGTGTTTTCTGATGGTCTTAGGTGACCCCTCTGACACCCCCTTGCGACCCCTCCAGGGGTCCCGACCCTCAGGTTGAGAAACACTTCTATAGGTTACATGCCAATTTACAACT
The DNA here is from genome assembly GCF_037176765.1 of Anolis sagrei. Lineage (NCBI taxonomy): Eukaryota > Metazoa > Chordata > Lepidosauria > Squamata > Anolidae > Anolis > Anolis sagrei. The sequence continues at coordinate 31,903,565 of NC_090028.1, forward strand.
CAGAACTGAGAACGGTTTTGATTTGACAGATGATGAAGTGGTGTGAGGTTTGAGAATGGACCCAGTGGAATACAAAGCAGTCATCAAGTTCCTTTACTTGAAAGTCTGCACACCAAAGGAGATATTCGATGAGATGAAAGAGGCTGATGGCGATGGTTCTCCATCATATGATGCAGTCAAGAACTGATATTGTCTATTCAAATGTGGACAGACTTCGGTGGAAACAGCTCCAATTCCAGGGCGACCACATTCAGCTATTGATGAACACATCAATCAGCAAGTGGAGGTCACCCTTTTGGAAAATTGCCGCGTAACCATTCGCCACCTAGCCCAAAATGTCAAGAGTAGTGTGGGGTCTGTGGAAAAAATAATCAAAGACCATCTTTACATGCATAAGGTATCCACTCACTTGATCCCCTGGCTGCACACACTTTTCCAGAAGCAGGAATGAGTTGAATGCTCTCAGACTCTATTGATGATGTGTCATGGAACCCAGGAGGACTTTTTTCAACAGACTGATCACACAGGGTGAAAGCTGGGTCCATCACTATGAATGATCCTGAAACTAGAGTCCAGTCGATGCAATGGAAGTATCATGACTCATTGCCTCCAAAGAAGGTACGTGCCCAACTCTCAGCAGGCAAGGTCATGCTCACAGTATTTTGGGACCAGCATGAAGTAGGATTGATCAATTTCCTAGCAAAGGATATCATGATCACTGGGGCATACTATGCTTCACTGTTGCGGAAATTGCAAAAGGCCATCAAAACCAAGGGAAGTAGCATGCTTACAAAAGGTGTCCACCTTCTGCAAGACAATGCGCAAGTTCACAAATGGAAGCATGCTCCCCTGGCTCTGAAATTCTACCGCTTCCCCCTTATTCAACCCGCCTCGCACTATTGGACTTCCACCTCTTTCCAACACTGAAGTTCTTTTTGAAAAGCAAGTGTTTTTCAGATGATGAGACTGATTTCTGAAGTCACAAGGTGGTTTTTGGAGCAACCTGTTGACTTCTACAAGCGAGGTATTTACAGTTGCTTAAAATAATGGGAGAAGTGTGTGCCCCTATATGGCACTTTGGAGAGAAGGACTCATAACTGTGCCAAGTTTCATTGCTCTCAGTCCACAGGAAGTCGGTCAGGGGAAAACTTTAGCTCTAAGACTTTTCTATCCCTTTGTATTTACTTGTTCGTTGCACTTCTTTCCTGCCATTTCTTCAAGGGACACAAAGTGGCACTCTTCAAACTTCGGTAATGTTTGAATCTGGATCTTTCAGTCCAGTCCAATGTCACAAATATGGAGGGTCATACCGTAACTAGTTGCTGGTGCTTTTAATGCATCGATGTTGGTCTTTTTGCTATATTTAGACATTTTTTTCATAGAACATTTTAAAAAATTCCGTTGTGATGCTATGTGACTATTTTCTGTTTGGGTTGTTCTAGGTTTTTTCGGGCTATATGGCCATGTCCTAGAGGCATTGCCTCCTGATATTTCGCCTGCATCTATGGCAAGCATCCTCAGAGATAGTGAGGTCAGTTGGAACTAGGAAAGTGGGTTTATATATCTGTGGAATGACCAGGGTGGGACAAAGAACTCTTGTCTGTTGGAGCTAGGTGTGAATGTTTCAACTGACCACCTTGAATAGCATTTGATGGCCTGGCAGTGCCTGGGGCAATCTTTTGTTGAGAGGTGATTAGATGTCCCTGATTGTTTCCTCTCTGTTGTTTTGTTGTTGTAATTTTAGAGTTTTTAAATACTGTTTAGCCAGATTTTGTTCATTTCCATGGTTTCCTCCTTTCTGTTGAAATTGTCCATATGCTTATGGATTTCAATGGCTTCTCTGTATTTTCTGTTTTCAATGTTTTGGCAAAAAGGTGAGATACCCATCAAAACAAAGAAATGAATGAAAAATGTTACTTAAGATCCCAGATGTAAACATTGGAATTCTTGGAGTGTCCCCCAAAAAATGAAATCTTGCTTTCCATTTTGAAAGCGCATCAGTTTCCTTTCAACCCGACCAATGTCTGCATTTCATGTGGCAAAAATCTATACATTTTTAATATCTGCAGGTGACAGCTAACATGGGCCTTTCTCTGTTTGTCAAGGCTGGGGACTTTGTTTGAGTCCAAATCCTGGATTGATGGAAAAGTCACATTAAAAAGCACGATGCGCTCAAGCACCAGAGGGCAGTTTCTTGTTGCCTCTTCCCTGCATCAAACTCAACTTGATAGAAGAGGTGGCTAAGATCACGCATTGATTTTTTCCCTGTTTTGTTTAGAACAAGTGCCTATTGATCTATAGGACTTGGAAACTGGCACATCTCTGAGAAGGGAAACGTGCACCAAGGTGCTCAATGTCCAGGGGGTGGCCTATTTTTTGCAGAGGATGTGACATGCATTTCAGGAAATTTGCTCTTGAATCTGAAAGATCCTGGTACCCCTGCTAAGTGGCACTTTTCAGGAGAAACTAAAAGGCATCCTTGAAGTCCCCGCAGCCGCCACCTGCGCCGTCATACAGGTGAGCTGCTAGTCAGTTTAAAAGGAATGGGTGCAGAGGGGAAAAATATATAGGAAGCACCAGGGCCGTAGCCAGAAAAAAAATTCGGGAGGGGTTGAAATTTTCGGGGGGGGGGGGTTGAAATTGGGGGGGGGGGTTGAAACCTACCTCCTAGCTCATGCTGAAGCAAAGAGCACAGCAGGGGGCAGAGCAGAATTCAATAGCCTGCAGCTCCACCCCTGTCAACCACCTCCACCAAGTCTGGCCTCCTTAATGAGAGCATTCAACACCCCCCCCCCCAAACTCGGTTGCTTCACTACATCAGCTATTGCTGCAAGTAATGACAGTGTGAATAAATTGTCAATATTTGCCTGAGATAGTGCTTGCAGTTCTGGAGGGACTCTTGATTTTTTGCATCTCATAGACTTAGCATGGGGATTTTGTTAACCAGTTAAAATTCATGAGTAAACCAGGTTTTTTTAAAAAATCTGAAACATTTCGGGGGGAGTTTGAACCCCTAAAACCACCCCCTCGCTACAGGCCTGGGAAGCACCTATCCAAAGAAGGCAATTGGCTTTTTCTGGGAGACTGAAGAGGGATTGAAAGCAATTTGAGATTATTGGTGGGGGAAAGGGGCTAGACAGATGTTGATCCCTATCAGTGGCAGGTTTTTGGGAGAGAAAGCTAAAAAATCACTCTATACCAGTGTTTCTCTACCTGGAGGTTGGGACCCCTGGGTGGGTTGCCAGGGGGTGCCAGAGGGGTCACCAAAGACCATCAGAAAACACAGTATTTTCTATTGGTCATGGGGGTTCTGTGTGGAAAATTTGGCCCAATTCTATCGTTGGTGGGGTTCATAATACTCTTTGATTGTAAGTGAACTATACATCCCAGCAGCTACAACTCCCAAATGTCAAGTATCATTTCCCCAAACTCCACCAGTGTTCACATTTTGGGCACATATTGAGGATCTGTGCCAAGTTTGGTCCAGATCCATCATTGTTTGAGTCCACAGTGCTCTCTAGATGTAGGTGAACTACAACTCCCAAACTCAAGGTCAATGCCCACCAAACTCTTCCAATATTTTCTATTGGTCATGGGAGTTCAATATGCCAAGTTTTGTTCAATTCCATTGTTGGTGGAGTTCAGAATGCTTTTGATTGTAGGTGAAGCCCAGTAACTATAACTCCCAAATGACAAAATCAACCCCATCAGTATTCAAATTTGGACATATTAGGTATTTGTGCCAAATTTGCTCCAGTGAATGAAAACACATCCTGCATACTGGATATTTACATTCTGATTCATAACAGGAGCAAAATTACAGTTATGAAGTAGCAACAAAATTAATGTTATGGTTGGGGGTCACCACAACATGAGAAACTGTATTTAGGGGTCGCGGCATTGGGAAGGTTGAGAAACACTGACCTATAGAGACTTATATCATGACACATGTGCAGTTTCATCATCCTGTGATAATTAGAAGTGGGTCAAAAGAAATCTTTAATGAACGCCCCTCGTAGATACTAAAAAAAGGAAAGTCCTAACATATCTTCCAACAATATCAATTTGGCATTGAGAGTAATGATTAATCCTCTGTCATCCCATGTTTCCAGCAGCATTAAATATCTGCGTGGAGGGGCCTCCAAAGAGAGCTAGTGCCTCATCAATATACAAATCCCAGGATGCTATTGCATAGAGCCATGAGAGTTATTGTGGTATCAAACTGCATCAGTTCTACAATGTAGATACAAGGTATTGTTGAAGGCTTTCATGGCTGGAATCACTAGGTTCTTGTGGGTTTTTTCGGGCTATAGGACCATGTTCTAGAGGCATTTCTCCTGACGTTTCGCCTGCATCTATGCCAAGCATCCTCAGGGGTAGTGAGGTCTGTTGGAAATAGGACAATGGGTTTATATATCTGTGGAATGGCTGGGGTGAGGCAAAGAGCTCTTCTCTGCTGGAGCTAGGTGTGAATGTTTCAACTGACCACCTTCATTAGCATTTGAAGGCCTGGCTGAGCCTGGGAAAATCTTTTGTTGAGAGGTGATTAGATGTCCTTGTTTGTTTCCTCTCTGCTGTTTTGCTGTTGTAATTTTAGAGTTTTTTAATACTGGTAGCCAGATTTTGTTCATTTTCATGGTCTCTTCCTTTCTGTTGAAATTGTCCACATGCTTGTGGATTTCAATGGCTTCTCTGTGTAGTCTGACATTTTGGTTGTTGGTGTGGTCCAGCATTTCTGTGTTCTCAAATAATATGCTGTATCCAGGTGCTCTGCTATGGCTGACTTCTCTGGTTGAAGTCAGATATATAAACCCATTGTCCTAATTCCAACAGACCTCACTACCTCTGAGGATGCTTGCCATAGATGCAGGCGAAACGTCAGGAGAAATGCCTCTAGAACATGGCCCTATAGCCCGAAAAAACCCACAAGAACCTAATGAAGATACACTTGGAGTTCCTCAAATAAGAAAACATAGATTTTCCCTCTCTGACTAGGAATTGGAAATTATAAACAAGTGTAAAACACAGTATTAAAACAAGTTGGAGGACATGCACCAAAGGGATATAATAAACAGGATTTAATGACTGGACAGCCATTTGAGGCAGTGACATTACATATCGACACGTTTCTTGTTTTTGTGTAACTTTTCTTAATATTTACCCCTCTCCAACATATCTCATGTGAAGAATAAAATTGCTCATATTAAGACGATGCTAAAAGGACGGGAGCAGCCGGCTTCCCATCTTCTCATGCCAGCCTCCACTTGGTGGAGTAATATGCAAAGGAAAATAGACTTCTCATGTTCGGCTCTTGCGCCTTAATGAAATGTGGATTTCTATTTCAGATAACATAACTTTGCCGGATCATTTAATAACACTGGAACTTGTTAAGAGCTCAGCTAAGATGCTGGATTATTAAATAAAGCAGGAAGATATTTTCCCCCAAACAGCAGGGCTCCTCTGGAGTCGTTGGCCTTGATTTTATCTCATGATAAGTTATTGCCAAGGTTGATATTTCATTACGGGAAATTACGTTAGTTTTGAAAAGGCTGAAAAGAGACTAATGCTCCAAAAAACGCCCCCAACCCCAAACACTTTCTTTAATCTGTTGTTTGCTTATAACTAAAGTCCCATCTACACTGCCATATACAATCCAGATCAACTGATTTGAATAGGATTATATGGCAGTGTGGACTTATATAATCCAGTTCAAAGCAGATAATGTGGATAGCTAACACTGTAACATCCTGCAGCATGGATGCCTTCAAAGGGCAGTTGCTTTTGGAGAAGATTGAGCACAACAAATGCTAGAATCTCTGGGAATAGTTCTGAAGAAATAGAGGGAGAGAGTTCATCTACATTATAGAATTAATGCAATTTGACGCCACTATAGAACTGCCATGGGTCAAGGCTATGAAATCATGGGAGTTGTAGTTTTGCAAGGTCTTTTGCCTTCTTTGCCAAAGAGCGCCAGTTCCTTGACCAAACTTCTTCTGTTGGTAAAAAGGATCACCTATCTATCTACATATATACAATGGTTCTGATAGTTGTCTGGCTTGGGAAATGGCTGGAGGAACCTTAGCCATGGTCCCCTTTCTCAAGGGATTATTCAAACAGGGTAATGGAGATGTGGCTGCATTTAAGTTACATTTTGATACATATATTTGGAAACAGTTTATCCACCTCATATGAGGAACTGATACAGTACATAAAAGATACAAGTTACACAAAATCATTAAATCGATACAATTGATTAAGGGGTTAATAATTGATAGAATTTGTAGGGTACAGCTGCTGCTAGGTCCATTTCAGAGCTTCAAATGCTTTGGAATTTCACAGATCTGGAACTCCAGAAAAATTATATATATATATATATATATATATATATATATATATATATGCTCATCTGTCCGAATGGATCTCCCTCTACGTCCCGCCTCGGAGTTTAAGATCTTCTGGGGAGGCCCTGCTCTCAGCCCTGCCTCTATCACAAGCGAGATTGGCGGGGAAGAGGAGCAGGGCCTTCTCGGTGGTGGCCCCTCACCTATGGAATTCACTCCCCAGGGAAATTAGAGCAGCGACATCCCTCCTTTCCTTTAGAAGGAAATTAAAAACATGGATTTGGGACCAGGCGTTTGGGCAATCTGGCAGATGAATAAAGGACTATGATGACTGATAGGAATAGATAATGTAGAACGAAATATGGACTCTGAGTTGGCGAACGCTGAGCTTGAGATTGGTTTATCAACAGTGATATATATTAGGTTCTTGTGGGTTTTTTCGGGCTATAGGGCCATGTTCTAGAGGCATTTCTCCTGACGTTTTGCCTGCATCTATGGCAAGCATCCTCAGAAGTAGTGAGGTCTGTTGGAAATAGGACAATGGGTTTATATATCTGTGGAATGGCTGGGGTGGGGCAAAGAGCTCTTCTCTGCTGGAGCTAGGTGTGAATGTTTCAGCTGATCACCTTCATTAGCATTTGAAGGCCTGCCCGAGCCTGGGAAAACCCAGCTGAAACATTCACACCTAGCTCTAGCAGAGAAGAGCTCTTTGCCCCACCCCAGCCATTCCACAGATATATAAACCCATTGTCCTATTTCCAACAGACCTCACTACCTCTGAGGATGCTTGCCATAGATGCAGGCGAAACGTCAGGAGAAATGCCTCTAGAACATGGCCCTATAGCCCAAAAAAACCCACAAGAACCTAGTGATTCCAGCCATGAAAGCCTTCGACAATACATGTGATATATATTGATTGTTTTAACTGTCTTAATTGTTTTAATTGCTGTTTTACACGTTTATTGTATTATTGTGTAGGCATCGAATTGTGCCTTTTTGTAAGTTGCCCTGAGTCCCCCCCTCGGGGGTTGAGAAGGGTGGGGTAGAAGTACACGAAATAAATAAATAAATAATAGTCTCTTGATGAGCTGTACATCTTTTTTGGGGCGGAAATGTGGCACGATAACAGTTTCAGTGATTTGGGCCCACTTTTCCCCATTAAAACAAAAGGATCTAGGAATTTGGGGGATTTCCTAGAAGAGTCCCAGAAAGATTTTGGTGCTCAATGCCTCCCAATGGCACACTCTTCCTGTCACTACAGCCAAGGGAGAAGTTGATGTCTCCAATCCGTAGGACAATGCTGTTGTCATCACATGGGATTTTTTTTTTTTTACAAAGACTAGGGGGAGAAGGGAGGGAAAGATCATTACAAATGCTCAGCTCTGGCAAAGCCTCCTTCGACAGCCTCAGAGCTTAGTTGTGTTGATTTCTGCGACTAGGAGGGCAGCCCAGAGCAGGGAAAGGGCAGCGAGAGGCGGCTTTGCCGGCGAGGCCAAGATCAGAAGAGCGCCAGGAATGAAAGCCATGGGAAGAGAGCAGAATGAGAGTAGAAATATCTTCAGTGCATCCTCATAATGATCGCTGCTCCACGTTTAATATTCCCCCCCCCCTCTGTCTTTGACACTGAAAGAAGCAGAGGGTATTTTTTCTTCCCTCCCTAAGCATATGGGAATTCTGCTCTTTTTGACTGTTGAAGAGGCAAAGAACACTTTGCACTGAATGCACACAACATGTTATTATCACAAGGTTCATGTAGCAGGTCATGTTTTTGGAGGACTCAAGTGGCCATGATTATGGCCCCATCTACACTATGGTGGGAAGTGGTGTGAGTTTCCGCTGTCAGCCCCAGCTTCTGCCAACCTAGCAGTTGAAAAACACGCAAATGTGAATAGATCAATAGGTACCGCTCCAGCGGGAAGGTAACGGTGCTCCATGCAGTCATGTTGGCCACATGACCTTGGCGGTGTCTATGGACAACACCGGCTCTTCAGCTTAGAAATGGAGATGAACACCACACCCCAGAGTTGGAAACGACTGGAATTAATGTCAGGGGAAAAACTTTATCTTACACTATGGCAGTGTAGACTCATATAATCCAGTTCAATGCAGTTAATCTGCATTCTGAAAGTTCATTACATGGCAGTATACATCCAGCCCCATATAATCCAGTTCAATGCATTCTAAAACTGCATTATATGGCAGTGTAGATGGGGCCCATATTCGCTTGAGGCTGGATCTACACTACCATATAATCCAGATTATCACACCAGATAATCCATATTATGTACTCTGAATTTGATTATTTAAAGATGGATATACACTGACCTATATCCCAGTATCTGATTCCAGATTATCTACTTATCCCAGATTATCTGGCAGTGTAGACTCAGGCCCCTTCTATACTGCCACATAATCCAGGTTATCAAATCAGATAATCCACATTATCATGCGGCCCTCCAAGGTCATTTACCCGGCCCTCGCTCTGGGTCAACCTAAGTATGAAACTACTTGAAAGCACACAATAACAACAACAATTCTACCTCACCAACCAAAAAAGCAGGCCTATACTTTCCATTGAAATACTAATAAGTTTATATTTGTTAAAATTGTTCTTAATTTTAATAATTGTTTTGTTTTAAAATGTTTTTTGCACTACAAATAAGATATTTGCAGTGTGCATAGGAATTCATTCATGTTTTTTTCAAATTATAATCCGGCCCGCCAACAGTTTGAGAGACTGTGACCTGGCCCTCTGTTTAAAAGGTTTGTGGACCCCTGGTATAGATCCAGCCTGAGGGCCCTTCCACACAGCCATATAACCCAGAATATCAAGGCAGAAAATCCCACAATATCTGCTTTGAACTGGGTTATCTGAGTCCACACTGCCATATATTCCAGTTCAAAGCAGACAATGTGGGATTTTATTCAGCTGTGTGGAAGAGGCCTGAGTCTACATTGCCATATAATCCAGTTTAGAGTAATTAATCCGCATTCTGAAACTGTATTATATGGCAGTGTAGACGGAGCCCATATTTGCTTGAGGCTGGATCTACACCACTGTATAATCCAGATCATCAAAGCAGATAATCTGGAATTTATATGGCAGTGTTGCTCCAACTTGAGAGAGAGAGAGTTCTGGTGGAGATGTCCAAAAATAAATTTATTTATGTCTTTGTTGATATCTTCGTTCCATATTGGGAACAAGGGGGATAGCTCACAGCAAGTAAACAGATTGAAAACAGGTACAGTTAAACAAGTACAGAAGTACAGAGGTTAACACACAGTTAAACAGAGACAGTCCCTTCTTCACCAGCCCCAAATCTGTTGGAATTAAAAAAAGTCTTTGGGTACATCTGTCCTGTAAAATGAATGCAGTTTGACAGCACTTTAACTGCCTTGACTCAATACTATAGAATCATGGGAGTTGGAGTTTGGGGAGATGCCAGCACCCTTTGGCAGAGAAGGCGAAAGTTTTAGTAAAACTACAACTTGCACGAATCCATAGCATTGAGCCACAGCAATTAGTGGAGTGTCAAACTGCATTAATTCTACAGTGTAGCCTCCCCCTTTGGTTGTCTTCCAAATCATCCCAGAGTTTTGGCTTTTTTAGAACTTCTGTCCATACCTGCTTTCCCCGCCTCCCCATCTTGCATGTTCCTAATGTCATGTGTGAATGCATCTTTGCACATGGCTATGTACGCACGTATGTATGTGTGCAGGTGTCTACTGTCTGAAACATTAGAAAACAATGCACAGATTTTGCAAATAGGAAACGCCATTCCTCTCAGAGACCAAAAAAAATTAAAATGCACATAGCCATGTGCATATTTGCACATGGCTATGTATGTATTTACATATGTATGTATGCGTGCAGGTATGTGCCACCTGAAACATTAGAAAATAATGCACGGATTTTACAAATAAGAAGCACCATTCCTCTCCGAGACCAAAAAAATAAAAAAATAAAATTCACATAGCCATGTGCATCTTCTCACGTGGCTATGTATGTATGTGTGCAGGTGTGTGCCACTTGAAACATTAGAAAACAATGCATGGATTCTTCAAAAAGGAAGTGCCGCTCCTCTCTGAGACCAAAAAAAAAAAATGTACATAGCCATGTGAATCTTCGCACATGGTTATGTATGTATGTATGTATGTATGTATGTGTGCAGGTATGTGCCACCTGAAACATTAGAAAACAATGCATGGATTCTGCAAATAGGAAGCACCATTCTTCTCCAAGACCAAAAAAATAAAATGCACATAGCTATGTCCATCATAGCCATGTGCATCATTTATGTATGTATGTATGTATGCAGGTATGTACCACCTGAAACATTAGAAAACAATGCATGGATTCTGCAAATAGGAAGCACCGTTCCTCTCTGAGACCAAAAGAATAAAATGCATACAGCCATGTATATCTTTGCACATGGCTATGTATGTATTTATGTACGTACTAGCCATCTCCTGCCATGCATTGCTGTGGTCCAGTCTGTGTATATGGGTTTTGTGTGTGTGTATATGTGTATATATGTCTGTTTGTGTATATATGTGGTTTTGTGCATGTAATGTATTTCTTTTGGGGTTTTTTGGCTTTTAAAGTCTCTTCTGCTGTGTTTTCCAGCGTTTTTATGAGTGATGGTCACTCGTTGGCCTGAGAGGTGCATTGTGTCCAAATTTGGTGTCAATTTGTCCAGTGGTTTTTGAGTTATGCTAATCCCACAAACGAACATTACATTGGGTTGTTGTAGGTTTTTCCGGGCTATATGGCCATGTTCTGGAGGCAATTTTTCTCCTGACGTTTCGCCTGCATCTATGGCAAGCATCCTCAGAGGTAGTGAGGTATAAAGAACACTACATTTTTATTTATATAGATGTATGTGTGCAGGTGGGTGCCACCTGAAACATTAGAAAACATTGCACGGATTCTGCAAATAGGAAGCGCCGTTCCTCTCCGAGACCACAAAAAAATTAGAAAAAAACAGAGAAAGCTTCAGAAATTCCAAATGAAGTGTTTAATTATATAATTACCAAACAGACTGCCTCGGGTTAAATTCATTAGCGTTTCACTGGATTGCTTTCACCGTGGCTCCCGAGTTCCTCCTTTGCTTCTGCTAATGGAAACTTGTCGAAGCAGATTGCGGCAATCAGGTGCCCCTCCTGGTCCCTTTTTGATTTGATTTGATATTATTATATTATTATTTTTGGCGATTGCCTAGGTGTTCTTGTGACTTTTTTTCTCCCTCTCCCCCTTCTCTCTTTCTCTCTCTTTTTTCCTTTTTTTTTTTTTTTCCTTTTTGGAGGGTGACACATGAAAGACAAAACCCCAAATCAACAAACCTGCCAGCCGGCCATTGTTGCCTTTGAAGAAACTGTTTCAATCACTTTGCGTTGTCTTTATGTCAGTTTGCCAGATGGCTTGGGTCTTTTTCTGAGGTCCTGTACCAACGGGACTTACAGAGCACTGTTAAAGCTTCAAAGCCGCTTTTTAATCTTCCTGAACATCACAGGGGCTGCGAAAGTGACTTGGGCTCCCTGAAGTCTTTCCTACAAAAGAGGCCAAGCAGGCCTGGAAATGAAAGCCAGATAAAGGGATTGCCGGAATAAGAAACAGAGGGAAAAGAGCAGTAGTTAGTCTTTCTTGTAGCCTTTCAAAAGAAATTCTAAGACAAATTATGGCTCTGGGTGTATTTTTTTCCCCCTTCTCCTCCTCCTCCTTCTCCAAAAGGAGTGATGCAAGGGAAAGAGAATATTTTGACCCTAAGAACCCTTAACCTTGTAGGAAGAAAGGGACGCTAAAAACAATAAGCCGTCTTTCTCTCTGTCTTAAACATCTTGCATAATTATCGAACAAAGGCAAGACAGGGCTACGTTCTCCACTTACCTTGCCGGCAGCGGTGTTAATAATGAGGTCTCGGTTTTGATTTTAGGGGATGTGGTGGTTTCTTTAAAAAGACACCTCTTCCCTCGTTCTGTCTGCATCGCCGCTATATCAGCCATTGCTGGCATTGGATGGTGGTTGTATTTATTCAATTTGAAGATGTAGACCAGGGGTCCTCAAACTTTTTAAACAGAGGGCCAGGTCACAGTCCCTCAAACTGTTGGAGGACTGGATTATAATTTGAAAAAGAAAATGAATGAATTCCCATGCACACTGCACATACCTTATTTGTAGTGCAAAATCCACTTAAAAACAACACAATAATTAAAATTAAGAACAATTTTAACAAATATAAACTTATTAGTATTTCAATAGGAAGTGTGGGCCTGCTTTTGGCTAATGAGATAAGATTGTTGTTGTTGTTGTTGTTTGCTTTCAAGTCATTCCAGACTTAGGTTGACCCTGAGTGCGGGCCGGGTAAGTGCCCTTGGAGGGCCGTATCTGGCCCTTGGGCCTTAGTTCTCTATGTGGGGTTGCCTTTGAAGACTGCTCGGAAGCTTCAAATGGTCTAGCGTTCGGCAGCCAGGTTGCTAACAGGAGCAGCACTCAGGGAGCATACAACTCCTCTGTTGCGCCAGCTCCACTGGCTGCCAGTTTGCTACCGGGCACAATTCAAAGTGCTGGCGTTAGCCTATAAAACCCTAAACAGTTCTGGCCCTACTTACCTCTCCGAACGCATCTCCTCCTATGAACCAACCAGGACACTAAGATCATCTGGGGAGGCCCTGCTCTCTGTCCCACCTGCATCACAGGGGTGCTTGGCAGGGATGAGAGACAGGGCCTTCTCAGTGGTGGCCCCTCAGCTGTGGAACACCCTGCCTGCAGATATCAGATCGGCCCTCTCCCTGCTGGCGTTTCGGAGGAAAATGAAGACCTGGCTGTTCGAACAAGCATTTGATTAAACAGTGTAATTGAACATAGGAATACGGAATAATGGATGATGAGACTGGATTCTGATTTTACTGTTGAGGCGCTAATGATTGTTATACGGATGTTTAATGATTTATGTTACAAATTTTTTAATTGCCCTATACTTGTCTCGTGATGTTTTGTATCGATGCTGTTCACTGCTTTGAGTCACCTGAGGGCTGAGAAAAGCGGTATATAAATAAAGTAAATAAATATTAATAAAATAATAGTTTGAAGACCCCTGATGTAGACCTTCCTCCTGGAGATGAAAAGCTGCCTGTTTGTGCCTCCCCAAAAAGCATTAACTGTTGTATGTCAGCCTGTTTAGCCTGTGATTGTGTGTCACAATGCCAAGGCTCTGCCTTATTCAGGTAGAGATGAATCAAACAAATACCCAGTTTGTATCAAGCGGTTTAATTAAAACAGCACTTACTTTCTGACTGTTTTAATAGTCCAAACTATAAAACATAAAGATTGCACTCCGACACAGAATATAAAACAAAATCAGCAAACACTGTTGCAGGTTCAAGATAACTCTGTAGGTTGGTGTAAGTTTTTAGGCAGTCTGGCCATGTTCCCGAAGCATTTTCTCCTGACGTTTTGCCTGCATCTATGGCAGGCATCTTCAGAGGTTGTGAGGTCTGTTGGAAACTAGGAAAATGGAAAACTACCATGTCAAACTACACAGAGAAGCCTACCTACCTCTAACAGACAAGAGTTCTTTCTCCCACCCTAGACATTCCACAGATATATAAACCCCAATTTTCCTCCCAATTTAACAGATAAGACGTATGTAACCGAGGTCCTTCTACACTGCCCTATAGTCCAGATTATCAAAGCAGGCAATCCATATTATCTGCTTTGAATTGCATTATGTAACAACAACAACAACAACAACAACAACACACTTTATTTATATTTTGCTTTACCTCCCTGGAGGGACTGAAAGCGGATTACAGTTTTACATATATAAGGAAAACATTCATGCCTTTTTACACAATAAACAATGACATACAATACACATAGAGAGATAAAGGCCATTTCCTTCCATTTCCAGCATCTGGATGTGATGCTCAACTCCGGCCATGGGGAGGTGCTTTTGTTCCATTTTGCCATGCCAAGGAGCCTGTTGCCTATAGACATCTCTGATTGTGTTGCCTGCATGTCTGCACATCTGCATGTGGCGTCCTTTTACTTCCCTACTGAGGTGGTACCTATTGATCTATTTGCATTACATGCTTTCGTACTGCTAGGTAAGCAGAAGCATGGCTGACAGCTGGGAGCTCATCCTGACTCATGGCTTTGAACTGCTAACCCTTTGGTCAGATTTCCTACAGGTAGCAGTTTAACCTGTTGCACTACTGTGGCCCCTATGAGTCTGCACTGTCATATAATCCCATTCAAATGAGATAATCTGGATTTTATAGGGCAGTGTAGAAGGGGCCTGAGCCACATCAGAGTGTGGTCAAATGATGGGACCATTTGAGGATGAAAGCTATGAGGAAGACACACATTTCTTAGCGGAGAAAGCCTAGATTGTATGTACTGAGCAGTGATGTGCATTGGGTACCTTCATCCGTTTCGTGTCCTGGCTTTCAGTGGGGTCCCCGATCCATATTGACTGAGCCTCCCAAAATCTGGAGGCCAGATACTTGTTTTCTGTTTTTGGTGCCAAAAGTACCATTTTCTTTCAGCCCATTATTGGGGGATGGGGACTTCACCCATAGGCCCAAAGCACCTGGGCTATGGGTGCAATCTTTGGGCCTATGCGCCTGGACCTGGCAGGGCTTGCAGCCAAGCGCCGAGTAAGGAGTGCCGAGTAAGGAGTGCCCAAAGCCTACACCTGTAGGCCCAAAGCGCTGGAGTGCCTGTAGCTTACTCAGAGCTTCGCTGCAGGCCCTGCCAAGCATCGGCGCTTTGGTACGCCGATGGCCTGTGTGCGTGGTAATCAATCTGAAAACCAGGGTTGGAGCCGGTACCTGCTCCTGCCTGCCTTTCGTATCAAGTTTATTTTAGTTTCGGGGGGGGGGGGGGGGCTTCCCATTTTGTGCTGTCTAAATGAAAGGAATAAAATGGAAACATGAATCAAATGGATAAGATACATTTTGGGCCCATGACTAGTATTGAGTTTAGGAAAGACTGGGAATATATATGTAAATATATACATGAAAGAATGGGTCTACTAGGAAAGGCAAAACAGCATTGTTCTCTTCTTCCTTCGCTTCTCCCTTCTGTGGAATTGAATGAAAACTCATTTTGCTCTTTGAACTCTTTTTGTTGCAATCGAAGAACACTGAGACTGCAGGGAGGAGGAGAGAGAAACCAGGACATTTAAAAAGTATCCCATAAAGTGGGATGGCAGAAGATTAAGTAGGATGAATGGAGGGTGTGAAATGTTGAAAAGCAGGACAATAAGCAGGAAAGGGTTTTGGAAGCAAACAAATAGATCTTTAGCTGATGGCAGAAGCATCCAGCATGGAAAACCTCCTCATTCTTTATGGCAGATGACGCAACCGAGAATGGCTTCCTCCAGAACACAACCCCCTTGGATTCACTAGGCTTTGATATAACAAACACAGCTATGCCTTGCAGTGTAAAGCCTGGGGCAGTTTGTACCGAAGGAGGCAATTTCTCTGATGTCTCCCTGGGAGCTTGAAGTCCCAGCCCCACCACCCTTTGGCCAATGCATATCTTCTCTCTTGGCCAGCCTTAACTCGAATTTGTTCCCCTTTCTCTTTCATTTCTCTGGGTGGTCCTTGGGCTTTTGATGGGAGAGACACCTTGTTTGACAGCCGGGTTGACAGGAGGTGATCCGACTTCCTGAAGCCACAGATCCTGTAAACCTATTTGTTCAGCCGGCGCTGTTTTTCTATAAGTTGCAGTTGCTAAGTGAGGAGAAGACTTCTTTGATGTACGAGCATTGAATCTGCAGCCGAGATAAAAGGGCTCCGTCCTTGTTCCTCCCATGCCAAAATATGATGAAGTTCTAAGTGTCTTTGCCAGACAAATCTTATTCAGGAAACTTACCTCATCCTGTCCTGAAAGCCATGTTGTCAACTGGATTAGTTACCCTTCCTTCACATGCTCCAACAATCTGTTTGAAGCCACAAAGTCATCGCAGCTGAAGAATGAGTAACGCAAGGCGGAGAGCTCTCCTTCCATCCCAGCCATTGCATGCCGGTGACTCCAGTTCCTCAACAGTGCTGTGAATCTGCTCCAAATTTCAGTCTGGATTTGATTACAGCAGCATTTCTCAACCTGGGGGTCACAAGGGGGTTTTCAGAAGGGTCAACAAAGACCATCAGAAAACATATATTTCTGATGGTCTTAGGAAATCCTTTGACAGAGAAGGCTGAAGATCTCTCTGCCTGTCCTTCTCTTTCTTTTTGGAAACAGATGGCTAATCCTCCCACCAAAAGCCCACCTGCTGTGATTGGCCCCCCTCTCAGCTCTTAGGGAAGGGGAGGCTGTTTCTGAAACTCTGGGTGGTGAGGGGAGAGCAGGCATGCTTGGCACATGTGCGGAAGAGGAAGAGTGTGTGAGGCTGGAGGGAGGCTCACGCAAGGCGGAGGGGGGAGGGTGTTGTGTGGTAAGTTTGGCCCAATCCTTGTTGCACTCCAGAACAGGAATAACCCTCTGACTTTAAAACACCACACGTCAAATAGGAAAACAATCCTTTTTTATTGAAGATAAGTGAAAACAGCCAGGTTAAAATATGCTTTAAGAAAATAGATGAGTCCAATAAGGTAGGAAGATAAGCAGGAACAAAATATTCCAAGGTAGGGTTCAGCAACATTCAAAAGTAACAATAACAACAAAACTTTATTTATATACCCCTCTATCTCCCCAAGGGGACTCAGAGTGGTTTCCAAGTAACATAAACAATACATACAAAAAGAATGGCATAAACATAACATTAACAAGACAATATAAGCATTAAAACCATAATAGCACATATATTTAAAATAATCCTGCCTGATCAAGGCAGTTTAAAAGGCTGGGCTGGGCTACTGCGATTTTAGAGGGCCTGGGAAATCAGGTAGAATCTATGGCTGTACATTTCCAGGGCCTAACAGAAGAGAGTGACCTGGGTAATTGGTAGAAGAAGATATGGCCAATTTCAACAGTATCTGGGGCAGAGCTAGAACTAGTCGTTCTCAAAGGTTTGTTTAAACCACCAAGTCTTCAGGCTCTTACGAAAGGAGGGGAGGGATGGGGCCTGTCTTATTTCTCTAGGAAGGGTGTTCCAGAGGTGAGGGGCCACCACCGAGAAGGCTCTCTCTCTCGTCCCCACCAACCGTGCTTGTGACGGTGGTGGGAGCGAAAGGAGGGCCTCCCCGGAAGATCTTAAAGTTCATGCCGGTTCATAGAGGGAGATGCGATTGCTAAGATAGGCCCAAACCGTTTAGGGCTTTATAGGTCATAACCTGTACCAGATCCAGACTTTTGTAATACAATCCAAGATACCAGGAAAACAATAATGCACAGCATGGGTATATAAGCACAAGAGACAAAGAGTAAAACTATGAACAAGAAATCCTTAACATGAATCTTCCAAGCCAGGCTTCCATAGGACAAGAACAAGGACTTTGCAGGATTCTGAAATGATGCTTCATCTGACTATATTTTCCCCGGTGGAAACTTTATATCCCTCCGTTAGGCTAATCCCAGCACCCAGAAACTGGTTTCGTTTACTTTGACTTCCCTCTCCCCCTTATCTCTCGAAGCCTAGCAGACCGACAAAGACCTTGACTGAGCTGTCTGTTTGTTCACTATCTATCTGCTCATTAGTTTCTCCAGGTGCCAAGTTGTTTTCAAGCCCCAAATCCTGGGAAGTCTCTGAGTCAGGGAGTAAACTATCATCCTTATATCCTTTAGGAACATTCTCATGGGAAACTACACTTTGAATTGGTGTCCTTATGTCATTCTCTGCATTAATATCATTGACCAGACCATTGCCATCTTAGCCCTCAGTGACATCATTCCCCACACCTAAAGCACCTTGATCATCTTGAAACACAATCTCAGCCTGAACTCCAACAATTCTATAGTTGGGGGTTCAGAATGCTCTTTGATTGTAAATCCCTCTCTCCCTCCTGGCCTTCAAATGACAAAATAACCACCCCTCCAACCACACCAATCTTCAAATTTGGGCGTATCAGGTATTAGTACCAAATTTGGTCCAGTGAATGAAAATACATCCTGCATATCAGATATTTTCATTACGATTCATAACAGTAGCAACATTACAGTTATGAAGTAGCAACTAAAATAATTTTATGGTTGGGGGTCACCACAACATGAAGAACTGTATTAAAGGGGTCGCGGCATTAGGAAGGTTGAGAAACACTGTATTAGAGGTATACAATGGGCTGAACATATTGCAGAGAGAGGACTCAGCACCATGGATAGCTCCTTTGGCATTCAACCCAAAACACAGATTCACTGCTCCATTGATATTGAAGTCACCATTGACTTCTAGGTTAGGGGCACAGGACCCCCGTGAATGGGAAAAACAGTGAATTGTTCGGGTTGCTGTGTGCTTTCTGGGCTGCCTGGCCATGTTCCAGAAGCATTCCCTCCTGACATTTAGCCCACAGCTATGGCAGGCATCCTCAGAGGTTGTGAAGTCAGTTGGAATCTAGGCAAGTGAGGTTTATATATCTGTGGAATGTCCAGGGTGGGAGAAAGAACTCTTATCTGTCTGAGACAGGTGTGAATGTTGCAATTGGCCACCTTGATTACCATTGAATGGCCTTGTAGCTCCAAAGCTATAAGTGAATTATTTAATTGTATTATCGTGCATTGTTTTATTGTATTTCTATGCATTATCTATTTTATTGTGATGTTTGTTTTGGTTTTATTTTGTTGTAATGTACTATTGGGCTCGGCCTCATGTAAGCTGACCCGAGTCCCCTTTGGGGAGGTGGTGGCAGGATATAAAAAGATTATTATTATTATTATTAATAATAATAATAATTAGGAATTTCTATTAGCACAATTCTACGATCCGTTTCCACTGGCACTGGCTGACAAAGAGTCATAAAATCCAGGTAATAAAATTTCAACTCCATTAGTAACAGAAAAAAGTATCCTGGGTGAGCCTACCTGTCAGTTTCAAGACACCGAATTTCTCAAAAACTGCTTTGATGTTTATACCAGGCTTGAAAGGAGCTTTCCAAGGTGTACAAAGTCACCCCCAATGGCTTCAGCACCTTGGATAGCTCCTTTAATATTTGTCCAGGGATGAATGGGTAGTTCATAGCATGGTCTTCTAAAGCAAGAGTCTTGGTTTAGGTTTCAGACACACTCACAGACCTTTCTTAGGTTGGAAACAATTAACTCAAAGCTCTCCTAGATCAGGGGAGCTAAGGCACGGCAGTCAATCAGACAAAATCCTCATAGCATTCTTGCCTTTGTGGGTCTATTTGCAAGGAAGAGAGAAGTCTGTGAGTCAAGCAGTGTTGTCAGCCAGTTTGAAGGTTTGAGAATCAAGCAGTGGGTCCAATGGTCAGTTTCAGGAATCTAGAGCAGGAATGTAAGAAAGCCAAGAAAGAGCTGGAAATCAGACAATTGTTTCCAGCAGGTTAGAACGGTCTCTTAAATTGATTGTAGCCAGCCGCCCATCACAAAGAGTGCTTCCCCTGCTGTTTGGCAAGGAGCTTCATAGAACGTTTTTGTTCTGCTCACATCTTTGTTTGCCAGGGCTTGGAAGCCAAGCTTCTTCCTCTAATTGTTCCAGGTGCTTTGATGGTGCTTGTGCTGGATCAACTTCAGGTGAGACTGAGTCCTCCAGAGAAGGAGATCAGCCATACGCCAAAGCAGTGTATACCACTGCGTAACAGATCCTACAACCAAGAAGTTCTTTCTAATGTATTGTCGAAGGCTTTCATGGCTGGAATCACTGGGCTGTTGTAGGTTTTTTCGGGCTATATGACCATGTTCTAGAGGCATTCTCTCCTGACGTTTTGCCTGCATCTATGGCAAGCATCCTCAGAGGTAGCAAGGTCTGTTGGAACACTCACTTCCTCTGAGGATGCTTGCCATAGATCAGTGGTTCTCAACCTGGGGTCCCCAGATGTTTTTGGCCTTCAACTCCCAGAAATCCTAACAGCTGGTAAACTGGCTGGGATTTCTAGGAGTTGTAGGCCAAAACACCTGGGGACCCACAGGTTGAGAACCACTGCCATAGATGCAGTAGAAACGTCAGGAGAGAATGCTTCTAGAACAGTGTTTCTCAACCTTCCTAATGCCGCGACCCCTTAATCCAGTTCCTCATGTTGTGTTGACCCCCAACCATAACGTTATTTTCGTTGCGACTTCACAACTGTAATTTTACTACTGTTATGAATTGTCATGTAAATATCTGATATGCACAATGTATTTTCATTCACTGGACCAAATTTGGCACAAATATCCAATACGCCCAAATTTGAATACTGGTGGGGTTGCGGGAGATCGATTTTGTCATTTGGGAGTTGTAGTTGCTGGGATTTATAGTTCACCTATGATAAAATTGCATTCTGAACTCCACCAATGATGGAATTGAACCAAACTTGGCACACAGAACTCCTACAACCAACAGAACATACTGGAAGGGTTTGGTGGGTATTGACCTTGAGTTTGGGAGCTGTAGTTCACCTACATCTAGAGAGCACTGTGGACTCAAACAATGATGGATCTGGACCAAACTTGGCATGAATACTCAATATACCCAAATAGGAACACAGATGGAGTTTGGGGAAAATAGACCTTGGCATTTGGGATTTGTAGTTGCTGGGATTTATAAAAGAGCATTCTGAACCCCACCAATGACAGAATTAGGCCAAACTTCTCAGACATAACCCTCATGACCAACAGAAATTACTATGTTTTCTGATGATCTTTGGCAACCCCTCTGAAACCCCGAGGATGTCAGAAAAAGAACCAGAGATTTATTTATTTATTTATTTCATACATTTCTACCCCGCCCTTCTCCCCATAAGGGGACTCAGGGCGGCCTCACTTAAGCATCAAATGATGCTAACAACATCTACACCATAAAATTACAATTAAAACAGTAAAATCATTTTAAAAACATTATACAAAATCATCAATACATTCATTTAAGAATACATTAACCTATCCAAGGAGAGATAAATATGGCTATTTGCATAATGAACAGCCAACCCATTTTTTGACAATTGTGTCCAAATTGGTTTACCATTTCATTGAGTAACATACCGTATATAATATATCATATATACTCAAGTATAAGCCGACCCGAAAATAAACAGAAGAACCTAATTTTACTGCAAAAAACTGGGAAAAATGTATTGACTCGAGTATAAGTGAAGGGTGGGAAATGCAGCAGCTATTGGTAAATTTCAAAATAAAAATAAATACCAATATAATTACATTAATTGAGGTTAAATGTTTTTGAATATTTACATAAAACCGTAATTTAAGATAAGGCTATCCAACTCTGGTTAAACCATTATTCTAACCTTCTTCAGTGTAAATGTGCTTACATATCCTTCCAATTATAATAATAAAGAGAGTAAAATAATAAATGTAATAATACTAATAAATAGAGAAATAATAATAAATAGAGTAAAAGAATAAATGTAATAATAATAAAGAGTAAAATAATAAATGCAATAATAAATAAAAGAGAAAAATAATAAATGTAATAAAAATAATAGAGTAAAATAATGTACCAAATGTAGTAGTATAGTAGTAATAATAAATAATAGAGTAAAATAATAAATGTAATCAAATAATAACCATTGTTGTTGTTCATCCGTTCAGTCGTTTCCGACTCCCCGTGACCTCATGGACCAGCCCACGCCATAATAACCATAACAGAGTAAAATAATAAATAACTTTGACTCAATTATAAGCCGAGGGGGGCTTTTACAGCCAAAAAAGAGCTGAAAAACTTGGCTTATACTTGAGTATATATGGTAATTATCAGAAAGTGGGTACCCAAGTTACTTTGGCATTCCAGAAATTCTCCTCCTTCCTTGTCTCCTTTTAGTAATCTATTCCCTCCACCCTACATGGGCGGGATAAAAATGACGTAAATAATAAATAAATAAATAAAATGTAATAATAATAATAAATAGAGCAGTGGCTCTCAACGTTCCTAATGCCTTGACCCCTTCATACAGTTCCTCATGTTGTGGTGACCACCAGCCATTAAATTATTTTCATTACTACTTCATAATTGTAATTTTGCTACTGTTATGTAAATACCTGATATGCAGGATGTATTCTTACTGGAGTGTTATGGGAGGATTGATTTTGTCATTTGGGAGTTGTAGTTGCTGGGATTTATAGTTCACCTACATTCAAAGAGCATTCTGAACTCTACCAACGATGGAATTGGACCAAACTTGGCACACAGAACTCCCATGACCAACGGAAAATACTGGAAGGGTTTGGTGGACATTGACCTTGAGTTTGGGAGTTGTAGTTTGCCTACACCCAGAGAGCACTGTGGATTCAAACAATGATGGATCTGGATCAAACTTGGCACGAATATTCAATATGTCCAAATGTGAACACTGGTTAATTTCGAGGAAAATAGACCTTGACATTTGGGAGTTGTAGTTGCTGGGATTTATAGTTCACCTACAACCAAAGAGCATTCAGAAGCTCACCAACCATAGAATTAGGCCAAACTTCCCACACAGAACTCTCATGAAAATACTGTCTGTGTTGGTCTTTGGTGACCCCTCTGACACCCCCTCGTGACCCCTCCAGGGGTCCCGACCCCCAGGTTGAGAAACACCGAAATAGAGGAATAATAATAAATAGAGTGAAATAATAAATGTAATAACAATAGAGAAAAATAATAAAGGTAATAAAAAGTAAAATAATGTAACAAATGCAGTAGTAATAATAAATAAATAAATAAAATAATAAATGTAATCAAATAATAATCATAACAGAGTAAAATAATAAATAAACTTGACTCGATTAGAAGCCAAGGGGGGCCTCTTCAGCCAAATAAGGGATAAAAACCATTCATGTGTTTGTTCTGTTCTAACCTGATAATGCTGGAAAAGCTCAGAACCCAAACAGCTGAAACTCCAGCTGACCCCAAAGACAAAGATATTGCGATGCTTCATGGAGCGCCTTTCCACCGCCGCACATTTCTCTCCTTTCACCAAAAAACTCGGCTTATACTTGGGTATATATGGTAATTATCAGAAAGTGGGTACCCAAGTTATTTTGGCATTCCAGAATTTCTCCTCCTTCCTTGTCTCCTTTTAGTAATCTATTCCCTCCGCCCTACATGGGCGGGATAAAAATGATGTAAATAATAACTAAATAAATAAAATGTAATAATAATAATAATAATAATAATAATAATAATAATAATAGTAAAATAATAAATGTAATAATAGAGAAAAATAATAAAGGTAATAAAGAGTAAAATAATGTAACAAATGTAGTAGTAGTAATAATAAATAGAATAAAATAATAAATGTAATCAAATAATAACCATTGTTGTTGTCAGGGCCGTAGCCAGAAAAAAATTTCGGGGAGGGTTGAAAATTTGGGGGGGGGGGTTAAAATTTCGGGGAGGGTTGAAAATTTTTGGGGGGTGGGTGGGGTTGAAACCTGCCTCCTAGCTCACGCTGAAGCAAAGAGCACAGCAGGGGGCAGAGCAACCTTCAATAGCCTGCAGCTCCCCTGTCAACCACCTCCACCAAGTCTGGCCCCCAACTTGGTTGCTTCACTACATCGGCTATTGCTGCAAGTAATGACAGTGTGAATAAATTGTCAATATTTGCTTGAGATAGTGCTTACAGTTCTGGAGGGACTCTTAATTTTTTGCATCTCATAGACTTAGTATGGGGATTTGGTTAACCAGTTAAAATTCATGAGTAAACCAGGTTTTTTAAAAAAATCTGAAACATTTCGGGGGGGGGGGGGTTTGAACCCCTAAAACCACCCCCTCGCTACAGGCCTGGTTGTTGTTCATCCGTTCAGTCATTTCCGATGCCCCGTGACCTCATGGACCAGCCCACGCCATAATAACCATAACAGAGTAAAATAATAAATAAACTTGACTCGATTATAAGCCGAGGGGGGCTTTTTCAGCCAAAAAAGGGCTGAAAACCCAGCTTATACTTGAGTATATATGGTATTTATCAGAAAGTGGGTACCCAAGTTACTTTGGCACTCCAGAAATTCTCCTCCTTCCTTGTCTCCTTTTAGTAATCTATTCTCCCCGCCCTACATCGATGATATGGATTTAATATACAGTCTGCTTTTGATAATTAGCACCAACCCAGGTTATTAACTCACAAAAGAAACCAGTGTATATTGACTTCCATGCCTCAATCCCAAATGTAGGTCATACCGAATAATTTCCAGTCCCTGACTGACAAAGTTTCAAGGGAAAGTTGGATGGGGAGGAGGCCTGGAAGAAAGAAACATACACAATAACTTGGCTTTGACCTTGCACTCTTCAAAAAGGAAGTTACTTCTGAGCCGCAAACATCAAAAAGAATAAATAATTGTTTTTCTTTTTTGTTGTTATGATATGGATCATCTAAGCAGTTAGTGGTAAGCAAGCTGCCTTTGATATGGTTTAGATGCCCTGGTGCTTGGCCCTCTATTTATGTCAGCGTGTTCCTGTTCCCACACCGGGAAAGTAGAATCCCTTGATTAAATTCATATTTGTTTTAATCTTTCCCCGTGTCTGATCTCAGGCTCAAAGATTCTAATGAAAAAAGTAATGCTTCCTGCTGGGTTTAGTGCTGATGTCAGCCATTCATGTGTTTGTTCTGTTCTAACCTGATAATGCTGGAAAAGCTCAGAACCCAAACAGCTGAAACTCCAGCTGACTCCAAAGACAAAGATATTGCGATGCTTCATGGAGCGCCTTTCCACCGCCGCACATTTCTCTCCTTTCACCAAAAAAGGAAACTTTTTGTGCTTGGAAAGAAAGGAGAAAGAGAAAAGACCCAGATAAACAACTATTTATGAAATACCAACCGGCCACAACAGGGAGTTTAATGAATCTGACCTCTCGGTGTAATTTTGCATGCAAGCCGGAGGAGCGAAAAGGAAAGCAACCCAATGGGTATTTTTTTAAAAAGGAATGATAAAGGGGAGGAAGGTGTGATTAATTATAATGCTTCTCTTTTGAAATATTTATGCAAATATAGATTCCCACCCTCACCCCCCCCCCAGGAGCATTTGAGTTGTTTTGTGTGTGTGCTTATGTTGAGTAGAAGTAACTGGGACTGTGGCACAGCTGGCTGAGAGTCAGCTGCATTAAGATCACTACTGACTGAAAGATCATGAGCTTGAAGCCAGCCTGGGTTGGAGTGAGCTTCTGACCAATTTGTGTAGCCTGCTTTCGACCTTTGCAGCTTGAAAGACAGTTGCATTTAGTTACTGCGTATGCGGGGAGGACAATTTAAGTAATTTACGACACCATAAAAATCTCCAGCAAGCATGCAAAGAATGAGGAAGTACTTCATCACTGTCACAAATGGACAGTGAAGCAACAGCTCCCCTGGTGGCCAAAATACCCTCATCAAAGAGCTGTAATGTTAAATAACCTCTGTGTGTCTGTCTATATATGTTGTGTGTGTCTATGGCATTGAATGTTTGTCATGTATATGTTCATTTTAATCCACCCTATGTCCTCTATGTGGAGGCCAATTTAAGTAATTTACAAAACCATAACAATCTCCAGCAAGCATGCAAAGACTGAGGAAGTACTTAATCAGTGTCACAAATGGATGGTGAAGCGAAAGCTCCCCTGGTGGCCAGAATACCCTCATCAAAGAGCTGTAATGTTAAATAGCCTTTGTGTGTCTGTCTATATATGTTGTGTGTCTATGGCATTGAATGTTTGCCATGTATATGTTCATTTTAATCCACCCTATGTCATCTGTGGGGATGCTGGGAACCACTGATCGATATTGTAGTGCAGCAAGTTAAATTGCTGAGCTGCTGAACTTGCTGACCAAAAGGTTGGCTGTTCAAATCCTGGGAGTAGGGTGAGCTCCTGCTGTTAGGTTCAGATTCTGCCAACCTAGCAGTTCAAAAACTTGCAAATGTGAGTAGATCAATAGGCACCGCCTTGGGGGGAAGGTAATGGTGCACCATGCAGTCATGCCAGCCACATGACCCTGGAGGTGTCTACAGACAAAGCCGGCTCTTTGGCTTAGAAATGGAGATGAGCAACAACCTCCAGAGATGGACATGACTGGACTTAATGTCAGGGGAAACCTTTACCTTTACTACACTGTATAGTGAATGGAGCTTGACACTACTTTAACTGCCATGACTCAGTGCTATGGAGTCTGGGAAGCTGTAGTTTGACGAGTCTTCAGCACTCTTTAGCATAGAAGGTAGGAGCCCCAGGTGTTTCAGAGGGTTAAACCCCTGTGCTGGCAGGTCACAGGTTCGAATCTGGGGAGAGTGTGGGTGAGCTCCCTGTATCAGCTCCAGCTCCTCATGCGAGGACATGAGAGAAGCCTCCCACAAGGATGGTAAAACATCAAAGCATCCGGGCATCCCCTTGGTAACGTCCTTGCAGACGGCCAATTCTCTCACACCAGAAGCGACTTGCCATTTCTCAAATTGCTCCTGACACGACCAAAAAAAAAAGAAGGTTAAAAATCTTGTAAAACTACAATTCATGTGATTCCACAGCATGGAGCCATGACACTCAAAAGTGGTGCCAAACTGTATTCATTCTACAGTGCAGATGCACACTTTGCCAAGAAAAATCTCTGCAAACTCTAAGCCTTGTGATGTTATTAAGTCCTTCTGCTCCTTAAATCCCAGGTCTCTTGTCTTATAGTTGCAAAGGAATTCCTTGTTTTATCTAACCTTTTTTTGTGATGGAGAGGAGTCACGTCTCTCTTTTCTTCCCTCTAAACAAACCCCTAAATCAGAGCCTTGTTCTTTGGGGCGAGATTACCATTTGGAGAAGAAGGAATGAGAGGAACGGCGCTCATGAAAGAAGTTGACTTAAACGATTTTGCAGGGTTTTTCTTCCTGCAGAGACAAACATTCACCTCGGAAATTGGAGCAGGAAATGTAGACTAGCGTCTCTCTTGACAAGCAGAACTCCCCAACAGACCCGAACATAATACTGCCGGGAACAAGAAGAAAGGCTCAGCGGAGAAACTGAAGCACAGGCCGCTAATGTTTCTTGGCAGACATGTCTGCTCTTACAAGTGGGCGCATAGGCAAGTTGAGATTATGGGCTGTGTCTTCCTAAGATGGTGGATGGTGGCGGCGGCGGAGGGGTTGAGACGGGTAGGATATCGCGCAAGCCTGATAGCAAATAATAGGATTTATACTTGTATCTCTCACTCGGTGCTTTGAAAACGTATCTTTGCAAGGGAAGAAATGCTGAGCTATACAGAATTTAATCGGATGATGCCAACATAAACTCTTTCCCCTTATCCCTTGTGTTAAGCTGGAGGTCAGAACAGTCGGGGGCGTTTTTCCTCTTCTGCTTGGCACCAGCAAGAACATTTGGAGGCACACAAAAGGAGGTTAGCTAGTCTAGACAGTGGCTTCTTTCTGAAACTGGTATCATAGATTTATTTTGTGTCGAAAGCATTGCATAAATTAGTATAAAACCGATAAAAATAGAAGGAGTGCAGGTGGCTAAATATCTTTTGACCAAAAACGGGCAACAGCAATGGCATTGTCTGTAGCCTCGACACCAAAGTACAACACCGCCTGAGCTCTGCGAGCGCAGCATTTTTCCGAATGAAGCAGAGAGTGTTTGAGGACCGGGACATCCGTAGGGATACCAAGGTGCTTGTCTATAAAGCTATTGTTCTCCCAACCCTGCTGTATGCCTGTGAGACGTGGACTGTCTACAGATGTCACATGCAACTCCTGGAACGATTCCATCAGCGCTGCCTCCGGAAAATCCTGCAAATCTCTTGGGAAGACAGGCGGACAAACGTCAGCGTGCTGGAAGAAGCAAAGACCACCAGCATTGAAGCGATGGTCCTCTGCCAGCGATGGTCCTCTGGACCAGCCACGTTGTCCGGATGCCTGACCACCGTCTCCCAAAGCAGTTGCTCTACTCCAAACTCAAGAATGGAAAATGGAATGTTGGTGGACAGGAAAAGAGATTTAAAGATGGGCTCAAAGCCAACCTTAAAAACTCTAGCATAGACACTGAGAACTGGGAAGCCCTAGCCTTTGACCGCTCCAGCTGGAGGTCAGCTGTGACCAGCAGTGCTGCAGAATTTGAAGACGCACGAATGGAGGGCGAAAGGGAGAAGTGTGCCAAGAGGAAGGTGTGCCAAGCCAACCCCGACCGAGACCGCCTTCCACCTGGAAACCAATGCCCTCACTGCGGAAGAAGATGCAGAGCAAGAATAGAGCTCCACAGCCACATACAGACCCACAAGAATACTGGAAGACAATCCTCCTCGGAAAACGAGGGATCACCTAAGTAAGTAAGTAAGTAAGTAAGTAAGCCTCCAACAATTCTTCCTCTGTACATGAGGCAGGGCATAGTGGACAAGCATACAGATGTGGAGTTGTCTGTTCTGCTCCACAGTCACACAAGGTGTGGGATT
The DNA here is from genome assembly GCF_037176765.1 of Anolis sagrei. Taxonomy (NCBI): domain Eukaryota; kingdom Metazoa; phylum Chordata; class Lepidosauria; order Squamata; family Anolidae; genus Anolis; species Anolis sagrei. The sequence continues at coordinate 31,932,328 of NC_090028.1, forward strand.
CTTTTAGGTAGTGCCATTTTGTCAGGTTGCCTTTTGATCTGCCCACTCCACTTCTGAGTCTGTTCAGGGCCTTCCAAGATGCCCATTCTTGGTTTGCCCCTGGAGGAAGACCCTCTCTTGTGGGGTGCCATCTAGTTGGGGTTTCCTGGTTTAGCAGCCCAGAGGAATATCCTTGCTGTTGCTGGGGGGACATCAAGAGGAGTGGTAGTTCTCATAAAGCTTTTCCTTGATTTGAGTCACATTTTGCAGCAACTTCCTATTGCACATCAGGGGGAGGGGGCAATGGCAAAACACGACAGCAGATGGGCAAGATGATTTTCCTACTTCAGTGGTGCCTCCCATTGTTCTTGCAAGTGGAGCTGATTCGAAGAACTCCACCATGTGTGGTCCTAATTTGGCCAGACTCATCCATACCTTGGTATCTGACATTTTGATACACCAAATAAATGTATTTATTATTTATTTAGAACATTTGTATCCCGTCCTATTCTCGACCTTCAAAGAGGGACTCAGGGCGGTTTCCAACAATATAAAAACACCAATAAAATACACAATTACATAAAATGATAGTAAATATACAATTAAAAACAGTTCGCCAGGTTTAAAACATGCTCCAAGTCACTCCAAAAAATGTGGTCCATACAATCTCATCTAAGCCAATAAAAACCATCTATTCTGTGAATACTTGCTCCCACAGCCAAGTCTTAAATGTCTTGCAAAAGTCAGGAGGGAAGGGGCGGATCTAACCTCTTTAGGGAGGGAGTTCCACAGCTGAGGGGCCACCACGGAGAAGGCCCTGTCTCTCATCCCCACCAAACCTTACTGCGGGACTGAGAGCAGGGCCTCCCCAGATGATCTTAAAGTCCTTGATAGTTCATAGGGAAGGACATGTTCGGACAGGTAAAGTGGGCCAGAGCTGTCTCTTATTTTCAAGGTCATACCATCATTGCGTACGGCAAGGCTGCATACTCTCACCCAACCTTTTTAACTTGTATGCAGAACACATCATGCGATGTGCGGGGCTTGATGAATGCAAAGCTGGGGTAAAAATTCCTGGAAGAAACATTAACAACCTCAGATATGCAGATGACACCACTCTGGTGGCCAAAAGCGAGGAGGAGCTGAGGAGCCTTCTAATCAAGGTGAAAGAAGAAAGCGCAAAAGCCGGGTTGCAGCTAAACGTCAAAAAAACCAAGATTATGGCAACAAGAATGATTGACAACTGGGAAATAGAGGGAGAAAATGTGGAGGCCGTGACAGACTTTGTATTTCTAGGTGCAAAGATTACTGCAGATGCAGACTGTGGCCAGGAAATCAGAAGACGCTTACTTCTTGGGAGGAGAGCAATGTCCAGTCTCAATAAAATAGTAAAGAGTAGAGACATCAGACTGGCAACAAAGATCCATTGCCTAGTCAAAGCCATGGTATTCCCTGTAGTAACCTACGGATGTGAGAGCTGGACCTTAGGGAAGGCTGAGCAAAGGAAGAGAGATGCTTTTGAGCTGTGGTGTTGGAGGAAAGTTCTGAGAGTGCCTTGGACTGCGAGAAGATCCAACCAGTCCATCCTCAAGGAAATAAAGCCCGAATGCTCATTGGAGGGAAGGATACTAGAGACAAAGTTGAAGTACTTTGGTCACATCATGAGGAGGCAGCAAAGCCTAGAGAAGACAATGATGCTGGGGAAAGTGGAAGGCAAAAGGAAGAGGGGCCGACCAAGGGCAAGATGGATGGACGGCATCCTTGAAGTGACTGGACTGATCTTGAAGGAGCTGGGGGTGGTGACGGCCGACAGGGAGCTCTCGCATGGACTGGTCCATGAGGTCACGAAGAGTCGGAGACGACTGAATGAATGAACAACAACAACCATCATTGCACATTTCAGGACATTGGAGCAGAGGTGATTAATGCATATGTTGTTTGGTAAATCCAGCTCTATTTGCTGGTCTTCAGCAAGTGTCACACATAAAGGATTCAGCTGCTGGCGCACAATTGGATAGATTTATGGTGCACTGCAGACAGCTTCCCTTCCCTTTCTCTTTGCTGAAAGGCTTAGAGTGCACTTTCTCATTGCACACACACACATTTTAACATAAAAGTTTGCTCTTCACATTCCTTGAAACTCTTTTCAAAGAGAGTGTGTGTATAATATATATATCTATATCTACGCATGCACAGCCACCCGCAAGAAATCTTACAAAATCTCTAAAGTTGGTTTCTAAAGCCAGATCAAATAGTTTTTGACATTTGCTATCTAGCCTTTAAAAGATGTACTATAGATGGCGGTAGTTTCTTTCCCTGGTTGATTTGCTGTCGATAAAGAGCTAACCTGTACCTGTCGTCATAAACACAAGAGGAGCAGATTGCGGGAGCCAACATCCTGGAGAGAAACACATTCCTTTAAATGTTAATCCATTGGCTTAACTTTTTGTGCCTCTTTATTCTTTTCGGAAACTGGGACCTGGCATAAATTGAATTCCTTTTCCAAAGTCTTTGAGAGAAAGAGAGAGGGTGATGGTGGGGAGGGAATGTTTCTGATCTGATCTTTTCTCTGCCCAGACATTTGTCATAATGCTGGTGACAGATGCGAGACCCGTCGTCAAAGATTTGGACAGGCCGTTTGAACAATTCGAGGTGTCAGCTTCAGGTGACTCTGGAGTGTCAGATCCTTGGCTGGTGCTCTCACAACCGCATTTGGGTCCACAGCATGAATTTAGAGTCCTTGTATTTTGAGTTGGGAATCAGATTGGTGCAAGAATTGTGTCTGATCCCTGGCTGAGAGAAGAGTGTCAGGCATCTGCTTTTGATGATGATGATGATGATGATAATAATAATAATAATAATAATAATAATAATGTATTGTCAAAGGCTTTCATGGCTGGAATCACTCAGTTCTTGTGGGTTTTTTTGGGCTATATGGCCATGTTCTAGAGGCATTTCTCCTGACGTTTCGCCTGCATCTATGGCAAGCATCCTCAGGACCTCACCTCTGAGGATGCTTGCCATAGATGCAGGCGAAATGCCTCTAGAACATGGCCATATAGCCTGAAAAAACCCACAAGAACTGAATAATAATAATAATAATCCTTTATTTATACCCCGCTACCATCTCCCGAAGGACTCGGTGCGGCTTACAAGAGGCCGAGCCCAAATACATCAGTAAAACACAACAACAATACAATAATAAAAAACTCATAAACAAAGCAAAAACATTAACAATAACACATTAAAACCTGTGGCAGTGCCAAATGTAATACTTAAAATCTTTAAAAATGTTGGACATGATCAGGTGGAATAGGATAGATATTTTAGGGATAGGTGGGGCATGCAGGCAATTCTAGATCTCTAGTAAAGTGCATTAGGGACATATTGCTTGGAGTTTCCTTATTCTGGGAAGGCACACTGGTACAATCACGTTTTCAAGCTCCTACTAAAGACTGCCAACATTGGGGCATGCCTGATATCCTTGGGGAGTGAGTTCCAGAGTCGAGGGACCACCACCGAGAAGGCCCTGTCCCTCATCCCCACCAATCATGCTTGCGATGCAGGTGGGATCGCGAGTAGGGCCTCTCCAGATGATCAAAGGCTTGTCCAGAGCATCAACAGTATATTTGAAGGACATCTCTGGAAAATTTATTTTTTTTGGACTGCGGTGCCTAGAAATCTCATATCCTCAAATAGTTCCAATTAATCAATTGCCTTCCCACTTTTCAACCTGGTATCAAAATATCGGTTTTTTCTCTCTCTCCTCCTTTCTCCTTTTGTTCTCTTGCCTTTCCCAGGAGGCTCAGGCAAAAGCAAACTAATGCAGTCTCTCCTAGTTTATGTGTTCTTCTCATTCGTAACTTTGCCCATAACCATGTCTTTATTCTCTTTCTAAAGGACAGGACTTTACTTAGGCGATACGTCATTGGCCGAGTAAGAGAGTCTTTCAGTATGAGTGTTCTGGTGGGTGCGTAGGTGACTGTGGAACCCTATTCTTTTTTTAAAAATAATTTTTTTATTGTGCATTTTAATATTCACTGTGGAGCCCTATTCTTGATCTGCATCTTGTCCCACAGTGAGGGCATTGGTTTCCAGGTGGAAGGTGGTCTCGTTCGGGGTTGGCTTGATGTGCCTTCCTCTTGGCACGTTTCTCTCTTTCACCCTACATTCGTGCCTCTTCAAATTCTGCAGCACTGCTGGTCACAGCTGACCAGCTGGAGTGCTCAAGGGCCAGGGCTTCTCAGTTTTCAGTGTCTATACCAGAGTTTTTAAGGTTGGCTTTGAGCCCATCTTTAAATCTCTTTTCCTGTCCACTGTTTTCCGTTCTTGAGTTCGGAGTAGAGCAACTGCTTTGGGAGACGGTGGTCGGGCATCCGGACAATGTGGCCGGTCCAGCAGAGCTGATGGCAGAGGACCATCACTTCAATGCTGGTGGTCTTTGCTGCTTCTAGCATGCTGACATTTGACCGCTTGTCTTCCCAAGAGATCTGCAGGATTTTCCGGAGGCAGCGCTGATGGAATTGTTCCAGGAGTTGCATGTGACGTCTGTAGACAGTCCACATCTCGTAGGCGTATAGCAGGGTTGGGAGGGCACAGGAAGGAGGGCACTGATCTAATCTCACTGGGGAGAGAGTTCCAGAGTCAAGGAGCTACCACTGAGAAGGCCCTGTCTCTCATCCCCACCAACCGTACTTGCAAAACAGGTGGGAGTGAGAGCAGGGCTTCCCTAGATGATCTTAATCTCTGAGATGGTTCATAGAGGGAGGTGGAACAACAACAAGTTTTTAAACTATTTTTTTAAAAAATACATTACAACTGTACCCTAAATTCACTCCTGATATGATAAAAAATAAATAATCAAGTGCCTTTTAAACTTCTTCATGTGAAGTGAGGAGAAAACATTAATGGCACAATTCATACGATCTCTCCGTCTCCCTCTTGGAGAGCCTTTCCTAAACATTTAATAAATCCCCTGTCAGGTGATGAAGATGTTTTTTTGCTGGGAGGTCTTCACAAAAGAAACATTGATTCCAAGTGGCCTTTTATTTAAGGGGGGGGGGGATAGACTACCTTTCGCACTTAATTATTCCTGACACTTTGCCCATCATATTGTAATGAGCTCCTTCAGAGGAAATGAAAACAGCTTGCCCCTTTGAAAGTAGAGACGGAGCTATTTTTTTTTTGGGTGTCTTTGTTATCACAACACAAGCTGTTTTTTTGCTTCCTCAAAGGACACCTCGCTGTACAATAGAGGAAACATCAAGAATTAGGTTAGACAGCATCAATCTCACATGAAAAAGAAGCATCCCTTTAAACGCATCCAGTCATTCTTTAGGAGGAAAAAAGGAGAAAGGGGGGAAAACACAGAAGTTTGAAGGATTTGGAAATTTTAGCCTTTTCCTCACCGAGGGCCTGTTTTTGTGCACAGATGTGATAGTGAAGAACTGAACCTCAGATATTTTTTTTAAAGATAACGGTCTAATTGTGAACAAGGAGGCTTGAATTAACTCAATTCATTTGGGAGGTCTTTTGATAATTCCCTATATTAGCAGGGTCTGAAACATTTTATGGTTCCCTACTCATTTCAAAATATGTATCCGCCTTTGATCGTTTCACGATGCTAAGGATAAATTGCAGATTAATTACTGGCTGCTTTGAGACGCTCTTTGTAGACGTCTACGCCAGTTTTCCAGAACCACTGGTAGAATTTATATTTTAAGGCTGTGCAAATAAAGCCATTTATAGTTGCAGTAATTACCATAATATTGCTAAACATGGAAGGATGAGAGATTTGGTTGTGAAGGGTTGATGCAGAGGAGGAGATAAGCATCTCATTTGATGCTCCTTCTATTAAAGGGCAACAAAATCTCAAACAGTTGGATTTGTATTGTTGAAGGCTTTCATAGCCAGAATCACTGGGTTGTTGTAGATCTTTCAGGCTGTATGGCCATGTCCTAGAAGCATTCTCTCCTGACATTTTGCCTGCATCTATGGCAGGCATCCTCAGAGTTGTGACCTCACAACCTTAGCAATTTAAACCCACTGCACCACCGGGGGCTCCATATATAATACTAATATTGTGTTGTATTGAGTATATTGTAATACAGCAGAGCCTTTTGCAATCTCTACCATCGGGGGTAGCAAGCAGTTTATTGAAGGTAATAAAAGCCAAAGCAATAAAAATAATCCATAATAAAAAGGTAAATCCAATTGATTAGGAAGAAAAAAAAGGAGCAATTAGTCCAAAACAAATAGTCCAAGGAAGTCCATGAAGCTAGAGGCTTGATTTCAAAGGCAAAATAACAGCAAAAGCACTTAAAACAGGAATCAAACAAACACAAAGGTCCAGGAGGAACTTGGCATGAAGAACTTATTGTGAATCCAATGTTGCTTCATCTGAAGCTAGATACAGTGCTTGACACTTATATCTCTAGTTTGTTTCCCAAACAGTTAAGAACAGATTTTTCCTTAATTTTGGTTTGACTTCTAGCTTCTGCTCTAATCTGGCTGAGTGCCTTAATTTCTGATTTGTTTGTCTTTGCTGACTAAAAGCATTTCTTCTGTTCAAGGCTTCATTAAAATTTGCACCTGGAGATAACTGACCAGAGGACTGCGGCGCAGAGCCTTTCTGAGGCTCGAGACCTTGAGAATCCCTTTGCAGCAATAGAGGCCTCTCTAACCCATCAACTGAACTGCATTCAGGCACCACATCTCTAAAACCAGGCTCAGGAAACAGACCATCATCCCCATTCCCTTCAGGAACATCAGGAACCCTAACCCTAACCCATTTCCACCAGAGGAATCAACTTGAACATGCCATTCCCATCATCCAAGGCAGCCTGATCATCAGACACAATGTCATGTATTATTTTCTGCAGTTGATGGTGGTTGGTGATGGAAGGGTTAATGTAAGTATTAGTTCTAAAGGGTTGAGTAATCTGTAAGTAAGAGTTCATGGGTGAAAGCAATTAAGGGCGGAGTTATACAAGAGATAGGTTGCAGCTGGGTGTTTTTGGATATAAGGATCGAGCCTTGGAGCTGATCTTTGGGAGAAAAGTATTGTGTTATTTTTGTGGTAGATGCTGCTGATTTTCCCCCAGGTTTGTGGATATTTGGTGTCCTGACCTGTCTCCTGAACCTTTGGAATCTTGGAACCTTGAATCTTTGGACCGGCTTTTGACTATGGTATAGACCAGGGGTCCTCAAACTATGGCCTGGGGGCCGGATACGGCCCTCCAACGTCATTTACCCGGCCCTCGCTCAGGATCAACCTTAGTCTGAAATGATTGGAAAACACACAACAACAACAACAACAATCCTATATCATTAGCCAAAAGCAGGCCCACACTTCCCATCGAAATGCTAATTTTATATTTGTTAATTTTTTCTTCATTTTAATTATTGTGTTGTTTTTAAGTGTTTTTTGCACTACAAATAAGATATGTGCAGTGTGCATAGGAATTCATTCATGTCCCCCCCCCTTTTTTTCAAATTATAATCCAGCCCTCCAACAGTTTGAGGGACTGTGGCCTGTCCCTCTGTTTAAAAAGTTTGAGGACCCCTGGTATAGACTCTTGATCCCTGGACGTTGTTTATTGAACTCTTGGTGTTTGACCACTGGACTGGACCTTTTGACTACGGAGTTATCTTGAACCTGCAACAGTGTTTGCTGTTTTTGTTTTATATTAAGTGGCTGAGTGCAATCTTTATGTTTTATATTTTGGACTATTAAAACAGCCAGAAAGTAAGTGCTGTTTTAATTAAATTGTTTTATACAAACTGATTTGTTTGGTTCATCTCTGCCTAAATATTGGCAGAGCCCTGGCATCGTGACATTGTGAAAATTAAAATAACCTTGGGAGACAGCCGAAAAAATAAAAGGTAAGTGGTTCAAATTCAGATTTCTCTCTCTCTCTCTCTCTCTCTCTCTCTCTCTCTCTCTCTCTCTCTCTCTCCCCCCCCCCCCCCCCAGTTTTTCTGCATGGTTCAAAACTGCTTCGGAAGTCAAAATTCAGAAGTTTTTTCCGACTTTCAGGCTCTTCCAAATGAACCTATCCAACCCTGGAAGACACAATGATGGGGGATAAATTAAGGAAGCAGATTCAATGCTAGCATCTGTTGTGTCCATGACATGCATCTTACGCACTTGATTTTGTACTGTTATTAAAGAAAAATAGATTGTTGCCTTGTCATTTTTGTTGTTATGATCCATTTGAACATAAACATACACAGACACACCTGTTCCAGTAAGGGGGCACTTCCATTTTAGGTCTGTCGAACAGATGAATCTTCTTGTGTGAAAAAAAAAACTCCAGAGAATGTGCTTGAAAACAGTTTCCAGAATGGAAGACCTCAGCAGTGCATACAATGTGCTAATTAAAGCACTCATTCGGGGGTTCATATTCTTTAAGCGCCATTGTCCTCTGCTTGAATGTGCTTCATAGGCTTTTAATTGAATAATGATGTACTGTCGGCGGCGAGTGAACCCTGCTCCTCCCCAGCTCTCCCCGAGCAACGTGGCTTTCTTTCAACTTGAAGTGACCAACATGTTGACAAAAGAACCTATTTATCTCACGGTGGCCTAGATAATTCGAGTGTTTGCTGAGTCAGGCAGTGCATTCCAACCCCTCTTTATTTCTGTTTGCTTTGCAGACACCCATGAATTGTGCGGATTTGAGGACCGGCATTGTTCAGCCTTTGTGGGAAGCCCTCCTGCCCTGGTGGCTTCGTTTAAGAGTGTCTGCAGTTAATATATTTGCAGAAGGCATCTATTATATCTGAAACTCTCTGGCACACACAAATGCATGCCTTGTTTATGTGGAATCCTGGAATTGTTTGTTTAGTTAAATGCCATGCATGTCATTCAGCCACATCTTGGAAAAATCATTCCCCATCCTTGTCAGAAACCACTGGCAAAGAGGTATCTGAGCCATCAATGTCCAAGTGTGCCATTGTGGATCCCACTCAATGTTGTGAGAAGTCTTCTTCAGGGTTGGGTGCATCTAAACAATCAGCCATCATTCAACAACTGGGCTTCCAAGGTACAATCGAGGTGTATCCACTATCAACCCCTGGACATCTATATAAATAAAAATGTAATGTTCGTTTGTGGGATTAAAAGAACTCAAAAACCAGTGGGCTAATGGACACCAAATTTGGACAGCATACACCTAACAGCCCAATGTATGTCCTTCAGGAAAAAAAGATTTTGTCATTTGGGAGTTGTAGTATCTGGGATTTATAGTTCACCTACAATCAAAGAGCATTCTGAACTCCACCAATGATGGCATTGAACCAAACGTGGTACACAGGACTCCCATGACCAACAGAAAACACCTTGGCACAAATATTCCATATGCCCAAATATGAACACAGATGGAATTTGGGGGAACTAGACCTTGACATTTGGTTGTTGTAGTTACTGGGATTCATAGTTCACCTACAATCAAAGAGCAGTATAGCTGATTTTGCCCAGGGGCGTTCTTGAGGCGATCTTGGGGAAAAATAGACCATGACATATGTGAGTTGTAGTTACTGGGATGTATAGTTTACCTACAATCAAAGAGCATTCTGAACCCAACCTACAGAATTGGGGCAAACTTTCCACACAGAACCCCCATGACCAACAGAAAATACTTAAGCCCATCCAGTCAGGGGCGGCTCAACCCATTACACAAAGTAAGCATTTGCAGTATAGTTGATTTTGCACAGGGGCGCTCTTGAGGCGCTCTTGGGGGAAAATAGACCTTGACATATGCGAGTTGTAGTTACTGAGATGTATAGTTGACTTACAATCAAAGAGCATTCTGAACTCCACCAGTGATGGAATTGAACCATATATGGCACACAGAACTCCCACGACGAACAGAAAATATATGTATATCAGTGATTGGTTGGGGGGCACCAAAATACTGTTTGCTTATTGTTGAAAATTACCTAGGGCTGCCTCTGCATCCAGTCCAACTCTCTTCACCAGGTCAAGAAAATGTAATCAAAGCCTTCCTGACAAAGAGTCATCCAGTCATAGATATAGATAGATATATATGATTCACACACACAGCGAGATATATAGTTTCATAGATTTGAAAGGGACCCCTAAAGAAGGACAATTATATGTTGCATGTTCCAGAGTGGGCAAACCAGACAATCTCCACATCAACACTGACAAAGAAACAGCAAGAAATACAGTTTACCCAAAAGCATAAAGACATTACATATATTAGAAACCAACACTTTCTCATTACTTCATTTTCCAGATCACCAGACTGGGCCACAGCAACACGTGGCAGGGGACGGCTAGTATAATATAATATAGAAACATTTCTTGGGGCTCCACAAGAAACTTTTGCTTCAAAAAGGGTTCTGTGGTTGAAAATGTTTGAGAACCCCTTCTCTAGAGAGATGAGGACATGGAGCAATCGATTCAAACTACAACAAAAAACAAAGACGCTATTATACCTAAATATCTGGAAGAATTTCCTAAGGTTAAGAGTTGTTCAACAATGGAATATGCTTCCATGGAACGTGGTGGAGTCTCCTTCTTTGGAGGTCTTGAAACCGCCATCTGCTGGGAGTGTATTGGTTGAGTAGTCTTGCATGGCAGAATGAAGTTGGACTGCATGACCCTTGGGGTCTTTTCCAGCCAGGGCTGTAGCCAGAAATAAATTTTGGGAGGGGTTGAAAATTTCGGGGGGGGGGGGGGGGGTTGAAAATTTCACGGGGGGGGGGGAGTGAAACCTGCCTCCTAGCTCATGCTGAAGCAAAGAGCACAGCAGGGGGCAGAGCAGCCTTCAATAGCCTGCAGCTCCACCCCTGTCAACCACCTCCACCAAGTCTGGCCTCCTTAATGAGAATATTCAACACACACAATGACAGTAATAATAATAATAATAATAATAATAATAATAATAATCATCATCATCATCATCATCATCATCATCCTTTATTTGTACCCCGCTACCATCTCCCGGAGGACTCGGTGCAGCTTACAAGAGGCCGAGCCTAAATACAACAGTAAAAACAACAACAACAATACAGCAAAATAACTCAAAAACAAGGCAATAACATTAACAACACACCATGACGCAATTTAAATCTGTGGCAGGGCCAAATGTAATAATTAAAATTAAAAAGTGCTGGCATGACCAGGTGAAAAGGGTAGGTGTTTGGAGGGGGATGGGCATGCAGTTATCCTGGCTGGGGCTTGCTTGATGTCTTTAGGGAGAAAGTTCCAGAGTCGAGGGGCCACCACCGAGAAAGCCCTATCCCTCGTCCCCGCCAATTGCACTTGCGATGCAGGGCCTCTCCAGATGAATGAAGAGATCATATGGGTTCGTACACAGAGATGCGGTCACGCAGGTAGGCGGGTCCCAAACAGTGTGAATAAATTGTCAATATTTGCCTGAGATAGTGCTTGCAGTTCTGGAGGGACTCTTAATTTTTTGCATCTCATAGACTTAGCATGGGGATTTGGTTAACCAGTTAAAATTCATGAATAAACCAGTTTTTTTAAAAAAATCTGAAACATTTCGGGGGGGGAGTGGGGGGGGGGTTGAACCCCTACCCCCCCCCCTCGCTACAGGCCTGCTTCCAGCTCTGTGATTCTAGTAGCAGACTTATAATGCTATTCATTGGCATTATAAGTCTGAAGAATCTCTCCTAGATCTACAAGGGACCATTTACCTGTCTCCATGGGTTTAAAACAGATGATCTTTAGGTACCTATTGACCTTCCCAGATTCCACGAGCATACATTTTCTGGGACACAAACATCGAGCTAATAGCCAAGTTAATTTTATCTTGCAGGAACATTGGTAGCTATAAAATGCAAACTATTCACTGCTAAAAATAGAAAACAGGTGGCGATTGTGCAAAGAGCTGTAAGCACCAAGACAGCTGTACTTTTCTCCCAGCTATCCTTGCACTCTTCGTCAATAAGCAACAAACATTGTGTATGTATTTCTGCACCATTTCCACAATACTTTGCTTATCCATACAAAGCCAAGGCAATAACTCAACTAAGCAGAAGGTAATGAAAGCGAATCTGTGGAATCTGAGGAAATTTTGTGGTTTCCATGCATATTCTGAGACTATTGAGATATATTTTCCACTGCGGCCTCCCATGTCCCTAGAACAGTGGTTCTCAACCTTCCTAGTGCCGTGGCCCCTTAATATAGTTCCTCATGTTGTGGTGACCCCCAACCATAAAATTATTTTAGTTGCTACTTCATAACTGTAATTTTGCTCCTGTTATGAATCCTTATGTAAACATCTGATATTCAGGATGTATTTTCATTCACTGAATTAAATTTGGCACATAAACACAATACACCTAAATTTGAGTACTAGTTGGGTCATTTGGGAGTTGTAGTTGCTGGGATTTATAGTTCACCTACAATCAAAGAGCATTCTGAACTCCACCAATGATAGAAATGAAACAAACTTGGTTCACAGAACTCCCATGACCAACAGAAAATACTGGAAGGGTTTGTTGGGCATTGACCTTGAGTTTGGGAGCTGTAGTTCACCTACATCCAGAGAGCACTGTTGATTCAAACAATGATGGCCCAGAACTGTTTAGGGATTTATAGGCTAAAGCCAGCACTTTGAATTATGCTCAGTAGCAAACCGGCAGCCAGTGGAGCTGGGTCAGCAAGGGGGTTGTATGCTCCCTGTGTGTCACTCCAGTTAGAAACCTGGCTGCCATGCATTGGACTACTTAAAGCTACCAAACAGCCTTCAAAGGGAACCCCACATAGAGTGTGTTGCAGTAGTCTATTCGAGATAGTATCCAGCCATCACTTTGCTTGTATTCCATTTTCAAAAGCCTTGGTAGAAAAGGAAGGTGTTAACCGACTCTGGAACGCCCTCCCAAAAGATCTCAGACAGGCCCTACATTGGCAGTCTTCAGAAAGAATTTGAAGACCTGGCTATTCCGATGTGCCTTCTCAGATTAGGAATCTCCAATACCAAGTCCTAGAAGCACTTTAGTAGAATTAAGATTGCCGCACTCTGCACACTGCACTTACTTATAATCCTGCATACCTCCTGCCACATCAGCACTTTTAATCTTGTACCCATTACTCTGGCCCGGCCCAGTTTTATAGTGTCTTGATATATTGTTTTATTGTTGTTGTTCATACTGCTTAACTGTTTTTATTTTGCTTTAGGTATTGTATTGTTGTATTGTGTTTTGAGGCCTTGGCCTATGTAAGCCGCATCGAGTCCTTCTGGAGATGCTAGCGGGGTACAAATAAAATAAAATAAAATAATAATAATAATAATAATAATAATAACCTGCTGGCCGAAGGACAATAAAGAAATCGCTGTCCTCACTTCCCTGGGAGGGAGTTCGGAGCTTGGGGGCAGCCACAAAGAAGGCCTTATCCACACTGCAGCAGTCTAGCCTAGTTTCTCTGAGTCTAGTACAAATGTGTAACATCAGCCTCTCTCATCCCTTCAGAAGCTGTTCTCTGTTGTGGAAAAATAGGAGGATTGAGCAGTGTCTTTTTAGCTTCTTTGGGTTCCTTTGTTTAAGCTCCTTATCTTTCTGAATGCTTGATTCGTATTTATAGCCAGACACGGCCGCATGGCCTGTGTGTATCTTAATTATACTTGAGTACACTGACAAATGCCTTTTAGACAGTGTTCCTTGTTGCCATGACCTCGGGTCAATTCTTCTACGCATGATGGATGCCTATCCTCTTTGATCATATACATTCCAGGGCTGGAAAAGCCTATTGGCAGCACAGGTTTTGACTCTTCCCAAGTTCTTTGTGACTCTGATGTTTGTGGGACTCCTCTTTTCCTTTTGTGGCCAAATTTTGGGACATGCCCACTGGAAAGAAACAAAATCTAGGAGTTAGTTCTTCCTGAGAGAACATGTCCTATAGAAAAAGCCACCAGTCTCTGAATCTTTGAATAGACCTCTATGTTCTAGAGCAGTGGTTCTCAGAAGCTTTGGACTTCAGCTCTCAGAGTTTTGGGCTGTTGTCCATGTTGACTGGGTGTTGGAGTTCAGCCTGTGATTGTGTTTCAAGATCAAGGTGCTTTAGATGTGGGGAATGATGTCAATGAGGGTCATGATGGCGATGGTCTGGTCAATGATATTAATGCAGAGAATGACATAGAGACACCGGTTCAAAGTGTAGTTTCCCAAGAGAATGTTCCTACAGGGTATAGGGATGATAGTTTACTCCCTGAATTGCTTCCAGAGAGTTCCCAGGATTTGGGGTTTAAAAACAACTTGGCACCTGGAGAAACTAATGAGCATATAGACAGGCGGGTAGAAATTAGCCAAAACAGACAGCTTGGCCAAGGCCTTCGCTGTTTTGCCAGGCTTCGAGAGATAAGGATGAGAGGCATTCAGGGAAAATGAAACCAATTTCTGAGTGCTTGGAATAGCTTAACAAGGAGATATAAAGTTCCAACCATGGGAAATATAATCAGATGAAGCATCATTGATGGGGTTCAGACTGCTCTTTGGTTGTAGGAGAACTATAAATCCCAGCAACTCCCAAATCCCGTGGTCTGTTTTCCCCAAACTCCACCACTGTTCACATTTGAGCATATTGAGTATTCGTGCCAAGTTTGGTCCACATCCACCATTGTTTGAGTCCACAGTGCTCTCTAGATGTAGGTGAACTATAACTCCCAAGCTCAAGGTCAATGCCCACCTAACCCTTCCAGTATTTTCTGTTGGTCATGGGAGTTCTGTGTGCTAAGTTTAGTTCAATTCTATCGTTGATGGAGTTCAGAATGCTCTTTGATTGTAGGTGAACTATAAATCCCAGCGACTACAACTCCCAAATGACAAAATCAATCCGCCCCCCAACCCCACCAGTATTCAAATTTTGGTGAATCAGGTATTTGTGCCAAATTTGGTCCAGTGAATGAAAATACATCTTGCATATCAGATATTTACATGATGATTCATAACAGTAGCAAAATTATAGTTATGAAGTAGCAACAAAAATAATGTTATGGTTGGGGGTCACCACAACATAAGGAAATATATTAAGGGGTCATGGCATTAGGAAGGTTGAGAACCACTGATGTAGAGGGATGATTGTATTTCAGATGCAGTTATGGATTCTCTCTGGTTGAACTTTCATGTCCAACCAGTGACATCTTTTGACCAGAACATGTTGTCCCTGATACCTCCAACCAAAGTTCTGCTTTAGGTCATTCCTTGATTGCTTCCCAAATCCACGTCTCCCTATCCAGCCGCTGTGTGCTGAATTCCTAATCCCAACCAATAAAGCCGCTGCCTGTCGCAGCTTTCCTTTCTCTGTGTTTTTGTTTCCGAGGGTTATTTTTTCAAAATGTCATTACTTTTCAAACACATTCATGCTTCTTAAATCACTTCACAGAGAGAGATTTTTTTAAAAAAAAGGAAAAGAAAGGAACAGTGGTCTGGTAACTTATTCCCCGCGACTATTAATGCTCACTTTTTTGGGGAGATCCAAATCCTCCGACATAAAGGCTTCCTCCAGAACACGAGGCATTAAAATATGAAGCTTGCACACAGATGTGCACACACACACAAACACACTCACAGACACAGATAATCTAAAATGGCTAAAGCAACGACGTTATTTATTAGCCGTACCAAGAAACACCGTAAAGCATTCCCTGCGTTCAGCAAATTGCACCGACTAATGCCGTATCTAGTTACCTGAGTGCTGGAGGTACATAGCCTGGCCTTGCCAAGAAAAGCAACCCATAATACTTCTAAGAATTTTAACTGTAGGATATAAAATCTGTGGTTTCTGCTTGTTCTTGGCAACGACATGAGAGTGAAAACCAGATACAAAAGTAAATAGAAGGAGCTGATTCTGCGGATGCTGCCGCTGTTGTTCTCTGCGGGCTGGCTGTTGTTTTTCGCACTGATGAAAGCTGAAATGCGGTATCATTAAGAAACTAGGGGTTGCATAATAATTCTGACACTATTTACTGAGAAAAAAAAGGAAGATGAAAGGGAGAATCTCTTGCACAGTGAACTTTTGAATTGTTCCATGCGGAGGCCGGAGTGAACTACAGCTTGTGAAATGAGAACCAAGGAGTGCCTTCGGGATAATGAAAGAACGTAGAAAAGGCTGGTGGTGCTAAGCCAAGGAATTTTTCTATTTCAGCTTTGTAACTTCAGTGTGTGTCCATGCAAACTTTGGGGTAGGAAGAAGTTGAGGTGGATGCATGTTGCTGTTTGGACTTTAGTAGGGAAGTGTGACTTAGGGACTTCAGAGAGTGCAACTGTACCTAAAGACTATGGACAATTAATTAAGAATGATATCCTGTGTATCATTCTGTTACATTCTATCCGTAAACCTACATCCTATCCATAACTGAACTTTAATAAGAAATATGCCTGTATGGTGAATTAATACAAGATGTTTGTGAGTAAATGTGAGTTTCAAAGAAGACATTGTTTTTTTGTCTCTGAGTGCATATTTTAAACTAAGAGGTTTCAAGGGAGAGTATATGTTTTGGGCAACTGTAACTCCAATTTCAACTTCAAAGAAACATTTTAAAACTCTGCTCGCCAAATATATATATTTTATGCAGTGGCATGTCTTTGTCCCTGGCAGTTCAAAGACATGGTTTATCAGTTGAACAGCCGAGTTACCTGTGTGCCATTACATTAATGCTTGTGAACATCACTCTTTCAAAGGATTGACTTCTAACAAGGTCATACCTTTCCTTGACTTTGTTGTTGTTCATTCGTTCAGTCGTCTCCAACTCTTCGTGACCTCATGGACCAGCCCACGCCAGAGCTCCCTGTCGGCCGTCACCACCCCCAGCTCCTTCAAGGTCAGTCCAGTCACTTCAAGGATGCCATCCATCCATCTTGCCCTTGGTCGGCCCCTCTTCCTTTTACCTTCCACTTTCCCCAGCATAACTGTCTTCTCTAGGCTTTGCTGTCTCCTCATGATGTGGCCAAAGTACTTCAACTTTGTCTCTAGTATCCTTCCCTCCAGTGAGCAGCCGGGCTTTATTTCCTGGAGGATGGACTGGTTGGATCTTCTCGCAGTCCAAGGCACTCTCAGAACTTTCCTCCAACACCACAGCTCAAAAGCATCAATCTTCCTTCGCTCAGCCTTCCCTAAGGTCCATCTCTCACATCCATAGGTGACTACAGGGAATACCATGGCTTTGACTAGGCGGATCTTTGTTGCCAGTCTGATGTCTCTACTCTTTACTATTTTATCGAGACTGGACATTGCTCTCCTCCCAAGAAGTAAGCGTCTTCTGATTTCCTGGCCACAGTCTGCATCTGCAGTAATCTTTGCACCTAGAAATACAAAGTCTGTCACGGCCTCCACATTTTCCCCCTCTATTTTCCAGTTGTCATTCATTCTTGTATCATTCATTTCCTTGACTAGTGGTTTTCAAAAGGTGGTCTCCAGATATTCATGGAGATTCACATTTGCCAAATGAATATGACTTCATTTTGTCCTTTTCAAAAAGGTTATGATTACCATCCCCCCCCCCCCCCCCACACAAAAAACCAGGACCTTAATATTGTAAGTCCATTTGGTCCAACCCATGAAGGAAGCCCATCCATCCTCTATTTTATCCTGGTTGGGTTATTCCCAGTGACATCTGGTTCACCACCCTAAGATGGTGGTGGTTGTAGGTCCTTCTTATATTCTTGATGACTGGTGGCAGACCCTCTGCAAACAGGTGGCCCGCATATTCCCCCATGTCAGACTTCGGCAGCCCGCTCTTGTGTTTGCTCCCTGAGCCTGCGCCAGGAGGAAGACAAGCCGCCGCTCTGCATTTGTTCAAATGTCTAGTGTCAGTGTTTGTTTTATTAAGATGGGTGAAATAATACCAATGCGTCTGAAAGCACGGGACGCTGGAAAAGGCTAAGTAAGCATGCATCGGGTTAAGAAATGCGGCAAGCTGCTTATGAAAGCAAACTGTTCTTTTGATTTTTAAACCTTTCACCTTGTGCCTTTCTTTGAATGATGCCATTCAGAGAAGGAAACCTAATCCTCCCATAGTTTATCCATGCTCAGTTGCCTGCCAACTCCACTGCTGCTAACAAAGAGGAAATTACCTTTATATCTGTGCTCTCCTAACATCCTAGACAACTATTTTTGTATTACAATATGAATTTTGTCACCTTCCACTGATAAATCTCTAAAGTGCCATCCTTGACCAGAATGGAAAGTCCTACTTCTGAAGCTTGCTTTACAAGGTGAAGATCAGGACAAGAGGTCAGAAGACAATAGCATAGCATTTCTCAACCTGGGGGTCGGGACCTCTGGAGGGGTCGCAAAGGGGTTTTAGAGGGGTCGCGAAAGAGCATCAGAAAACACATATTTCTGATAGTCTTAGGAACCCCTTTGGCAGCAACTACAACTCCCAAATGACAAAATCAATTCCCCCTCCCCCCAATCCCACAAGTATTCAAATTTGGGCATATCAGATATTTGTGCCAAATTTGGTCCAAATCCATAGTTGTTTTGGATTCACAGTTCTCTCTGGAGGTAGGTGAACTACATCTCCCCGAAATCACTATCAGTTTCTCCCAGATCCTTCCAGTATTTTCTGATGGTCGCGGGGGTTCTGTGCGGGAAGTTTGGCCCAATTCTATTGTTGGTGGGATTCAAGGGGCTCTATGATTGTAGGTGAACTATTAACCCCAATAACTACAACTCCCAAATGTCAAGGTCTGTTTTCCCCAAACCCCACCAGTGTTCCCATTTCGTTATATTAAGTATTCGTGCCAAATTTGGTCCGGATCCATAGTTGTTTGGGTTCACAGTTCTCTCCGGAGATAAGTGAACGACATCTCCCTGAAATCACTATCAATTCCTCCCAGATCCCTCCAGTATTTTCTGTTGGTCATGGGGGTTCTGTGCAGGAAGTTTGGCCCAATTCTATTGTTGGTTGGGTTCAAGGGGCTCTTTGATTGTAGGTGAACTATAAATCCCAATAACTCCCAAATGTCAAGGTCTGTTTTCCCCAAACCCCACCAGTGTTCACATTTCGTTATATTGAGTATTCGTGCCAAATTTGGTCTGGATCCATAGTTGTTTGGGTTCACAGTTCTCTCTGGAGGTAAGTGAACGACAGCTCCCCGAAATCACTATCAATTCCTCCCAGATCTCTCCAGTATTTTCTGTTGGTCATGGGGGTTCTGTTCGGGAAGTTTGGCCCAATTCTATTGTTGGTGGGGTTCAAGGGGCTCTTTGATTGTAGGTGAACTATAAATCCCAATAACTCCCAAATGTCAAGGTCTATTTTCCCCAAACTCCAACAGTGTTCACATTGAGTATTCATGTCAAGTTTGGTCCGGATCACAGTACTCTCTGGATGTAGGTGAACTGCAATTTCAAAATTCAAAGTCCATGCTCATCAAACTCTTGCAATATTTTCTGTTGGTCAGGGAGTTCTGTGTGCCAAGCTTGGTTCAATTCCATCATTAGTGGAGTTCAGAATGCTCTTTGATTATAGGTGAACTATGAATCCCTACAACTCCCAAATGACACAATCAATCCCCCCCAACCCCACCAGTATTCAAATTTGTGCATATTGGGTGTTTGTGCCAAATTTGCTCCAGTGAATGAAGATACACCCTGCATATCAGATATTTACATCACAATTCATGACAGTAGCAAAATTACAGTTATGAAGTAGCAACGAAAATAATTTTATGGTTCAGGGTCACCACAACATGAGGAACTGTATTAACTAAGGTGTCGTGGCATTAGGGAGGTTGAGAAACTGCAATAGAGGAATCTACACTGTAGAATTAATGCAGTTTGATACCACTTTATCTGCCATGGCTCAATGCTATGGAATTCTGGGAGTTGTAATTTGGTGGCCCACCAGCACTCTTGGTCAGACAAGGCTTGTAAAATTGCAATTCTCAGGATTCCACAGCATTGAGCCACAGTAGTTAAAGTGGTGTCAAATTGTGTTAATTCTACACTGTAGATGCATCCTAAGTCAGGGTTGATTTACCAGGATTGCCTGGTGCCCTAGAGTTCTGTGGGAGGTTGTTATGAGTCCCACAGGAGCTTGTGACTGAAAAACAAAACATCTTTTGAATTGTAGATATAATATTTTGTAATGCAATTGTTCCATGGGGCTTGAACATTTTTTCAAGTTTCCGTTGAATACAAAAAGGTCAAAAGAGGTTGGATTCAGTCGATGGATACGATCAACCTGTTGCGTGATCCACTGGTAGAAGCATGATCATTATTATGCTCTGCACTCTTTTCTATAGATTTTCATGTATGCTTTCGGTTTTTGTGACATATCTTAAAGTCTTCTTGAAGCAGGTAGAATTGTTCGGGATGAATGAATTCCTGGTTCATGTCAAGATCTCACCATGTCTTTGAGACTCTAGAAGTAGGTTGTGGCTTTGTGAACACGATACACAAGACTTTAGCACCAGCCAATCTATCAGCATGGACTGTGATTCCCAATATAAGACCAAATATTTCTTCTGATCTAGCTGTTCAAGTCTCTATCTATCCATCCATCCACCCATCCATCCATCCATCTATCCATCCATCCATGTATTATGGTGTAATGTGTGGCACCCAAGATGTCTAACATGCCCCAGGCAAAAATGCGTAAACACAATGCTTGCATTTCAAAAATGAAGATAGTATGCCAATTGCTTGAGCTCATTTGATCATAAGAGACAGGCAGGCCAAACAGCTATTAAATATTTCTCATTTTCCATTCACTAAAGTTGCTTTTGATCTGTTAATCCAAAATTTATAAAGTTAGGAGATAAGCAAGCATTATCAAAATCATTTTTTTTCTTTTCTCTCTTTCATCCCGCTTTGGGTCAATTCAAAATAGTCTATGAAGCAAAGCAAATGTAACAACCAACTTTGATCTATCTCTATCTTCTCTATCGATCAATCGATCGATTGTATCTATCATCCATCTATCTATCTATCTATCTATCTATCTATATCTATCTATCATCTATCTATTTATCATCCATCTATTTATCATCTGTCTGTCTATCTATCTATCTATCTATCTATTGCATCTATCTCTTCTATTATCATCTATCGTATCTATCATCTATCATATCTATCATCTATCTATCTATCTATCTATCTATCATCCATCTATCACCGTCTGTCTGTCTATCTGTCTGTCTGTCTATCTCTCTCTCTGTCATATCTATCTCTTCTATTATTAGCATCTATTTATTGTATATCTACCTCTGTTATAATCTATCTAGCTATCGTATCTATCTACCATCTATCTATCGTATATCTCTATCTATCTATTGTAAATCTCTTCTATTATCATCTATCGTATCTATCATCATATCTCTCTCTCTATCATATCTATCTCTTCTGTTATTATCATCTATTTATTGTATATCTGGCTCTGTTATAATCTATCATATCTATCTATCATCTATTGTATATCTCTATCTATCTATCTATCTATCATCCATCTATCATCTATCTATTATCTATCATCCATCCATCCAACTATATAACATATCTATCTATCATCCGTTTATCCATCCATCCATCATCTATTTATCCATCCATCTATCCATCCATCTATATATCATATCTATCTATCATCCGTTTATGTATTGTACACATCTATCTATCTATCTATCTATCTATCTATCTATCTATCTCTTCTATTATCATCTATCTATCTATCTATCTATCTATCAATCAATCATATCTATCCTATCTTCTATCTATCTATCTATCTATCTATCTATTGTATCTATCTATCTATCTATCTATCTATCTATCTATCTATCTATCTATCTCTCTTTTATTATCACCTATCATCCATCCATCCATCCATCCATCCATCCATCCATCTATCTATTCTATCTATCTATCTATATCTATCTATCTATCTATCTATCTATCTATCTCTTTTATTATCACCTATCATCTATCTCTATCTATCTATCTATCTATCTATCTATCTATCTATCTATCTATTGTATCTATCTATCCTATCCTATCCTATCCTATTCTATCTCTCTCTCTCTCTCTCTCTCGTCTCTTTTATTATCACCTATCATCCATCCATCTATCTATCTATCTATCTATCTATCTATTTCTTCTATTATCTACCTACCAACCTACCTACCAATGTGACTCCTTTTGCTGATTATACGCTACAAACTCACTTTTTGTTAAGCCCACCTGTACATTCAAGTCTGGTTCCTCGAATGATTCACACTTTCCTTTTTAAAAGCTTGTCTTCCATTTGCATTCACAGTGTTTTGCTTTTGCCTCTTTAACTCTCTTTCTTGGGGATGTGGATGGCAGGCTGGAGCCAGTGAAGGGGGGCCCTTCCTTCCTTTGAAGCCCTGATGAGGAGAAGGCCTCTTTTGTCTGCCGAAAGCCTTAAGGCAGATCTAAAGTGAGCAAAGGAAGCCAGAAAGGTTTGAGGCTTGTTAAATGTCACCCAAATGGCTCTCTTTATGCATTGAAATATCATTCCTCTCCTCTTATAGGAAAATGAATCGCATTACCACTAAAGGAAGCAAGAGTCTTTGTTGGAGGAGACTGGGAGTCTACTGCTTAACAAGACACTTTTAATTCCTCCCACCCCCCAACTCCACTTTTGACAAGGTTTTTGACCTATTCCTGCCCCATGTTAGAACTCTGATAGCAGAGCTTGGACAAGCATAATAAAGATGTGCCACTGGTTATAGTCCTTGGTTGGTCCAAAAGATTTTTAAACAGTTTCAAACATTCATGGAATATGGAGAACCAGATGTGCTTGTTTGATGCAGCTTGATGTGAATTTGGCTGCAGCAGTTACCACTTTTGCAAGGAAAGTGAATCTGGGTTGTTGTCAGGTTTTTTGGGCTGCATGGCCATGTTCCAGTAGCCTTCTCTCCTGATGTTTTATCTGTATCTGTGGCAAGATGAGAGTCAAAACCTTGGGAGCATACAGCCTCCACTCTGCAAAACTTCCCTTGTATGGTCTCCCATGTCAGACTTTAGCCGTGATCCATAAGTCACCAAACAGGGAATGAACGACAGCACAGTTGGCTTTTAAATATACTGAAACTGGGAGGAATATCTTTTTTTATTGGCGCAGGTCATTGGGTTATCATACGAAAGCTGACTGGCACAACCTGGGGATCACAACCAGACACAGTGAAGACATCTGCCCTTGTGCTATGCTACTCTGCTGTTGAGTATGCATGCCCAGTGTGGAACACATCTCATCACACTAAAACAGTGGATGTGGCTCTTAATGAGACATGCCGCATTATCACGGGGTGTCTGCGCCCTACACTGCTGGAGAAATTACACTGTCTAGTCAGTATTGCACCACCTGACATCTGCAGGGAAGTAGCAGCCAATAGTGAGAGGCAGTGACATCTGCAGCTCATCCCTTGTTTGGGTATCAGCCAGCACGTCAATGACTTAAATCAAGAAATAATTTTCTAAGATCTACAGAGACACTTGTTGGAACACCTCAGCAAGCAAGAGTCCAAAGGTGGCAGGCTCAAACCCAGAACCTCAACCAATGGTTGATACCAAATGAGAGACTCCCCCCTGGGCACACAGAAGACTGGGCGACTTGGAAGGCACTGAACAGACTGCGCTCTGCCACCACGAGATGCAGAGCCAGCCTTAAAGAAATGGGGCCACAAAGTGGAATCCACGACATGCGAGTGTGGAGAAGAGCAAACCACTGACCACCTGCTGCAATGCAACCTGAGCCCGGCTACATGCACAATGGAGGACCTTCTTGCAGCAACACCAGAGGGACTCCAAGTGGCCAGATACTGGTCAAAGGGCATTTAATCAACTACCAAGTTTGCAAACTCTGTGTTTTTTCATCTGTTTGTGATGCAGAGCATCTTCCCCCCCAAGTATTTGTAGTTCACCAAGGGCCGGAAAATGGATTCTGCTGCTTCCTGACCCAGCACCCATAACTGGGTTCCTGTTTCCTCTCTGTGAATTCTCTGGCTTGTGCACTGGACCCTGGCCCCTGATCAGGGAAATGCAGTTCCCCCAAAGGACATTGCCCCACTCTCCACCATTTGTGGACTCTTTGCGGACTTTTCTGCCCTTTCTGATTGACTTGGTGCCCTGGCATCACGGGCTTCCTCCATGAACTCAAAAACCAAGCCGCTTGGGGAGAAGGAGCTCCCCGCCTGTGTGTGCATGCTCTCGTTGCAAGGGATCAAACCTCAAGAACTCTGATGAATTGCTTTTGCCAATTGTTGTTGCTTCTAATAAACTTTGCTGGGATGGGGATGGGGATGGGATGGGGACCCCCTTTATGAAATCTGTGAGCTTATGAAAGTTTATGAAGAATGTACATGATATGGAAAGATATGAAATCTATGAAATGTACCCTGACCCTCTCCCCCACCTTTTCTCCCTCTGAACTTTACCCTACTAAAGTATGTGACCAGGGGATTACAGTTAAGGAAATCCAATTTCCTTGGAAGGAACTCCATTCATATTGACATTGCATGGAAAATACTGGCAAATCTATGGCTTTGTTTTTCAGAGTTCAGACAAACAAAAGCCAGAGATTTTGTCAGCCAAAAGCCCGGAAAAACAGACTGATTACACCAATTGTGGTGTTTGTGCATGCTCCCTTGTGACAAAGGATCTCTTTGCCCACAAGGTTGAAGATCCAGACACCACCCATAGCCACCCTTTTTGCCTATACACATCTTTTATCAGGACCCAGGAAATCCCTTGTTCTCCCCATCCGCCTCCCTGCCGTGAAGAGATAAAAGGTGTTCCATCAGCTGGCAGACGCCTCCCAGGCATTCCGCCCCTCTGCGCTGTCAAACTAGAGCCCGCCTCCTGGCCGCTGATTGGACAATCTCTGGAGGCGCTCCGAGGGCTCTGATTGGCCCTCTGGAGGCAACAGCGGCCGGCGATTGGAGGGAGGGTGGGACCAGCGGCCAAGCCTCCTCCCAGCTGTTCCAGAGCCGGCCAACCAGGACAGAGGGGACTGACAGGAGGCGGGCGGGAGATTCAAGCCAGGATTCCTTTGTTCTGTCTGTATAAATATGCCTGAAAATCACTGTACTGTATGCTTACTTGAGGATTCATCCCTGTAATGCATCCTTTTCAGCTGAATCGCTAAATAAACGCTTCGGTCACTGGATACCTCTTCAGCCTCTGGTGGGATTAATTCTTAATATTTTTGCGCTTTGGATTGGCTTTTGCTGGCAGCTCACCAAGGTCAAAGATCCCTTTCGCGATCTCCAGGGATCTTCCCCGCTGGGAAGACCCTCCCAAAAGAGCTCGATATCATTTGGCTTTCCACGAAGGGACTCTGCTTGAGGTCCAGACTAAATTATAGCCTAAATTTTCAAGCAGGCGCCTTGGTCTGATTCTTTGGGCCAGCAGCAAAGGAGGAACGGCTTGGGAAAAGAGGCGCCTCTCTTAATTTGGACTCTCCTTCTTGACAAAACTACAAATTCTCCCGCAGCCATTTCCTCCCAAGCTCTGACCTAGAGTTTCGGCACAAAGGAGCGCCAGGGAAGCCTTGATCCAAGGACTTCCTGGAAGAGGAGTGACCGACGCGGAAGGGGGGAAGAAAACGTCCGGACGGGTAAGAAGCCAACCGCGGGCTGCCTTGGCTGTCAGGTGGGAGGGGATTCTAGGTTTTCTGAACCAGCTTCGGAGTCGGCCCACTGGGGAGGGATTCTCTAGGTCTCGGTAACAAATTCCTGGCGGGAGGTAGCGAACATCCACGTTTGAGGTCCAGAATAGCAACTCAGCTCGCTTTTGCGGCCTTGGCTGGAGCTACGCTGGAAAGGGAGCCCTTCCCTTTCGGACTGCCTAGCTGCCAAGGGCTGATCGCCTCGGGCTCTCCTGCTAGGGGACCGTTCAGGCTCTAGCCTGCCAGCGGTTGGGGGGGCTACCCTGATTAGCCACTTCAGTGTGGGGCTACCAGGAGAGATAGGCGCATGTTATTCTGGGATCAAACGTCCTGCTTCATCAGAAACATCTTTTGGGAAGATACTGGCGGAATGGGGCAGGGTTGCGTCGCCGACGCAGGCCAGTAGGGTAAAAATCGCATGGAGAGGTGGCCCTCCGGGCCCTCAGCAGGTGGAGTTTCGTGGCCCCTCATGGCAGTCGGATCGCTGTGAGGGGGCCAAGAGGGCCGAAACCGCCTTTGCCTCATGCTTTTTTACCATGTGCCGGTGGGAGGCGGAAGGGGGGTAGCTGCGACCAACTCCGACCATGCAAGGGGAAGGTTACAGAGCCCCAACCCCCAGGAAACCCCCTCCAGACCCCTTCACCCTCTCCCTTTGGAAGAAATTGCTTGTTCCCCTACCATCCCATTCCCATTTCCCTTTACCCAATCTCCCTGACTCCTTCCTTCCCTTCCCAACCCCTCCATTTCCCTATTCCCTCATTCATATGCCCCTCTGTCTGTTTGTTTTTTTTTTTTTTCCACTGCTCCTTGAGGAAATGATCAGGGAAATTCTTTGCTCTCCTCCTCTCCTGCTTCCTCCTGTGCCACCTTTTTCCTTCCTTCAGATGGAAAAGGGAGGCATTGCTCATTCCCCCCTTCACCAAGCTACTACATCCCTTTCTTTCAAAAGCTGAATCTTCAGTGCCTGTTTATTTATAATAAACAGTGTTTCCCCTCACCAGGAGAGACCCTGCCACTGATGTGACTCAGCTGCCTTGCAAAAGTCTCTCTCTCTCTGGTTTCCCTGACCCAAGAACTCTCTTCCTCTCCCCTTCTCTTCTGTGCAACTACAAAACCCATTTTCAGGGGCAGTCACCAATGTCCCTGCCTTTCCTTTGTTTTCTCTTCACTCTCCAACCCCCCTTTTTTGCTTTCAAACCCCTCCTCCCTCTCTCCTCTTGCAAACAAAGGGAGGCGTAAGTGGAGGGGGACCTTTTTCCTGCTCCTGTTTCCTTTTGCCAAGTAAAGTTTGCTGGGTCTCTCTCTCTCTCTCTCTCTCTCTCTCTTCTCCCTCCCCTCCCATCTTCTAAGAAGCCAGCATTCTGTGAATTTTTTTTCCTCTATCCCAGAGAAATCCTGTTGCTCCCTCTTACCTCCTTCTCCAAAAACCTAAGGAAGGGATGTTCCAGAAGCATTCCCTCCTGACATTCCACCCACATCTATGGTTAAGTCTCTCTCTCACACACGCAGTCCCTCTGATGCTCTTTTCCTTCCTGGCCCTTCCTCCCTCCCCTTTCCCTGAGCGCATGTATGTGTATGTCTAAATTATCCCATTAACTGCCTTAAATATGAAGGGGGCGTCGAGGTCCAGGGGTCCCCTCTGCGCAGTGAAGAGCAACTGGTCGAACTGTGGGACCCATAATCCACTCCTGCCGCTGAGGACAACTACCTGGGTGAGGTGAACAATGGGAGGTCTGTGGACTTTCCTGTGTGGAACCCAGATGGCACGGGAGGATCACACAGAGAGCAGGACCAGACCCCATGCCGCCCAGAAGAGACAGCCCCCCCCTAGGGGCTGATCTGAGCCCCCACGGGGGAATGCCATCGCAGGAGGAGCAACCAGGATCCCACAGCAACTGCCATGAAGGAAGGAGGCCCTGCCCGTTCCAGAGGCTGTGCAGAGGAGTGACCCAAAAGGAGACCACTGACGCCCCCACTAGGTATGAAAGTTTTCTTTCCCTTTTGTTTCCCCACTAACTACCCTTGGGCTGGGAAAGGGGTGGGGGGGTGGGAGGGGGCTGTAAATCTTCTTTCTGACTGTCCTAGACTCTACCCCTGAGTCTCTGTGATGATGGAGAGCCGGACCTGTCTGCGGTCACCAGGAGGCGCCACGCCAGAAGGAGTAGCCAGACTGTGCCCCATCTTCTCCCTCCCCCAAGCGCCAAGGGAGGAGCCAGCGCCCCCAGGAGGCCTGAGGACCACTGCCAGATGGGAGAATTCCACCATGTGCCATCCTTCTCCATTGGAAACTCACTCGGGACCCCTGAGTGCTCCATGCTGGCTGCCATCACAGACTCCATCATCCCCTGCCTCCACCGTCTTCTGCCACTGGTCTCTCCCACCCGGCTGGGTCCTGCTGTTGTTGCTTGAGTTGGGCCCCGAAATAATCAACCGAATACAATCTAATCAGTCTAGAAAGAGGCCCTGGATACTTGGGGGGAGTGTCGAGGCTTGAGGAAATGAGTGTAACCATTTCCCAGCCTCGAAGGGAGGATTTGATGCAGAGCATCTTCCCCCCCAAGTATTTGTAGTTCACCAAGGGCCGGAAAATGGATTCTGCTGCTTCCTGACCCAGCACCCATAACTGGGTTCCTGTTTCCTCTCTGTGAATTCTCTGGCTTGTGCACTGGACCCTGGCCCCTGATCAGGGAAATGCAGTTCCCCCAAAGGACATTGCCCCACTCTCCACCATTTGTGGACTCTTTGCGGACTTTTCTGCCCTTTCTGATTGACTTGGTGCCCTGGCATCACGGGCTTCCTCCATGAACTCAAAAACCAAGCCGCTTGGGGAGAAGGAGCTCCCCGCCTGTGTGTGCATGCTCTCGTTGCAAGGGATCAAACCTCAAGAACTCTGATGAATTGCTTTTGCCAATTGTTGTTGCTTCTAATAAACTTTGCTGGGATGGGGATGGGGATGGGATGGGGACCCCCTTTATGAAATCTGTGAGCTTATGAAAGTTTATGAAGAATGTACATGATATGGAAAGATATGAAATCTATGAAATGTACCCTGACCCTCTCCCCCACCTTTTCTCCCTCTGAACTTTACCCTACTAAAGTATGTGACCAGGGGATTACAGTTAAGGAAATCCAATTTCCTTGGAAGGAACTCCATTCATATTGACATTGCATGGAAAATACTGGCAAATCTATGGCTTTGTTTTTCAGAGTTCAGACAAACAAAAGCCAGAGATTTTGTCAGCCAAAAGCCCGGAAAAACAGACTGATTACACCAATTGTGGTGTTTGTGCATGCTCCCTTGTGACAAAGGATCTCTTTGCCCACAAGGTTGAAGATCCAGACACCACCCATAGCCACCCTTTTTGCCTATACACATCTTTTATCAGGACCCAGGAAATCCCTTGTTCTCCCCATCCGCCTCCCTGCCGTGAAGAGATAAAAGGTGTTCCATCAGCTGGCAGACGCCTCCCAGGCATTCCGCCCCTCTGCGCTGTCAAACTAGAGCCCGCCTCCTGGCCGCTGATTGGACAATCTCTGGAGGCGCTCCGAGGGCTCTGATTGGCCCTCTGGAGGCAACAGCGGCCGGCGATTGGAGGGAGGGTGGGACCAGCGGCCAAGCCTCCTCCCAGCTGTTCCAGAGCCGGCCAACCAGGACAGAGGGGACTGACAGGAGGCGGGCGGGAGATTCAAGCCAGGATTCCTTTGTTCTGTCTGTATAAATATGCCTGAAAATCACTGTACTGTATGCTTACTTGAGGATTCATCCCTGTAATGCATCCTTTTCAGCTGAATCGCTAAATAAACGCTTCGGTCACTGGATACCTCTTCAGCCTCTGGTGGGATTAATTCTTAATATTTTTGCGCTTTGGATTGGCTTTTGCTGGCAGCTCACCAAGGTCAAAGATCCCTTTCGCGATCTCCAGGGATCTTCCCCGCTGGGAAGACCCTCCCAAAAGAGCTCGATATCATTTGTTTGTTTTGTTCTGTTAGAAATGTAATACAATGGTCTGGTTGCCCCTGACACGATAAATAAATAAAATAAATATTGGATTATTTTTCCCTCCATCCAAGCCTTCCTTGCAGGGTTCTTGAGAAGGTAAATCAGAGGCTATTTTCCCAATTTCTGGAAGTTTGCAGTAAAAACAACAAGCCAGCAAGGTCGAGAGGGGCAAGGGACACACACAGGCACACACAAGACAGGACAGTGGGATTTTTATTTTTTTATTTATCATGTCAGGAGCAAGCCAAACAGTTGTATTGCATTTTTAAACAAACAAACAAACAAAACACAAAGTTTGCAAGCTTGGTAGTTGATTAAATGTCCTTTGACCAGTATCTGGCCACTTGGAGTGCCTCTGTTGTTACTATAAGAAGGTCCTCCATTGTGCATGTAGCAGGGCTCAGGTTGCATTGCAGCAAGTGGTCTGTAGTTTGCTCTTCTCCATACTCGCAGTGGGATGCTATCACTGTATATTAAATATTTCTTTGCTGCCACCAATTTATTATTAAGATTTCTTTTGCTGCCACCACTTGTCCTTGCTAGAATGTTCAAGAAGGCACACAAACACTTCACGTGAAATAAAACAAGAATAGGATGTTAATTTTGTTCTTGAACAGTGAAGATGTGTAGTAGTTTCAATAAATTGTCAGGCTTTACTTTTACAGAAAATGGTTTTATAACTTAAGAGTCTTAAAAACAGTGTTCCACACTCAGGAATACAAACAGGTCATTTTGAACCTTTTGAATCCTCTTTCCACCACAGCACTCTAACACTATAGAGGCTTACTATAATTCTTACTCTTTCTCCTTGAAGGCTTTAACTATTTTCCTCAAAGAGGTATCTTTCAAACAACAGCTCCCAAAACTCTTCCTTCCCCTTCAAATCTCCTAACTTAACTCTTCAAATTCCAAGCTCCAAAACTGACAAATCTCTGGTTGCATTAGTGCTTACTTTTCCTCTGGCTCCACCCGTTTCCAGTTGCTAAGCAACTCTCTCCAATTTCACCAGCCAATCAAACTGCACTTCCAGCTATGAAGCTGTCTGATCTCTCCTTAGCTTTTCCAAGCCAGGCCTATTACTACCTTTACACCAACCTTGCAAGGTAGGCTGTTCTGTCGCGCGCTGGGCTTGAAACGAATTGCCTTTAAAACAGGATGTGCAACTTTAGCCCAGCGGGAAGCCAGGGAGCCCAAAGAGAAATTCTTAAGAATTTTCACCATAAACAGTCTCTAGAGGGCTTGTAAAATATAACAAAGTCTTTTGTTGTTGTTCATTCGTTCAGTCGTCTCCGACTCTTTTTTATTGGTGAACAATCAACAGAAACTTCTTTTGTCTTCAAAAGGTTCAACAAATGCTTCCAGGCTTTTGTGCAACTGGTGGCTTCTAACTGTTACTTTTACTCTAAAGGAAAATCCCTTCCCAAACTCCTCCCAGGCTAACTGTGATCCTAAACCTAACTGATGTGTATCCACTACCGGGCTGAACTGCGTCTCAAAACCGAGTGGACCTACCAGTAGGCCTGTAGTCACTTAGCTGGAGTTCTTGATGTTTAAAGCTGTTTTTCCCTTCAAAATTCCTCAGAGCTTTATTTATTTATTTATTTACTTTATTTGTATACCGCTCTTCTCAGCCCTTAGGCGACTCAGAGCAGTTTACAACAGTTTAGATATACAGGATACAAAATCATTATGCATTTAAAAAATAAAAGCATCACAAGTCATTAACATCATTAACATCATTAACATCAGCATCAAAACATCAATATATCAATATAACAAATCCATCCGGTCTAGTCGGTGAAATCAGAATCCAAAGCTCGTTATCCATTATTCCGTGTTCCAATAATCAGTCAATCAATCACACTGCTTAGTCGAATGCCTGTTCAAACATCCAGGTCTTTACTTTCCTCCGGAATGCCAGCAAGGAGGGGGCCGATCTAATATCTGCAGGAAGGGCGTTCCACACCCGAGGGGCCACCACTGAGAAGGCCCTGTCTCTCGTCCCCGCCAGGCATGCTTGTGAAGCCGGCGGGATTGAGAGCAGGTCCTCCCCAGACTATCATGTCCTAACTGGTTCGTAGGAGGAGATGCATTGTGACAGGTAGGTCGGGCCAGAACCGTTTAGGGCTTTAAAGGCTTTAAAGGCTAAAGCCAGCACTTTGAATTGTGCCTGGTAGCAAATTGGCAGCCAGTGGAGCTGGCGCAGCAGAGGAGTGGTATGCTCCCTGAGTGCCGCTCATGTTAGCAACCTGGCTGCCGATCGTTGGACCATTTGAAGCTTCCCTGGGAATCTTTGGGAACCCTTTTGCTCTTAAGACTGTTCTCCCCCAGGAGGTCTTAAGGGTTGAAGCCTTTGTACAGGAGAAAGTCTGTACACGTCCTGTACATTGAGTTTCCTTACTGAGACTGGCTGAAAATGGCTCCCTTCCCTTCTCAATTGTCCTGAACAGGAGGCGGAACCAAATTTAACGATGATGGACAGGGGGCATGCCCTATAACTGCAAACTTTAACAGGAAGCCACCCTTCTGCAAAATCCCAAGCCATGGACTGCAAGCAAACACTTAATACAAGGCAAATAAAGTGGGAGCTTCTGGTACAGCTGTACCAGCACAGTAGGCTAATCTGTTACAAAGTTTAAGATGGGTATATAACAAATGTGGAGGCTGTGACAGACTTTGTATTTCTAAGTGCAAAGATTACTGCAGATGCAGACTGTGGCCAGGAAATGAGAAGACACTTACTTCTTGGGAGGAGAGCAGTTTCCAGTCTCGATAAAATTGTAAAGAGTAGAGACATCACACTGGCAACAAAGATCCGTCTAGTCAAAGCCATGGTATTCCCTGTAGTAACCTACGGATGTGAGAGCTGGACCTTAGGGAAGGCTGAGCGAAGGAAGATCGATGCTTTTGAGCTGTGGTGCTGGAGGAAAGTGCTGAGAGTGCCTTGGACTGCGAGAAGATCCAACCAGTCCATCCTCCAGGAAATAAAGCCCGACTGCTCACTGGAGGGAAAGATACTAGAGGCAAAGTTGAAATACTTTGGCCACATCATGAGGAGACAGCAAAGCCTGGAGAAGACAATTATGCTGGGGAAAGTAGAAGGTAAAAGGAAGAGGGGCCGACCAAGGGCAAGATAGATGGATGACATCCTTGAAGTGACTGGACTGACCTTGAAGGAGCTGGGGGTGGTGACGGCCAACAGGGAGCTCTGGCGTGGGCTGGTCCATGAGGTCACGAAGAGTCAGAAACGACTGAACGAATGAACAACAACAACATATAACAAACCAAGCAAGTAGCTAGTTGAAACAATGTTGATGTATAGACAAAAAAAAAAAATAGTGCAACTCCCTCTCTCACATTGCTCCCAAGTAGGGTAACCATCTTTTCATTGCTCCTAATAGGGAAACATTGCAGGTTTGGAAAGGTAAATCAGTTTCCTTACTTTTTCCTCCCCTTGAAACCCTTGGCACATGGGAGAAGTGGTTGTCATTATAAGGATGCGCGTTGTAGGTTATTTGTTTTTTTGTTGTGAACAATGCGATATTTGATTTGAAGGACTGAAATCTCTGAAGTTATATATAAACGCCGCGCGCTTTGATGGCATCCCTTTAATTACGTCCCGAAGACGGTGAAGGCAACGCTCAGGTAGCATTCAGTTGGTCAATCAATAACAGGGGCAATAGAATAGAAAACAAAAATACTTTTATCTCCAGGAAACCAGCTTCAAATCTATTCTGGATCAAAGTAACAAGGGTATCTCGTGTCTGTTAAAATGTCCCAAAGTAAGAACAGTCAGGCAGCTTCTTCCTTTGGTTTTTGCATATCACAGAAATCTATTCTGGGCGCGCTTTAATTCCATAGAAAATACACATGCCTTCGTTAACAGGCAGGCCACCCGAAATGACGGCGGCGGCGACGACACTCGAACATTGTCACATTTCTTTGCTTTGTGCTGGGTCTGTGAAGCTTTAAAAGAGCAATTTTAGAACAGCACATAACAGTGTATGGAATAAATTTGCTTTGGCGCTCATTAGGAGTTAAATTTATCCTCTGGAGAGAGAAAAAAAGACGGCCTTTGTGCTGGGTGCCGAGGAGGGATGGTGGGGTGGGGTCTCCTGCTCAACTGGAAGCATCCGGAATTTGATTGGAGGCAGAAAGAGGAATCCTTGCCCTACTTATTGAGGGCCCGCATTTGTCTCATCGAGGTCTTTTGCAAGGGACCATGGCCAAAAAATACAGAGCAATGCAAGACCTTGTTTGCATGCTTCAAGTCGTCTCCGGTTGCTTCTGGGTTGAGAGAATCGGCCGTCTACGAAGACGTTGCCCAGGGGACGCCCGGATGTCTTGCAATCCTGCGAGGAGGCTTCTCTCAAACCCAAACCCAGCACCTCAATTCATGGGTGATACCAGATGAGAGATTCCCCCCTGGGCACTCAGAAGACTGGGCGACTTGGAAGGCGCTGAACAGATTGCGCTCTGGCACCACGAGATGCAGAGCCAATCTTAAGAAATGGGGCTACAGGGTGGAATCCTCGGCATGCGAGTGCGGAGAAGAACAAACCACTGACCACCTGCTGCAATGCACCCTGAGCCCTGCCACATGCACGATGGAGGACCTTCTTGCAGCAACCCCAGAGGCACTCCAAGTGGCCAGATACTGGTCAAAGGACATTTAACCAAATACCAAATTTACAAAATCTGTGTGGTTTTTTTTCTTTTTCTTTTTCTTTTTAACCTCTGTGTTTGTTTTGCTCTGTTCGAATTGTAATACAATGGCTGCTGATGACACGATAAATAAATAATGCAAGACCTGTATCCGCAAGCAATATGTTCCCACACTTCAAATGGATAGGCAAAACTGGATTATAGCAAACCCTATTGAAACGAAGGACTTCTTGCTCAAAAATAACATAAAGTTATGGTGGAGGATGGTGCAGCTGGTTAGACTGCTGTGCTGCTGGTATGGGATTTAAGGTCGGGGAGTGGGGTGAGCTCTCATTGTTAGCTTCTGCCAACCGAGCAGTTTGAAAACATGCAAATGTGAGTAGATCAATAGGTACCGCTTTGGCAGGAAGGTAACAGTGCTCCATGCAGTCATGCCGGCCACATGACCTTGGAGATGTCTACGGACAACACCGTCTCTTCTGATCAGAAATTGAGAGGACACCACCCCCCGGAGTTGGACATGGCTAGAATTAATGTCAGGGAAAACCTTTACCTTTACTATGCTTGGGAACCTAGGAAATATGTGTTGTTGTTTATTCATTCAGTAATGTCCAACTCTTGGTGACCTTATTTTGCTCATTGATTAACTGACTTCTTGTAAATCACATTATTTCTTGACAATGGAAAGTACCAGACCCAAATAGCTCTTTGCCCCATATATGGCAATAGACACTTTGTCAGCTTTTTAGCCTTCTGCCTGAACTGTCTTGTGAAAGTTGTTGATTGAACACGTTTCTTAGGTGCTAACCACAAATGTTCCAGACAAGACGGATCCTTAGCGCAGTGGTTCTCAACGTTCCTAATGCCGCGATCCCATAATACAGTTCTTCACGTTGTAGTGACCCCCAGCCATTAAATTATTTTCATTACTACTTCATAATTGTAATTTTGCTACTGTTATGAATAGTTATGTAAATATTTGATATGCAGGATGTATTCTTACTGGAGTGTTATGGGAGGATTGATTTTGTCATTTGGAAGTTGTAGTTTCTGGGATTTATAGTTCACCTACATTCAAAGAGCATTCTGAACTCTACCAATGATGGAATTGGACCAAACTTGGCACACAGAACTCCCATGACCAACGGAAAATACTGGAAGGGTTTGGTGGGCATTGACCTTGAGTTTGGGAGTTGTAGTTTGCCTATGTTGGGGTTCAGCCTCCGTGTGAACCTGACCCTCTGCCTCCATGTGAACCTGACCCTGATTCTTTGATTGTATTTCCTGATGCAGCTGAACAGGCTACTGAACATGTAGTTTTCCCTGATGGTTTGGAAACTGTTGATTCTGAGGGCAGTGGCTGGGAAAGTGAAACTAAACATCCTGATGAGGATGTTTCAGAATCAAGCGGTGATAACTCTCCAGAGGAGTTAACACCTGCCTTTTTTAATTAGGATAGAAGAAGGCAGATTTGGGGAGACAGGAGTGACTCTCAGAGTCTGCGAAGGTCAAGTAGATTAAAGGAAAAGGAGGCTTCCAAGCCTGGAGGCGTGTCCCGAAACAGTTTCTTTAGTTTAAAGTGTCTTCCCCCGGGCCTGTCTGGTTAGATCAAGCATCGTTTAGACTGAGGCATTACCTTGGCTGAGTTCCCGTTTCCCATGGCCTGCATTCCCAGAGGCTTCTAGTTTCCAAGTACGGTTAGTGAGATACTAACAGGTTCCAGGTTTTTATAGTGTTGCTTTTGGAATTTTGATCTAGTTCAGAGATATTCTTGACTGCTGAATTTTACTGTGGCTTTTCGACTTTGCATTTTCCTCTATTTTGTAACCATTTTTCATCAATAAAAAAGGATTGTTTTTCCCACAGTCAAGTGTGGTGGATTTAATCTTATGGTCTTGTTTCCTGATCTGGGTTGCAACAGCCTACACCCAGAGAGTACTGTGGATTCAAACAATGATGGATCTGGATCAAATTTGGCACGAATATTCAATATGCCCAAATGTGAACACTGGTGAATTTCGAGGAAAACAGACCTTGACATTTGGGAGTTGTAGTTGCTGGGATTTATAGTTCACCTACAACCAAAGAGCATTCAGAAGCCCACCAACGATAGAATTAGGTCAAACTTCCCACACAGAACTCCCATGACCAACAGAAAATACTGTCTGTGATGGTCTTTGGCGACCACTCTGACACCCCCTCGCGACCCCTCCAGGGGTCCTGACCACCAGGTTGAAAACTACTGCCTTAGCGGAAGGTCATTTCTAAATACAGGGTGGGGGGTACATTTTAAACTTTGATTTCTATAGTTTTGTGAGTATTGCCCTATCATAATGGCCATCTGTTGGGAATGCTTTGTTGATACATCCCTGCATGATAGAATGGCATTGGACAGGATGGGGATGGACTATGACTCTATGACCATGGTGAAAGGTACATTGACATTGAGAAGGAATAAAAGCAGTGCTGAAATACACTTCAGGCTTTGGTATGTAGGCCTATATTGCCTTTTTTGCATTTACTGATCCCCAATCATAACCCCCCTGTTTACATTATGCAAATGGGCCCCATCTTCCTCCTTTTCCTCTCTCACACAGCTTGAGAGAGGATTGGTTCTCCCTTTCAACAAAAGTGGCTGGGAATCGAGGCTTCAATCTGTATTGGATGCCTGTGTGCCTTGGTACTCAAACGCAGAAAGGAAACAATATCGGTCTGCCCGTAGGAGGTTGCATTTGTAAATATACATTAGTTTGGAAGTAGAATGAGAGATAATAAAATATTCAAAAAGTCCCTTGCACAGCCAGGGAGCAGATTAATGATTCTGCATGTGGGATATAAATATATGTGATATGCACCATAAAATATAGATTTAGAACTGCTAGCTGGGGAATGTGGTAATGAAAGGCCAATCTTTGGCTTTCTATAAAACATACATCAGGGTTTTTTTTGTTTTTTTTTACAAGATTTGGGAGAAGTAGGTTTCCCCCTCTCTGTAATGTAAACTAACAATATGGACAGGTAGATCTTTTGCAGAGTGCATCAGATCCAAATTCGGCAGCGCAACAATATGTCAATCTGAAGAAATATGAACAGCATGCTTTTAAAAGACAAAAAAAAACTATTGGGAAAAGATACCAATAAATATTCCCCATTAGCATTTTCAATACGCATGGATTTTGCAGAGATGCAATATGAAATTGGCATTATAATTAAATCTAGTCCCCCCTTTTAAATATTCAGAGGAGTCTGTTAAATTTGAATGTGTTGGTGGCATTGCTGTTTCCATGCCTTCCAAAATTTGACAGATGAGAACTAGAAACATGTGGCTGGGCAACATCACAAAGTGCCTCAAATTTGAATGCAATATTCCTGCTTCTTGGAAGAATGGGGTTGGACTGGATGGCCCATGAGGTCTCTTCCAACTCTTTGAATCTATGATTCTATGAAATGTACCGTATATACTTGAGTATAAGCCAAGTTTTTCAGCCCTTTTTTAAAGGCTGAAAAAGCCCACCTCGGCTTATACTCGAGTCAAAGTTATTTATTATTTTACTCTGTTGTTGTTGTTATTATTATTATTATTATTATTATTATTCTTACTTTTATTATTTTACTCTATTTATTATTATTACTACTATTACATTTACATTATTTTACTCTATTTATTATTATTACATTTATTATTTTACTTTATTTGTAGTATTACTTTTATTATAACATTTACATTATTTTATTATATTTATTATTATTACATTTATTATTTTACTCTCATGATGATGATGTTTATTGTTTACATTATTTTACTCTATTATTATTACTATTACATTTATTATTTTACTCTATTATTATTTCATTTAATATTTTAACCTATTATTACTGTTATTATTACATATCCATTAGATTATTATTATTATTATTATTATTACCTTTATTATTTTACTCTATTATTGTTATTATAATATTTATTATTTTACTCTATTATTATTATAATTATTATTTTATTACATTTATTATTTTACTCCCATGATGATGTTTATTATATTTACATTATTTTACTCTGTTAAAATAATGTAAGATCCGCATAGTCAAAGCCATAGTATTCCCCGTAGTCGCCTACGGATGTGAGAGCTGGACCATAGGGAAGGCTGAGCGAAGGACGATCGATGCTTTTGAACTGTGGGGCTGGAGGAAAGTGCTGAGAGTGCCTTGGACTGCGAGAAGATCCAACCAGTCCATCCTCCAGGAAATAAAGCCCGACTGCTCATTGGAGGGAAGGAGACTAGAGACAAAGTTGAAGTACTTTGGCCACATCGTGAGGAGACAGCAAAGCAATTATGCTGGGGAAAGTGGAAGGTAAAAGGAAGACGGGCCGACCAAGGGCAAGATGGATGGATGGCATCCTTGAAGTGACTGGACTGACCTTGAAGGAACTGGGGGTGGTGACGGCCGACAGGGAGCTCTGGCGTGGACTGTTCCATGAGGTCATGAAGAGTCGGAGACGACCGAATGAATGAACAACAACAACAAAACTCTGTTATTATTATTATTACTACATTTATTATTTTACTCTATTATTATTTCATTTAATATTTTAACCTATTATTACTGTTATTATTACATTTCCATTAGATTATTATTATTATTATTATTATTATTATTATTACATTTATTATTTTACTCTCTTTATTATTATTGGAAGGACATGTAAGCACATTTACATTAAAGAAGGTTTAATCAGAGTTGGACAGTCTTATTTTAAATTACATTTTAATGTAAATATTCAAAAACATTTAACCTACGGGTGCCTCAATTAATGTAATTCTATTGGTATCTACTTTTATTTTGAAATGTACCAGTAGTTGCTGCATTTCCCATCCTTGGCTTATACTTGAGTGAATATGTTTTCCCATTTTTTTGTGGTAAAATTAGGTGCCATGGCTTATATTTGGGTCAGTTTATACTTGAGTATTTGTGTGTGTGTATGTTGTCCAGGCAAAAAGAGGACAGAAGATATTGATGAGGAAAAACACTCAAAACCACTTGTCATATTTGGTTTTTCTTTTAGTATCTCAGATTGTATATTCTGTGTTTCACTATCTATATAAATAAAAATGTAATGTTAATTTGTGGGATAACATAACTCAAGAATCACTGGACAAATTGACACGGAATTTGGACACAATGCACCTATCAGACAACAAGTGACCATCACTCATAAAAACACTGGAGAACATAGCAGAAGAGACTTAAAAAGCCAAAAACCAAAAAATACATTACAACACATGCACAAAATCACACAACCACAAATATAGACATATACACAAATATATACACACATATACATACACACACAAAACACATATACACAAACTGGGCCACAGCAACATGTGGCAGGGGACTGCTAGTGAGTAAATAGAATCTATTGTTTCGTTGTAGAATTTATCACTACGTGATGCCCATCATGATGGTCTTCCCTCTTCCCTCTCTATTGAAAGAGTTGAGTGCAAATTATGTTTGTACTCTGAACTCCTTTTGCAGCAACTGAAGTAAGCCGAAGACAAAGGTGGGAACTGGAAAGAGGCGAGAGAAAGTGGGACATTGTAAATGGAGTGTAGAATGTGGAATGGCAGAAAATGAATAGGGATTATCTCTGCCAAATTTGGAGTAGGAAGATATTGTTAGGTGAAAAGGAAATCGAATGTCGACTATCCAGGAATACATTTGTAGGGAACGAAAAAAGGAAAATATTCACATGCATAGATCCAAATTTCCTGAAAAAGTCCATGCAGCTACATTTTGCCTACAGAAAGGCAAAATGCATCCCCATGGGAAGAAAGAAAAGCAGGTAAGGAATATCCTCTCTGAGTTGTTGTAGGTTTTTTCGGGCTATATGTCCATGTTCTAGAGGCATTCTCTCCTGACATTTCACCTGCATCTATGGCAAGCATCCAAATATCCTCTCTCTTCTCTTGGGCGATTCCTCGTTGTCCGAGTTGGATTGTCTTCCAAGATCGGTGTATTGGTCCGTAGGTGACTGTGGAGCAATATTCTTGATCTGCATCTTCTCCTGCAGTGAGGGCATTGGTTTCCAGCTGGAAGGCGGTCTCGGTCGGAGTTGCCTTGATGCACCTTCCTCTTGGCATGTTTCTCTTTCGCCCTCCATTCGCGCCTCTTCAAATTATACAGCACTGGTCGTCACAGCTGACCTCCAACTGGAGCGCTCAAAGGCCAGGGCTTCCCTGGTCTTGGTATCTATGCCACAGTTTTTAAGGTTGGCTTTGAGCCCATCTTTAAATCTCTTTTCCTGCCCACCAACATTCTGTTTTCTGTTCTTGAGTTTGGAGTAGAGGAACCACTTTGGGAGACAGTGGTCAGGCATCCGGGCAACGTGCCAGTCCAGTGGAGGACCATCGTTTCAATGCTGGTGGTCTTTGCTTCTTCTAGCATGCTAACATGTGTCCGCTTGTCTTCCCAAGAGATTTGCAGGATTTTTCAGAGGCATCGCTGATGGAATCGTTCCAGGAGTTGCATGTGACGTTTGTAGACAGTCCACGTCCTACAGGCATATAGCAGGGTTGGGAGGACAATAGCTTTATAAACAAGCACCTTGGTATCCCTATGGATGTCCCGGTCTCAAGCACTCTGTGCTTCATTCGGAAAAATGCAGCACTTGAGAGCTCAGGCAGTGTTGTATTTCAGTGTCAATGTTGACTTTTGTGGAGAGGTAGATGTCAAGGTAACAGAAATGGTCAACATGTTCTAATGTTAAACCCTTAAGCTGTATTTCTGGCATTGGAGAGAGATTGGCTGGTGACTGCTGGAAGAGCACTTCGGTTTTCTCAATGTTCAATGATGTGCCAAGCTTCTCGTATGCTTCTGCGAAGGTGTTTAGAGTGGCTTGTAGGTCTTCTTCTGAATGCGCACAGATGACGTTGTAATCAGCATATTGGAGTTCTATAACAGACGTTATTGTAACCTTAGTTTTTGCTGAAAAGGACTTATCCAAAGGGTCGTACATACTCTTGGATGGGAGATGGTGGTCGGGCATCTGGACAACGTGCCAGTCCAGCAGAGGACCATCGCTTCAATGCTGGTGGTCATTGCTTCTTCTAGCACACTGATGTTTGTCCACTTGCCTTCCCAAGAGATTTGCAGGATTTTCCGGAGGCAGTGCTGATGGAATCGTCCCAGGAGTTGCATGTGACGTCTGTAGACAGTCCACGTTTTTCTGGCATATAGCAGGATTGGGAGGAGAACAGCTTTATAAACAAGCACCTTGGTATCCCTACGGATGTCCCAGTCCTCAAATACTCTCTGCTTTATTCGGAAAAATGCCACACTCACAGAGCTCAGGTGGTGTTGGAATATCCACTTTGATGGCGTCTCCAACCTTCCTCTGCTTTGTTCCATTTCTATACAATCTGATTACCAACAGATGTAAAGATGGTCCTTGAATACACACAACAAAGCCAGGGGAAGTGCTCCATTAAGAGGAGAAGTCAGATTTCCAGAGGATATTGGCTCTTCCAGAACAGAGGCCCTGCTGAGCAAGATATGCATTTTTAATAGCTTATTATCCCATCTCCTTTATTCCATATACAAACAGCAAGAAAAAAGACAGGATTAAAAGATTAGATTTGTCAAGTGGTTTTCCCCCCTCTTCCTCTTCACGTCTTTCCTCCCATT
Source organism: Anolis sagrei (assembly GCF_037176765.1). Classification (NCBI taxonomy): domain Eukaryota; kingdom Metazoa; phylum Chordata; class Lepidosauria; order Squamata; family Anolidae; genus Anolis; species Anolis sagrei. The sequence continues at coordinate 31,974,277 of NC_090028.1, forward strand.
CAGTCGCCGTGTTATGAAACCAAGCCGCTGACCAAATGGCTGGGCTTCTTTCCCTCTGACAAGAAAAGACGTCTTCTCCATGCCCGCAATTGATTTTCACACTTCAAATCAAAGATTATTCAATCGTCCTCTCAAAATCGGGATGTACGTTTTCCAAGCTTTTTTTTTAAAAAAAATGTCCTTTACCCTAATTATACCATCACATGTCACAATTATCTCCCGAATTACACTAAACGCAAGAGGTCCTGCAGAGGTCAAAAGACACTTTGTCACTACTTCAATAAAGAATAGATTTTTTTTGTCGTGTCAGGAGAGACTGAGAATCTGCAAGTCGCTTCTGGTGTGAGAGAATTGGCCGTCTGCAAGGACGTTGCCCAGGGGATGCCTGGATGGTTTGATGTTTTATCATCCTTGTGGGAGGCTTGTCTCATGTCCCCACATGAGGAGCTGCAGCTGATAGAGGGAGCTCATCCACCTCTCCCCTGATTCGAACCTGCAACCTGTCGGTCTTCAGTCCTGCCGGCACAAGGCTTTAACCCACTGTGCCACCAGTTTAAATAGAATAGAATAAGATTTGATGAAACAAATTCTTATAAGGAGGTTGGGTTTTTTTGTTGTTGTTGTTGCTTTTCTCCCTTTTGTTGGTGTTGGGTTTCATCCCTGGACTGCACAAGTCTTTGTGTCATCAAGTTTCCAGTCCTCAATGAGTAGCTAGACTAGAGGCAGGGCCAAGCTCAGGGAATCCTTTCCCCCACATTCCTATGCATGTTTCCTAAAAGGCTTTGCCTGTTATCTTTCTTGCTAGCCACTATCTCTTCCCCCTTTGTTGACATAGTAATGCAATTCTGTGAGGGAATAGGCAAGCCATGCAGCCTCCACTCTCCACCATTGTTAGTTCTGCTTTTCTTTCTCCCCATGAGGATGCATTTTGCCTCTCTGTAGGCAAAATGTAGCTGCTTGGAGGTTTTTGTTTTTTTTTACCTTTTACCTTCTTTAGAAGATGAGATTCAGCAAGATACGAGGGGACTTCATTAAATATTTTATTTATTTATTTACTAGCCATTCCCTGCCATGCGTTGCTGTGGCCCAGTCTGGTGATCTGGAAAATAAAGTAATGGTTTCTAATACATGGAACGTCTTCGTGCTTGGTGGTAAACAGTATTTCTTGCTGTTTCTTCGTCAGTGTTGGTGTGGAAATTGTCTGGTTTGCTTACTCTGGAACATGCCAACATATAATTGTCATTTTTTAGGGGTCCCTTTCAAATCTATGATACTATATATCTCTCTGTGTGAATGATATCTATCTATATCTATGGCTGGATGGCTCTTTGTCAGGAGGGCTTTGATTACGTTTTTTTGCCCTGATGAAGGAAGTTGGACTGGATGGTCAAGTATGTTCTGTTGGTCATGGGGGTTCTGTGTGGGAAGTTTGCCTCAATTCTGTCATTGGTGGGGTTCAGAATGCCCTTTGATTGTAGGCGAACTATAAATCCCAGTAACTACAACTCTCAAATGTCAAGGTGCCCCCCCCCCCCCCCCACACACTCCATCTGTATTCACATTTGGGCATATGGACTATCCGTGCCAAGTTTGGTCCAGATCCATCATTGTTTGCGACCACAGTGCTCTCTGGATGTAGGTGAACTACAACTCCCAAACTCAAGGTCAATTCCCACCAAACCCTTCCAGTGTTTTCTGTTGGTCATGGGTGTCCTGTGTGCCACATTTGGTTCAGTTCCATCATTGGTGGTGTTCAGAGTGCTCTTTGATTGTAGTTGAACTATAAATCCCAGCAACTACAACTCCCAAATGACAAAATCAATTTTTTTGAGTGATGGTCACTCCTTGGGTTAGTAGGTATATTGTGGCCAAATTTTACAACAATTTGTCGAGTGATTTTTGAGTTATGTTAATCCCACAAACGAACATTACATTTTTATTTACATAGATTTATTTACTGTATTTGAATACTGCCTTTCTCAGCCCGTAGGTGACTCAAGGCAGTTAACAGGGCAAAATTCAATGCTTATAATGTCATAAATATAATTTAAAACATAAATATAATAAAAACTAAAGAATTCAGTAAAATATAAATTCATGGTGTCTCCTTGTTAAAAACGCTGTCCGGACTCATTGTCTAGTCGTTCCATTTTTCTATATCAGTTACTCTGCATTTGCAAATGCTTGTTCAAAAAGCCACGTCTTGACTTTTTTCCGGAATGTTAAAAGGGAAGTGGCCAATCTAATATCTATAGGAAGGGTGTTCCACAGCTGAGGGGCCACCACCAAGAAGGCCCTGTCTCTCGTCTCTGCCAAACGTACTTGTGATGAAGGCTGTAACGAGAGCAGGGCTTCCCCAGATGATCTTAAGGTCCTAGATGGTTCATAAGGGGAGATGCGTTCGGACATGTAAGTTGGCCAGAACTGTTTAGGGCTTTATGGGTTAAAGCCAGCACTTTGAATTGTGCCTGGTAGCAAACTACCAGTCAGTAGAGCTGGTGCAACAGAGGAATTGTATGCTCCCTGAATGCCGCTCCTGTTAGCAATCTGACTGCTGTTCGTTGGACCATTTGAAGCTTCCAGACAGTCTTCAAAGGCAACCCCACGTAGAGTGTGTTGTAGTAGTCTATATGGGATGCTTAATGCCTATCACATGGCTAGACACTTCTAATTGCAAGCATAGTGAAGTGCCATGCACTCTGTGTGCACTCCTGGCACAGTGTGCCCATTTTCAGTTCTTCGTTCAAGCATTTCCATTCTCGTCTGTCTATCTCAACAATGTCCCCGCCACCATATGCCCCACCTCGGCCCTGTCGCGCAGCTGGAAGCAGTATAAAGGGGGATCTCAAACAATCCGTTTGGATTGATGCTCTCAAAACATCCCCAGACATTGACATACGCATGTCATCCAAGCTGATTCATATCATCCTCCTGAGCGCTCAGGTATGATGCCTGTCAGCTGCTTCGCTGGGGGGCATGTTAGCGCTGGTGGCAAATGCATTTTGTTCTCCGACATCTAAGGCTTGGAATGACTTTGCAAAGTTTCATTAATTAAGCCTGGCAGCGCCCTTCTGAGTCAGACAAGGAATATCTAAATGCGACATTATGCGCGAGGCAAATGCAGCCACCTGTGGGACGAGGCATGACAGTCCTCCGACGCCGAGGAGGCAGCCCACACAGCACTAGCACTAATTAAGCAATTAGGAGCCATCCAAGTCGTTAGTCAGAGCACAGGCAGAAACAGGTGACGTGGGTGGGAACATGTGTCGCAACCTGGATCGTTTGATGGAGCCAGTCCTGTAACGTGGCACCGTTATCGTCAAGTTATCCTGCAGACTTAGCCGGTTCCATCATGGAACTCTCTCTCTTCGCTGTGACCAGCTTTGAAGGCATGCAATGGATTCTGAGAATGGGACCTTCCCTGAAACAAAGTAATAGAATCATAGAGCTGGAAGAGATCGTAAGAGTCATTCGGTTCAACCCCCAGCCATGCAGGAACACCCAATCAAAGCACTCTAGACAGATGGCCAACCAGCCTCTACAGCAGTGGTTCCCAACTTGTGGTCCATGGACTACCAGTGGGCCACAAGAATGAAAATATGGTCCACTGACTCACCATTACTACACTATTGTTTGGAGACCATGCGGCAACAAGCGGCTGGTCTCGCAAAACCCTCTTGTAGTGCTGAGGCAATGGGGATGTCAAGAGGACAAAGGCTGACTACCCACGAAAGATTACAACTCCCACATCAGCTATAGATTATTAAATATGGTTTTCTGTGGGCGAGCAGATGGTGACTACTGGATGACATATGTTCTGTATCAGAAATTAGAGCTGATGTGGTCTATCTTATTTATTTATTTATTTATTTACCACACTTTTATCCCGCCCTTTTTAGCCCAAAGGTGACTCAGGACAGCGTACAGACTGGCAACAATTAGATGCCGAACACACCTAAATACATTGTTTAAAACAGATTAAAACACATTTTATTAATTAAACCATGGTTTAAAACAATTAAACCATGTTCATTTCCATCGTTAAGCCATTCCATAAAATGCTGCACTTGCAGAGCATTTTATTAATTCATATAAAAACAATTAAACCATGTTCATTTCCATCGTTAAGCCGTTCCATAAAATGCTGCACTTGCAGAGCATTTTATTAATTCATATAAAAACAATTAAACCATGTTCATTTCCATCGTTAAGCCGTTCCATAAAATGCTGCACTTGCAGAGCATTTTATTAATTCATATAAAAACAATTAAACCATGTTCATTTCCATCGTTAAGCCGTTCCATAAAATGCTGCACTTGCAGAGCATTTTATTAATTCATATAAAAACAATTAAACCATGTTCATTTCCATCGTTAAGCCGTTCCATAAAATGCTGCACTTGCAGAGCATTTTATTAATTCATATAAAAATAATTAAACCATGTTCATTTTCATCGTTAAGCCGTTCCATAAAATGCTGCACTTGCAGAGCATTTTATTAATTCATATAAAAACAATTAAACCATGTTCATTTCCATCGTTAAGCCGTTCCATAAAATGCTGCACTTGCAGAGCATTTTATTAATTCATATAAAAACAATTAAACCATGTTCATTTCCATCGTTAAGCCGTTCCATAAAATGCTGCACTTGCAGAGCATTTTATTAATTCATATAAAAACAATTAAACCATGTTCATTTCCATCGTTAAGCCGTTCCATAAAATGCTGCACTTGCAGAGCATTTTATTAATTCATATAAAAACAATTAAACCATGTTCATTTTCATCGTTAAGCCGTTCCATAAAATGCTGCACTTGCAGAGCATTTTATTAATTCATATAAAAACAATTAAACCATGTTCATTTCCATCGTTAAGCCGTTCCATAAAATGCTGCACTTGCAGAGCATTTTATTAATTCATATAAAAACAATTAAACCATGTTCATTTCCATCGTTAAGCCGTTCCATAAAATGCTGCACTTGCAGAGCATTTTATTAATTCATATAAAAACAATTAAACCATGTTCATTTCCATCGTTAAGCCGTTCCATAAAATGCTGCACTTGCAGAGCATTTTATTAATTCATATAAAAACAATTAAACCATGTTCATTTCCATCGTTAAGCCGTTCCATAAAATGCTGCACTTGCAGAGCATTTTATTAATTCATATAAAAATAATTAAACCATGTTCATTTCCATCGCTAAGCCGTTCCATAAAATGCTGCACTTGCAGAGCATTTTATTAATTCATATAAAAATAATTAAACCATGTTCATTTCCATCGCTAAGCCGTTCCATAAAATGCTGCACTTGCAGAGCATTTTATTAATTCATATAAAAACAATTAAACCATGTTCATTTCCATCGTTAAGCCGTTCCATAAAATGCTGCACTTGCAGAGCTCAGGCGGTGTTGTATTCCAGTGTCAATGTTGACTTTTGTGGAGAGGTGGCTGCCAAGGTAGCGGAAATGGTCAACATTTTCTTAGGTTACACCATTAAGCTGTATTTCTGGCATTGCAGAGGGATTGGCTGGTGACTGCTGGAAGAGCACTTCGATTTTCTCGATGTTCGATGATGGGCCGAGCTTCTCATATGCTTCTGCGAAGGTGTTTAGAGTGGCTTGTAGGTCTTCTTCTGAATGTGCAGAGATGGTGTTGTCCTCAGCATACTGGGGTTCTATAACAGGTATTGTAACCATCATTTTGGCTTTCAGTCTGCTAAAAAGGACTTATCCAAAGGATCGTACCTACTCTTGAATGGCTCCCCTAAGGCTCAGAATATATCCTGGAAGAGATTCACCACCTCAATGATATGGAAGCCAACAGACTCAACCGCCTCTCAGTTTGAGAAGTTCAGCCTCAAGTTGTGAAACCAAAAGTCACATTATGAAGTTAGCAGGCTATATTTTTCTTGCACATAAGAACTGTTTCTTCATTATGCCGTCTCTATTCTGGGAGCCATTGTAGGCTTTCTTTCTTCTGAATACATTGCTCTTACCCATTGCCAATGAGAAAAGGGTGCTGTGCTATTAAATTATATATGGTCTCCTCACTGAAAAAGAAGAAGAAGATAAGAATTGCACCATCATTCTTCATGGCCGAGATGTTCGATTTCTACAGTGCAGAATTACTGTGTCTTAGGTACTTAAATGAGCATGAAAGAGATCCAGATCAGCGTCTGCCGCCAATAGAGATAGGAGATGCGGCATTCTATTTTTCATTATGTGGCAAATGGCTTGCTTTTCTATACGTCGGCCATATAGGAGATAAGCATAATTCCACATTGACATGTGAATAGCTCATTCATTGCTAGAGCCAGCAAAGAATCGACATCCGGCATTCCTCTAAAAGGATTCAGCTGGAGCTTTTGGGTACAGAACGAAGCATCGCTTGTACAGCTTGTATTCAGCAATGTTCCCAGTCAGCTATTATCTCTCGCATTGCAAATCATCTTCTGTTGTAAATAGGAATATTACTCTGCAACATTTACCATGCTGCAAGAGTTGGGATTTATGTGATGGAACTAGATCAGGGCGAGGGTTATTGTCACAATTTTGAATAATTGGGGTTGCTTTGTTTTAAAGCATCTCTGCTGCATTCAGCAACAGCAATGTACTGTTATAAATCGAGCATCCTTTATTTGGAATTCTGAAATCCAAGGCACTCTGAAATCCAAAATTATCCATGCAGGTGGCTGAAACAGTGGCACTTTTGCTTTCTGATGATTCAATGGACACAAACTTGCCTTCAAGCACACAAAATTAAGGACGTTCTTCACTATCCAGACCATTCTTACCTACAAGCCCTGAACGGTTTGGGACTCGTCTACCTACGTGACTGCATCTCTGTGTACGAACCCACACGATCTCTTTGATCATCTGGAGAGGCCATGCTCACGCTCCCACCTCCATCGCAGGCACGATTGGTGGGGATGAGGGAGAGGGCCTTCTCAGTGGTGGCCCCTCGACTCTGGAACTCGCTTCTCAAGGACATCCGGGAAGCCCCAACTCTGGCAATTTTTAGGAGGAGCCTGAAAACAAGGTTGTTCCAGTGTGCCTTTCCAGAATAATGAATTTCTCAGCAATATGCCCTCAAAATGCACTTTATTATTGATTTAGGATTGATTGATTTGCACGCCCTATCCCCTCCGAAAATTTCCATCCCAGTTATATCCTACCTTGCTCATGTCCAGCATTATTTTTTTAATTTTAAATTTTTACATTTGGCCCAGCCATAGGTTTTAAATGCTTGTTGTGTTACTGTACTGCTTTTATTTTATTTTATTTTATTTTTGTTTATGAGATGTATTTTAACTGTTTTTGTATTGTTTGTTGCTATTGTTTTATTATTGATGTGTTGTGGGCTCGGCCTCATGTAAGCTGCACCGAGTCCCTTGGGGAGATGGTAGCGGGGTATTAATAAAGATTATTATTATTATTATTATTATTATTATTATTATTCCTGAAATCCTGTTGGAAGGACACATCCTTTGGGTGTATCTACAATGTAAATCCCAGCAACTAAAACTCCAAATATCAAAGTATATTTTCCCCAAACTCTGCCAGTGTTCACCTTTGGGCATGTTGAGTATTTGTGACAAATTTGGTCCAGATCCATCATTGTTGGAGTCCACGGTGCTTTTTGGATGTAGATGAACTACAACTCCAACACTCAAGGCCAATGCTCACCAAACCCTTCCAGTATTTTCTGTTGGTCATGGGAGTTCTGTGTGCCAAGTTTGGTTCAATTCCATCATTGGTGGAGTTCAGAATGCTCTTTGATTGTAGGTTAACTGTAAATCCCGGCAACTGCAACTCCCAAATGACAAAATAACCCCCCTCCCCCCAACTACACCAGTATTCAAATGTGGGCGTATTGGATGTTTGTGCCAAATTTGGTCCAGTGAATGAGAATACATCCTGCATATCAGATATTTATATAATGATTCATAACAGTAGCAAAATTACAATTATCCAGTTCCAATCCAGTTCCGAGCACAATTCAAAGTGCTGGTGTTGACCTATAAAACCCTATATGGCTCCGGCCCAGCGTACCTGTCTGAACGTATCTCCTTCTACGTTCCGCCTAGGAATTTAAGATCTTCTGAGGACGCCCTGCTCTCGGCCCCACCTCTTTCACAAGTGAGGCTGGTGGGGACGAGGGACAGGGCCTTCTCGGTGGTGGCCCCCTGCCTGTGGAATTCACTCCCCGGGGAAATTAGATCATCGTCATCCCTCCTCTCTTTCAGAAGGAAGTTAAAAACATGGATATGGGACCAGGCCTTTGGGTAATCTGGCAGACTGACAAGGACAATGACGACTAGAGCTTTGGAAAGAATTATGATAATGCTGAATGGATTTACAGATTACAGAACTTGGCGAACGTTGGCCACCAGATTGGCTTTTCTTTTACTAGTTGTTATTGTATTAACTGAATGTTTTTTAACTATTTATAATTGTTGCTGTTATATATTTTACTATTTATAATTGTTGCTGTTATATATTTTACTATGTTGAATTGTTGGCATCCAGGCCCGTAGCCAGGATTTCGATTCGGGGGGGAGGGGGGCTGAGTTTGTTTCGGGGGGAGGGGGGGCTGAGTCTGAGTGAAAGAGGGTCTACTCCAGCAAACCTTTTGTATCATTACCCCAATACCCCCATGCATATGGGATATATTGAGTATGGTGATCAGATCATGATATGAATAAACATAACAGTTTAAATAATGTACCAGTAAGGCCTTTTCGCGGACCACCATGAGAATTTCGGGGGGGGGGGGTGCTGAAGCTACATGCTTGCTGGCATCGAATTGTACCGGTTGTAAGCCGCCCTGATTCCCCCCTAGAGGGTTGAGAAGGGTGGGGTAGAAGTGCTTGAAATAATAATAATAATAATAATAATAATAATAATAATAATAATAACAGTACCAAAATTACAGTTATGATGTAGCAGTGAAAATAATTTTATGGTTGGGTGTCACCACAACATGAGGAACTCTATTAAAGGATTGTGGCATTAGGAAGGTTGAGAAACATTGTTCTACAGTGTAGACATACCCAAAGAATGTGTCCTTCCAACAGGATTTCAGGAAGAATTTGTTGTGTAGAAGCGAATTTTAGCCAAGGTTGAGAACCACTGATCTAAGGTGACGTAGAGATATTTAGTATGGGAACAGTGCAGAATTATTATTATATTTATGACTGCACCAGCCTATCAACCTTCATGCCTGACATCCTTCCTGTGATATCTAATTCCAAAGGTTGACTTTAGAGGTTGGCTTCATGAATATGGTTCTTGTAGTATTTGTGCTGGTATGGCTGTACCAGGAGCTCCAACTTTATTTTCTTTCTGTTATCTGTTTTGCAGTCATAGGACAGGCCTCCTGTCCATCTTAATTAAGCTTTGGTTCCGCCCCTTGTTCAGGGTTCTGGGAGGGGAAAGGAACCATTTTAGTCAGTCTCACACAAGATAGCTAAGCTATGGGACATAGACCAGCTCGTCCCGTAGAAAAGCTTCCTTTCTCAATAACATCCGGGGAACAGAAACAAAATTCTAGGGAAAAGGTCTCAAGGCTCTGGCTGAAAGCTCACAGCCTCTCAGCCTCACGGCTATCAGAGGAAAAACAGCCCTGAAGTTTCAAAGAATTATCGGAGGGAGGACAGCATTTCAGATCCACTGAACTCCAGCTGAAATATTTTCAAGCCTCGGTTGGTAGGTCTACTTGATACCCAGACGCATTTGGAATCGGTAGTAGGACTCACACCAATGAGGCATAGATAATAGACAGCCTAGGAGAGGTTAAAAGGGGTTTTTTTTCCTACAGAGAAAGTTCAGTTAATCAAAGACAGGTACCAGTCCATTGAGGACTAGACTAAGAAGGCCTTGAAGTATTGTTTGAACCATTGAAGATTTGTGGTTTGTTCCATAATAAAGACTTTGTTGTATCATTAAAGACTCTAAAGACCATCACTTCAGAAAAATCCCTGGGAACCTCTCTTTGAGGCACCCCGGCTTCCCGCTGGGCTGAAAGTATACGTCCTATAGAAAAGTACAGCTGTTACAGGCCCAGCGCGCGACAGAACAGTATTCTCTTGAAACCAAATATTTGTAGGCGACAGTTGATGATAAAGCCATTTCCTTGAATCGTGGATCAGCCATTTTCTCCAACTGCATTACTCCTAGCATGGTAATGCTTTGGAATTAATAAAATATTTCCCAGAAGATCTCTTATTAAATGAGATCAAACCCAATGGCCTCAGCAATATTATAATGGGAATTAAAATGATAATTTCAACTACAGATATTCTATCCTTAAAAAAAAATGAAAAGAAAGAAAGCCAATTCCCTCTCATTGATATCCGAGAGTGAAAAGGGCTCTTTTTCGGTTTTTATGTTTTTGCCAGCCAAAGATTTAGCCTTTATTGTCATTCCTGAACATTAGCCTAAAGGTTTAATTCAAGTTGAATGTAGGAGAATACTTTTGTAGTCCTTCATTTACATGTATGCCAACAAGCTTAAATGCACTGCAACCTTGGAAGACTTTCAAAGGAAGCAATAATTCCTCTGAAATAGGTCTTTTGAAAGCTTTATCTTGTTCTTTCTCTTTTTGTTAATCTTGGGAACCCCTTAGCATGTCAAAGCAATTTTTCTAATGTCACATCTTCTCAACGTTACCATGAAAGCGCTTTAAAAAGATGATTTGAGAAAGAATAAATGTTGAATGAGCATTTATTAAAGGCCCGTTTATGCCCCATTTGCATTTTGACGATGTTTTTTTTTTGACGTGCAATGTTTGAAAAGGGAGCTAATTTGAAAGTCAATCTCATCTCCAAACAAACTACATGACAAGTGTGTTTACACTGATCTCCTTCCTTTGTGCCTTGATTAGAAAAGAGATTTCATTAGATTAAAGCTGTTTCGTTTTTTCTTAGAGACTTATTAGATCTAGCGGTTTTAAGAAAACACTATATTTTCCAGAAATTTGTTGGATAATCTTAAAATGTACTGACTCGAACACAGTTATAGCACTTGGGTTCCATCTACATTTCCATATCATGCAGTGACTGGATGTAGGATTCTACACTGGCATATAATCCAGTTCAATGCAGCTAAACTGCATTCTGAAAATGCATTATATGGCAGTGTAGACCCAGCCTGATAAACATTCATACTACGTTTATTATAATACTTTGAGCCTGTGTCATCTTACGCAGTTGTGGGAATTGAGGCGCAAAAGCTCTTTTGTGAAGAATTCTATTATAAAACTAGCCGTCCCCTGCCACGGGTTGCTGTGGCCCAGTCTGGTGATCTGGAAAATAAAGTAATGAGAAAGTGTTGGTTTCTAATATAAGTAATTTCTTTATGCTTGTGGGTAAACAATAGGCTTGGGCGGTTTCATTCGTTAATTTCGTAATTCGTTATTAATTCGTATTTAAATTAGCTTACTATCCAATACTGAGCCATGCAGGAGTAATTAAAAATCGAAACAATTTTTTCAATTTATTTCGTAATTGTTTCGTAATTGTTTTGTAATTATTTTCATATGTCTGGTGCAAGTTTTAGGGTTGTTGTTTGTTTTATCAGTGATAAAAAATAAATTATCACACCAACAGTCAACAACAGAGGGAGAGGGAAGCTTCAGAAGTTCCCCCTGTCCCATTTGTGTTGCAATCCAGAGCAGGGAACGAGGCCCTAAGATAACTATCCACCACACTTGGCTGTGAAAAACAATCCTTTTTTATTGAAGAAAAATGGTTACAAAATAAAGGAAAAATGCAAGTCAAAAGCCACAGCAAAATCAGCAAACATGAATTTAAATGGACAAAGCAAAACCAAAAGCCTCACTGGGAAATACTTGAATCTGTTAGCAATCCACTAACCGTACTTGATATCCTAGAAATCTTCCCAAACTATGGCCAGGGAACCGGGAGAACTGCCAAGGTCTTCATCAATTCTGAAACGATGCCTGAACTGAGGCAATCAGCCTGGCGTATTGCAATTAAAACTCAAGAATTGGTTCCGTGAACCGCCCTTCTGTTTTGAAGCCAATGTTTTTAATTCTTGAATTCGGGAGGATCGACGCAAACTGAGTGATTTACTTCTGTCTTCCCAAATTTGGCCCCTTCTGTTGTCATTACAGTTAACAGGTGCAGAAGGGAGGGAAAGTTTAAGGTCTCCCTCTGAAACATTCTCAGGAACACTGGTACTTTCATTTTCCAAATCTACAGAAGTTCCTTCCTCACTAATTTCAGGAACATTGGCATTTTCCAAACCTACAGCAGTTTCTTCCTCACTAATTTCAGGAGCATTGGCATCAAGAGGTACATTTTCATTAGCATCAGTAAATATATTTTCATTAGCATCAGGAGGAACAAACAGAGAATCAGGTTCAAGTTCAAACTCAGGCTGAACCCCAACAATTTGGAGGTTTTTTTTTAGCATATTGCGCAATTGCGTCCGCCATTAACGAATCGATTCGTAATTGTTTCGTAATTGTTCTGTAATTTTGCGAAATTTCGTATATTTCGAACTTTTTTAAAGAAAAATTTCGGAATTTTTTTTAAAAACGAAACGCAAAACCCCCCTAAAAACGAAACGAGTTTAGAACCAAATTTTTCCGTAGTTACCCAAGCCTAGTAAACAATATTTCTTGTTCTTTCTTTGCCACTGTTGATGTGGAGATTGTCTGGTTTGCCTACTCTGGAATATGCAACATATCATAGTTCTTCTTCAGGGGTCCCTTTCTAATCTATGATACTATATCTGTGTGTGTGAATCATATCTATCTATATCTATTGTTCCGTCTCCCAGGAGACTGGGTTTATTGCCCTTTTTGGTTGCTTGATTCAGCTGCCTTTGCCTTTCTTTTAGAAGCTGCTGCAGCTTTGCAAGTCCTGAAGTTGCAGCCAAAGGTGGGAAAAAGAGGAACCAGCCTGCAAACTCTTTGCAGTGATTGGCCTAGGGAGCAGTTCTTAGAGCCCGTCCTTCTTCCTGGGGAGAGTTTTCCTTCTTAGAATCTCCCTACCCTGTTCAGTTCCAAAGAAGCCTTTTGGATGTGCTGAGGGCCAAATAGAGCAGCCCAGAAAAAACCACAGCAAAAACTGTATTGTCGAAGGCTTTCATGGCAGGAATCACTCAGTTCTTGTGGGTTTTTTCAGGCTATATGGCTATGTTCTAGAGGCATTTCTCCTGACGTTTCGCCTGCATCTATGGCAAGCATCCTCAGAGGTGACCTCACCTCTGAGGATGCTTGCCATAGATGCAGGCGAAACGTCAGGAGAAATGCCTCTAGAACATGGCCATATAGCCCGAAAAAACCCACAAGAATACAGCAAAAACTATTGAGAATTAAGATAAGTACAATTGAGATAGTATAGTTAGGTAAGCTAAATTAACAACTATTGAGAATTAAGATAAGTTTAATTGAGAACTATTGAATGGAGAAGTATTGAGTTAAGTATAGTGAGATAAGTTTAATTGACTATTGAGAGAACAATTGTATTGAGTATTGAGAACAACTATTGAGAACAACTATTGAGAACAACTATTGAAATAAATATCCCCTTTGATGTTTAGACCTCGCAGTGGACTCCATTGCTGATTATCTCAATTTTCTCCAGAAAGCCCCAGAGGTTCGTCCAGACATAGGGACAGCACATCATAGTTTGTTTTATAAAGCATCTGGGTGTACCGGCACATCTATGGCTGGATGGCTCTTTGTCAGGAGGGCTTTGTTTACGTTTTCTTGCCCTGGTGAAGGGAGTTGGACTGGATGGCCTTAAGTATTTTCTATTGGTCATGGGGGTTCTGTGTGGGAATCTTTCCCCAATTCTGTCATCGGTGGGATTCAGAATGCTCCTTTATTGTAGGTGAACTATAAATCCCAGTAACTACAACTCCTAAACGCCATGGTTTATTTTCCCCAAACTCCATCTGTGTTCATATTTGGGCATATGGAATATTTGTGCCAAGTTTGGTCCAGATCCATCATTATTTGAGTCCACAGTGCTCTCTGGATGTAGGTGAACTACAACTCCCAAATTCAAGGCCAATGCCCACCAAACCTTTCCAGTTTTTTCTGTTGGTCATGGGAGCCCTGTGTGCTAGGTTTGGCCCAATTCCATCATTGGTGGAGTTCAGAATGCTCTTTGATTGTAGATAATAATAATAATAATAATAATAATAATAATAATAATAATAATAATCCTTTATTTGTACCCTGCTACCATCTCCTGAAGGAAGGACTCGGTGCGGCTTACAAGAGGCCGAGCCCAAATACAACAATAAAAACAGCAGCAACAACAACAACACAATAACTCAAAAAACAAAACAATAGCAAAGAATAACAATAACATTAACAACACCTAATGACGCAATTAAAAACAATGGCCAGGCCAAATGTAATAATTAGAATTAAAAATTAAAAGTGCTGGGCATGACACGGTGGGGTGTTTGGAGGGGGATGGGCATGCAGATATCCTGAATCTCTGATAAAGTGCGTTGGGACATAATGCTAGGAGTTTCCTTATTCTGGAAAGGCACACTGGAACAACCACGTTTTCAAGCTCCTCCTAAAGATTGCTAGCGACGGGGCCTGCCTGATGTCCTTAGGGAGAGATTTCCAGAGTTGAGGGGCCACCACCGAGAAGGCCCTATCCCTCGTCCCCACCAATCGCGCTTGTGATGCAGCTGGGATCGTGAGCAGGGCCTCTCCAGATGAATGAAGAGATCGTGTGGGTTCGTACACCGAGATGCGGTTAATTAATAGTTATAGATTAACTATAAACCCCAGCAACTACAACTCCTAAATAACAAAATCAATTTTTTGAGTGATGGTCACTCCTTGGGTTAGTAGGTGTCTTGTGGCCAAATTTGGCGGCAATTCATCCAGTGGTTTTTGTGTTATGTTAATCCCACAAACGAACATTACATTTTTATTTATATAGATTTACACCCTACGTTTTCTCTCCACAAAGGAGACGCAAAGTTGCTCCGTAGCTAAGTCTCTACAAAAGCCCGACTCAGCCGAATCCAAGCTGAGCCAATTCCGAGCAGAGCCAAGGGCAGGGAGCCATTTCTACTGGAAAGGATTCCCTGAAGAAAGGAAATTTGGGCACGTTGAACTCCAGGCTTAGATGCAGCAAACGCAGAAGTTGGAACAATTAGACTCAACTTGAACAACCGGGTTAAAGAGGAACTCATGTGCCAGAGGTTATTCGATTACAGAAACATTTTTTCCCTGTTTGAGTAGGTAGTTCTTGACCCTTTCAAGCATTGTGAAAGTACCCAGGTTTCCGAACAATAATGGGAGCAGGAAGAGCCTGAAAAAAGAGGTTGCTTACGAGGGCCGCGGGATTCAGATCATAACAAGATAACTCTGTTCAGATCCTTCTTTTCTGTCTTCCCGTCTGTCTTTTTTTTTCCTAAGTGGACTTCTGACACTGTTGGTCAGACAGAGTGCAACGCTTCAAGAACAAGCGTAAGATTTTGCTCATAGATCTTCCTTTGTTTGTGAACTTTTGGAATGAAGTCAGAGGACATTGAGAAAAGAGGATTTTGAAAATGGAACTGTTGAAAATGGCCCAAGAATAAAACTTTTGTACAGCTTTACTCTCCCTCCCCATCTCTTTCTTCTCCTTCTCCTCTTTCCCCTCCTCCTTTCCTCTTTTCTTCTCCCCCTTTCCTTCTTTTACGAATAAAAAGCAAAGCTTTTTAGACTTGCCCATTTCTGAGAGTAGATCGACATGTAAAATGTTCACTTGCTCTTCCTTGTAATATCAGATCTCGCTTAACTAAAATTTTGTTCCCAGTGGTAGGTACGAAATGTGCCTCTTTTGTGTTCCTTCAGATGTTCTTCAAGAAGATAGATTCGGCATCTACTTTTAGCAAGGTATGAAAATACCCAGCCTTAAATCTGATCCATAAAAAAACTGGATTTTGCACTGACTCTTAAAATGTCACAGAGAGGAGAAGTTTGCTGTGATTCACATATTGAAGTTTTGAATTAATTTGGGGAAGCTGGAGGATTCTGGGAACTATAGTCTCCCCATGAGAGTACATGGCTCCGGCCCAGCATACCTGTCCAAACGTATCTCCTTCTATGTCCTGCCTAGGAATTTAAGATTCAAAGTGCTGGCGTTGGCCTATAAAGCCCTAAACGGTTCCGGCCCAAGTTACCTATCCGATCGCATCTCTGCCTATGAACCCACTAGGACTTTGAGATCGTCCGGGGAGGCCCTGCTCTCGATCCCGCCTGCAACACAGGCACGGTTGGCGGGGATGAGAGATAGGGCCTTCTCGGTGGTGGCCCCTCGGCTGTGGAACGCCCTCCCCATGGACATCAGATCGGCCCCATCATTAATGGTATTCCGGAGAAAAGTGAAAACCTGGTTATTTGAACAGGTGTTTGAATAGACAGTGCAATGAATGTAATGAATATAGGAATGGACAACTGACGACGAATTTGGTTATGAGATGCCAGTAAATGGTTACCGTTGTTAATTGTATAGTGTATTATGATGCCAATTGTTTTAAAATTTTGTTGTTGCTAGCATTAAATTTTTGCTGTTCCTGTTAACTGCTGTGAGTCGCCTAAGGGCTGAGAACAGCGGTATACAAATAAAGTAAGTAAGTAAATAAATAAATCTTCTGGAGGGGCCCTGCTCTTGGCTCCGCCCTTGTCACAAACGAGACTGGTGGGGACGAGGGACAGGGCCTTCTCGGTGGTGGCCCCCCGCCTGTCGAACTCACTCTCTGGGGAAATTAGATCGTCGTCATCCCTCCTCTCTTTTAGAAGGAAATTAAAAACATGGATATGGGACCAGGCCTTTGGGTGATCTGGCAGATTGACAAGGAAAATGACGACAATGAGCTTTGGAAACGGACTATGATAAGCTGAATGGCTCACCAATTACGGAACTCGGCAAAACGATGGCCACCAAGCTGGCTTTTTCTATGCAATTTTATTGTAATAATTTAATGTTATAACTATTTATAATTACTGTGATATGTATTGTATTGTGTTTAAATGTAGGCATCGAATATGTGCCAGCTGGAAGCCGCCCTGAGTCCCCCCTCCAGGAGGTTGAGAAGGGCGGAGTAGAAATGCTCGAAATAAATAATAAATAATAAATGAGTAGCTTTCTTGCGTTGTGCTCAGCAGTGGTACCTCATCACAATACAGACCTGTTCTCCTAGCCTTTGATTCTTTCCAATGGGAGTATATAATCAGACTATCAGAAGCCAGACAGAGCAAATTTGTGTTCTTCTGCTCTCAACGGTCAATTTCACCTGGGATCCTGGGTCCAGTTTGGGGAGCGAGGTTTTGGGAACCAGAGAAATGGTATGGAAGCCAATCCCTATGAGAAGGAACTGGAGATGTTTAACTTGGAGAAAAGAAGGTTGAGAGGGGACATGATAGCCGCGTTTAAATATATTTGAAAGGATGTCTTGTTGCAGATGGAGCAGACTCATTTTTTGCTGCTCTGGAGACCAGGATGTAGAGGAATAGATTCAAATGGAAAGAAAAAAAAGATTCCATCTGAATATTAGGAAGAACATCCTGATGATAATAGATGATCAACAGTGGAATAGAGCTGCTGCCTTGGAATGTGGTGAAGCCTGCTTTTCTGGAGAGAGGTTGGATGGTCATCTTGTTGTCAAGCACAGAACCTCCCACCCCAAAATGTATAGTTTCCAAAGGACACTGAGCTGAAATGAAATAAAGCTGTACATACATCTGTTGCTGTACATTACATCTAATCTGCAGATTGAATAAAACCTCTGTCGTTTGCCCTCAACTGGTGAGCCCAAACTTCTTCCTGGGACTTTGGTGGTTAGTGGGCCTCACCAGGCACAGGCCTTCAGTATCTGCGATCCTTAGAAATCTAAATTGTGCCAGCTGCGCCTGTATTTTGAGAAGTCTGACTTGGCCACGGTAGTCCACACTTTGGTTACGTCCTGCATAGACTACTGCAATGTGCTCTACGTGGGGTTGCCTTTGAAGACTGTCTGGAAGCTTCAAATGGTCCAACAGATGGCAGACAGATTACTAACAGGAGTGGCACTCAGAGAGCATTAAACTCTTGTTGCGCCAGCTCTACTGGCTGCCAGTTTGCTACTGGGCACAATTCAAAGTGCTGGCTTTAGCCTATAAAGCCTTAAATGGTTCTGACCCAACTTACCTGTCCAAATGCATCTCCCCTTATGAACCTGCTAGGACTTTAAGATCGTCCGGGGAGGCCCTGCGTCACAAATACGTTTGGTGAGGATGAGGGACAGGGCCTTCTCAGTGGTGGCCCCCTCAGCTATGGAAAGCTCTTCTTAGGGACATTAGATCGCCCCCTCTCTCTTAACATTCTGGAAAAGAGTCAAGACCTGGCTGTTTGAGCAAGAGTTTGAAAGATGTAAAAGACATAGGAACTTGGAAAGATGTAAAAGACATAGGAATATATGTAAAAGACATAGGAACTTGGAACGACTGGATGATGAGATGGATAATGTTTTTAATTAGTAGATGTAAATGACTTCTGTTTTTATTACTTTTTTATGGTTTTATACTATATATTAATGTTTTTAATATTTTATGATGTTCTTGGGCATCAAATCGTTGCCTCTGTAAACTGCCCTGAGTTTCCTGAAGGCTGAGAAGGGCGGTATACAAATATAGTAAATAAATAAATGTCAACTTCAACCTGTCAATAGGGATTGGACTGGGTGTTTTTTTCATGGCAAGAGCTTGAACTGGATGGCCCTTGGATTTTCTTCCAACTCTGTCATTTAGGTGTTGAATTATCCTTCATTGGAGGTTTTTAAACAGAGATTGCATTGCCACCTGTCAGGCATGCTTTAGCAATTAAATTCCTGCAATGTCAGGGGGATGGACTGTATGACCCTTGGGGTCCCCTTTAGTTCTCTATATCCATGACTGTGATTCTATGGTTACCTCCCAAGCTGTTCCCTGAAGAGCTGGTTTGAATTTTTGACCTCGGGACCCCGTTCCTTTGGCTCTTCCACAGATGTGCAACCTCCTTTGGCATCTTAAACGGAGGGGCTTCTGTTTGCACTGTGTCCCTCTGAAACAAGAAACACACTTCCCACAGATCATTGACTGTTGGTTGTCTTTATACTTTATGCGCTCCTTGGGGCAAAAAGGCTCGTGTTTTATATACTTGTAAATGGCTGTGTTCACTAAAAGAACGAGCGGGAAAAATAATTAATGGAAAAAAATCATTATTTATAGAGCACCATAAATATACAGTACAACGCGTAACATTCCTGCCCTGAGGAAGTTATAGTGTGAAAAAAAAATCAGTGGAGGAATGCTGACTGAAAGAGTACAACTACTCCAGATGTGTGTATATGACTTTGAACTGTGGAACCAAGACTAGTGCAAGACAGGCTTCTTTTAACAGCAAATGGTTTAACAGCAAACCATAGGAACTTAATCTGTTTCTTTCCTAGTCATCATAGTTCACCATTTAAAGCTGTGTTAGATGGATCTCCAGATGTTTTGTGGACGATAGTACCCATAATTACATTAGTTTTCTGTTCAAATGGATCCTAGAGAAGGTCAGAGATAATAGCATTGTGTAGTGAAAGGAGATTCCACCTGAACATGAGGAAGAACTTCCTGACTGTGAGAGCTGTTCAGCAGTGGAACTCTCTGCCCCGGAGTGTGGTGGAGGCTCCTTCTTTGGAAACTTTTAAACAGAGGCTGGATGGCCATCTGTCAGGGGTGATTTGAATGCAATATTCCTGCCTCTTGGCAGGGGGTTGGACTGGATGGCCCATGAGGTCTCTTCCAACTCTTTGATTCTATGAGTCTAGTGCAGTGGTTCTCAACCTGGAGGTCGGGACCCCTGCGGGGGTCGCCAAGGAGTGTCAGAGGGGTCGCCAAAGACCATCAGAAAACACAGTATTTTCTGTTGGTCATGGGGGTTCTGTGTGGGAAGTTTGGTCCAATTCAATTGTTGGTGGGGTTTAGAATGCTCTTTGAGTGTAGGTGAACTATAAATCCCAGCAACTACAACTCACAAATGACAAGGTCTATTTTCCCCAAACTCCACCAGTGTTCACATTTGGGCATATTGAGTATTCATGTCAAGTTTGGTCCAGATCCATCATTGTTTGAGTCCACAGTGCTCTCTGGATATACATGAACTACAACTCCAAACTCAAGGTCAATGCCCACCAAACCCTTCCCGTGTTTTCTGTTGGCCACGGTAGTTTTGTGTGCCAAGTTTGGTTCAATTCCATCATTGCTAGAGTTCAGAATGCTCTTTGATTGTAGGTGAACTATAAATCCCAGCAACTACAACTCCCAAATGACAAAATCAATCAATTCCCACCCCCCAACTCCACCACTATTCAAATTTGGGCATATCGGGTATTTGTGCCAAATTTGGTCCAGTGAATGGAAATACATCCTGCTTATCAGATAATTGCATTACAATTAATAACAGGAGCAAAATTATAGTTATGAAGTAGCAAAATAATGTTATGGTTGGGGGTCACCACAACATGAGGAAATGTATTAAGGGGTCGCGGCATTAGGAAGGTTGAGAAACACTGGTCTAGTGGTTTGGACTTTGAACTATGACTCCGGAGATGATTTGGCCAAGGAAACCCACTGGATATATTTGGGCAAGTTCCACATTCTTAGTCCTAGAAAACCCCATAATTTTTTTATTTTATTTACAATATTTATATACCGCTATTCTCACCCCGAGGGGGACTCAAAGCAGTTTACACATAGATAATGGCAAAAAACCAATGCTTTACAACTACAATAGTCAAACCGCACTTTAAACATAAATCCTATTAAAAACAGCACATCACCAAAGATCAAAACAGTTATTAAAACCATAAAACAATCTCATCAGTCGAGTCGCCGTTCCAGTCCTTGTCCCACTAAAAGCTACATACATCTATTGTCCGAAGTCCTGATCCCAGAACCATGATTTTAAGTTTTTTTCTAAAGGTCTGGAGCGAGGGAGCAGATCTTACTTCCTTTGGGAGTGTGTTCCATAGGCGGGGGGCCACAGCCGAGATGGCTCTGCTCTTCGTCCCCACCAGCCGTATTTGCGCTGTTGATGGGAGCGAGAGCAGGGACTCCCTGGGTGATCTTAAATTGCGAGGTGGGACGTAGGAGCAGATGCGTTCAGACAAGTAAGCTGGGACCGAATCGTATAGAGCTTTATAGGTCAAAACCAGCACTTCGAATTGGGCTCGGAGGTGGACTGGCAGCCAGTGGAGCTGGCATAACAGGGGGGTGGTATGCTCCCTGTATACCACCCCAGTTAGTAATCTGGCTGCCGCCCATTGAACTAACTGAAGTTTCCGAACCATCTTCAAAGGCAGTCCCACGTAGAATGCGTTGCAGTAATCTATTCGCAGTAATCTATAATGACTTGAATGCACACAAAAACAGGAAGAGGTGATCAAGCTTGAATTCTCACTAGAATCCAAAATGACTAGAATGGGTCTATCATACTTTGGACATACCTTGAGACGAGATGATGTACTGGAGAGATAATCATGCTTTGAGAAGGGTAAGACAGTAGGAAAACAGGAAGACCACGTTTCAGATTGACTGAGTTGATCAAGGAAGCCATGGCCATGTTTGCAAGACCTATTGGTGAATGAGACCTTTGGAAGTCTTTCACTCAGAGGATGTCCATAATTTGAAGTCAACTTGATGGCAAGTTGAAACAAAAAACATTGAATACTGTATCTATCCCTTGGTTGTGCTGGAGCAGTGGTTCTCAACCTTCCTAAAGTCACAACCCCTTAATACAGTTCCTCATGTTGTCGTGATCACCCAACCATAAAATTATTTTTGTTGCTACTGTTATGAATCATAATATAAATATCTGATATGCAGAATGTATTTTCATTCACTGGGCTAAATTTGACACAAATACCTGGTACGCCCAAATTTGAATGCTGGTGGGATTGGGTGGGGGGTTGAGTTTTGGAGTTGTGATTCACCTGGACCAACCTTGACACTAATACTCAATATGCCCAAATGTGAACACTAGTGGGGTTGGAAGACAATAGAGTTTGACATTTGGGAGTTGTAGTTTCTGGGATTTATGGTTAACCTACAATCAAAGAACATTCTGAACACCACCAGCGATGGAATTGAACCAAACGTGGCACACAGACCAACAGAAAATATTGGAAAGGTTTGGTGGGCATTGACCTTGAGTTTTGAAGTTGTAGTTCACCTACATCTTGTGGACGCAAACCATGATGGATCTGGGCCAAACTTGGCATGAATACTCAATATGCCCAAATGTGAACACTGGTGGAGTTTGGGGGAAATAGACCTTGACATTGATAGACCTTGACATTTGGGAGTTGTAGTTTCTGGGATTTATAAATCACTTACAATGAAAGAGCATTCTGAACCCCACCAACAATAGAATTAGGCCAAACTTCTCACACAGAATCCCATGACCAACAGAAAATACTGTGTTTTCTGATGGTCTTTGGTGACCCCTCTGACATCCCCTCGTGACTCCCCCTGGGGTCCTAATCCCCAGGTTTAGAAACCCAGTGCTGGAGGGAACAGTTTGGAAAATTCCTTTCTTCAAACACATATGTCCTTGTGGTTTGAGGATATTCAAAATGGAGATAAAGTTTTCTTTTTGTTGCCTTTTTACCATACGTATCAGAAAGAAATGGCCAAAACACTACCATAGAATCACACTGGACAAAACATGGGTAAAACTGGGTTGTTTTAGGTTTTTTCAGGCTGTATGGCCATGTTCTAGAGGCATTCTCTCCTCACTTTTCACCTGCATCTATGGTAAGCATCCTCAGAGGTAGTGAGATCTGTTGGAACTAGGAAAAAGGGTTTATATATCTGTGGAATTGACCAGGGTGGGACAAAGGACTCTTGTCTGCTGGAGCTAGGTCTGAATGTTTCAGCTGACCATCTTGATTAGCATTTGATGGCCTGGCAGTGCCTGGAGCAATCTTTTGTTGAGAGGTGATTAGATGTCCCAGATTGTTTTCCCTCTGTTGTTTTGCTGTTGTAATTTTAGAGTTTTTTTTAATACTAGTAGCCAGATTTTGTTCATTTTCATGGTTTCCTCCTTTCTGTTGAAATTGTCCACATGCTTGTGTATTTCAATGGCTTCTCTGTGTAGCCTGACATGGTGGTTGTGAGAGTGGTCCAGCATTTCTGTGTTCTCAAATAAAATGCTGTGTCCAGGTTGGTTCATCAGGTGCTCTGCTATGGCTGATTTCTCTGGTTGAAGTAGTCTGCAGTGCCTTTCATGTTCCTTGATTCGTGTTTGGACAACGCTGCTGCGTTTGGTGGTCCCTATGTAGACTTGTCCACAGCTGCATGGGATACAGGAGACTCCTGCAGAGGTGAGAGGATCCCTCTTGTCCTTTGCTGAACGTAGCATTTGTTGGATTTTCTTGGTGGGTCGGTGGATAGTTCCAACAGACTTCACTACCTCTTAGGATGCTTGCCATAGATGCAGGTGAAACGTCAGGAGAGAATGCCTCTAGAACATGGCCATACAGCCCGAAAAAACCTACAACAACCCAGTGATTCCAGCCATGAAAGCCTTCGACAATACATGGGTTGAAACATTAACATAGAATCATCCTGGAGGACCCGGAGAACCACAAACACTTCCGGGGGAATATTTTTTTGGAGCTATGGTCCATGAAACTATGGAGATTGAATCCATGGATAAAGAAGTTATGGTGCATTTTAAAATTAAATAGTCCAACTAAATAGCATTTTCAGCTATTATAAAAATATAATAATTCTGAACATTTATATTGTGTGCATGAGTTTAATTTTAGTTCAGCTTGTTTCCAGGAAAACTATCTGTTTTATCAATTCAGTTCCTCTATCGGGAGAATTGCTTGTACCTTGTAGATTAGCTCTCTGCGGATCTTCTTCTTTGTTTCTTTTCAGGCATCCGGTGTTTCCGATATCGTATTATTGAATTCCTTTTCAGAGCGAGGTGTCTTTCAATACGTTTGTATTTGTGATAATG
The DNA here is from genome assembly GCF_037176765.1 of Anolis sagrei. Classification (NCBI taxonomy): domain Eukaryota; kingdom Metazoa; phylum Chordata; class Lepidosauria; order Squamata; family Anolidae; genus Anolis; species Anolis sagrei. The sequence continues at coordinate 31,998,305 of NC_090028.1, forward strand.
AAGTTTGCTGCCTCAGTGTGTTAAATAATTCACTTCCTTTTTTCCGCCTCTGTGAAGTTCTCTTATTGTGGTGCGGCTTCCAAAACATTTTCGCACGCGCACAAAAAAGAAGAAGAAGAGAGCATAATCCATAAAATATGAAGACGCAACAATGAACGCTGACATTTTAATTCTTCACTTAGGAGCACAAAAGGGATGACAATAGGAAATTGCTGTTGGTGCCATAATAAAGCGAGATTTGCATTCTTCTGAAATTGATAGTTCGGTATTTGAGCATAATGTCAGGAACAATAAATAACAATGAATAGGTTCTGCAGATTAGAGGGACTGTAATAGCTATTTTCCCCCTAGATGCACCCTTTCGGATGACGTTGTGCCACAAACAAGTGAGAATAGCTGATAATAAGACAGATTTGCACTGAAACGGAATTATTTGTGAGTAATCAGATAGCGGCTTTGATGTGTAATGACTATAAGATTATAAAAAAAGGGGTGGCTGTGTAAATAACAATACACAATTTTGGGACACATGATATTCACAATGTACGTTCAGGACAGGTAAAAAGAGGTATCCATATATGCAGTGAAATGGTTCCTTTCTATACAATGCATAATAGCGCAACCAGGTAATAGTAGACTATAGTTTAGTGAAAACATTTGATGATACTCATTACGATGTTCCAGATACTCATTATGATTTTATTTTATTTATTTCGTATCAAAAGCATTAAATAAATTAGTATAAAACTGATAACAATAGAAGGGGCGCAGGTGGCTAAATACCCATTGACCAAAAATGGGCAACAGCAATGGCATTGTCTGTAGCCTCCAACAATTCTTCCTCTGAACATAAGGCAGGGCATAGTGGACAAGCTTACAGATGCGGAGTTGTCTGTTCTGCTCCACAGTCACACAAGGTGTGGGATTCTTTTAGGTAGTGCCATTTTGCCAGGTTGCCTTTTGATCTGCCCACTCCACTTCTGAGTCTGTTCAGGGACTTCCACGTTGCCCGTTCTTGGCTTGCCCCTCGAGGAAGACCCTCAAGGAGGGTGTGCAGAAGTCATTGATACTATGTATGTGTTTAACTGTTAGAGTATATATTTGTGTTTGTAACAGTAGCTAAAACTAGAGTTATCTGGTTTGAATCCACAGTGAGTGTTGCCAAGGAGACCGGGCAGGCTAGCTCAGGAGAGTGAGAAGTGGGCGGAGCCAAGCAGGAAAAGTTATGTGCGTCTTTGGAAAAAGGGGCAGTGTATGTGTGTGTGAGTGTGGAGGCTTGAAACAGCCTGAGGTGTGTGTGAGCAGCTGGAGGTTTTTCAGTCTAGAAGGGCTGAAGAGAAAAACCTGGCCAGTTTCTTTAGTCAAGGAAGACTAAAGGAAGCTTGTTAAGATCCCTAGTCAAGGAAGGACTAGAGATCAGAGATTTGATCAAGGAAAGATCAAATTAGAAGGCTATTCATAGTAGGAAACATTGTTCACTAAAGAGCTTCACCTCAGTAAAAGTTAGCCATGAGCTGTGTTATTTGGAAGAGTGGACTGTGTTACAAACCAAGTGATATTCAAAGTTCTATAAGTTATTTAACAGCCTGCAACCATACGCTTTGTACACAATAAATTTGTTATCTTTTGTTGAAGACTGTCTCATCTCAATTAATCTGCGTCTGTAAAGCCAGATCTCATCGGTGGTACCTCAAATACCTCACGTTGGTGGCAGTTACCTTAATTTACAAGTAATTATTGGCCTCCTCTATAATATATTCTTATACAAAATTGAGGCCTGAGATTAATTCCCTCCATAATCATCCACACCTGTACAATTGGTTCGCGCATCACTGTACAGAGGGCTATCCAGTTGACGTTTCCTGGTTTAGCTGCCCAGAGAGATACCCTTGTTGTTGCTGGGGGGATGCCAAGAGGAGTGGTAGTTCTCATAAAGCTTTTCCTTGATTTGAGTTTACTGGGAGGAGGGTGGTAGCCATGTAGTGGGTGGCTTTCATAGTGTTCAACCTTACTTCTCTCACATTTAGCAGCAACTTCCCATCACACATCGGGGGGGGGGGGGCAATGCCAGCTAGCTTGTAGAGTTTATCAACAGGTGTAGGTTTAAGACATCCTGTGATTATTCTGCATGTTTCATTCAATGTTATGTTCCCCTGCTTTTCATGGGCAGACTTACGCCAAACAGGGCAGGCATACTCGGCAGTTGAGTAAGACAAGGCCAGGGCTGATGTTCTTACTAATTTTGGGTCTGAACCCCATGTGCTGCCAGTAAGTTTCCGCAGGATGTTATTGCATGCAGCAACTTTGTGCTTGGTGCTCAAGCAGTGTTTCCTATCTGCTAGTGTTCAATCTGAGGTGACACCGAGATATTTAGGATGGAAACAATGTTCAAGCTCTTGACCTTCCCAGGTGACTTTCAATTTCCTGTTGGCTTTATGGTTGAGTAGGTGGAAAGCACACACTCATTATGATAGTTCCTTGTAACAAATCACCAAGGAAAGATCAAACATCAAATGTCAGATCCCTATGGAGAAATCAAATATTCAGGTAGCTGTGTTGATCCACGTCATATCAGCAGTTCTAGTTGTTTCCATTCTCACCTAATAGAGCAGTGATTCTCAACCTGTGCATCCCCATGTGTTTTGGCCTACAACTCCCAGAAATCCCAGCCAATTTGCCAACTGTTAGGATTTCTGGAAGTTGAAGACCAAAACATCTGGGGACCCACAGGTTGAGGACCACTATCATAGAAGATCTTCTATAAAGCTAATGAATCATAGAATCATAGAATCAAAGAGTTGGAAGAGACCTCATGGGCCATCCAGTCCAACCCCCTGCCAAGAAGCAGGAATATTGCATTTAAATGAGTTATGTATTGTCAAAGGCTTTCATGGCTGGAATCACTGGGTTGTTGTAGGTTTCACTGGGTTGTTGTAGGTTTTTTCGGGCTGTATTTCTTTGAGCTCAGCCTGTGATTGTGTTTCAGGATCAGGGTATTCTGGATGTGGGGATTGATGTCAATGAGTTTCAAGATGAGTTTCAAGATGGCAATGGTTTAGCCAGTGATATCGATGCAGAGAATGACCAGGAAATCCCTGTTCAAAGTGTAGTTTCTCATGAGAATGTCCTTGAGGGGTGTGGGGATGATGGCGTTCTCTCTGAATTGTTACCAGAGAGTTCTCATGATAGGGAACATGAAAACAGCTCAGCACCTGGCCCAGCTGCAGAAATTAATGAGCAAATAGATAGACGGGAGGAGATAAGTCAAAACAGGAGAGGCGACCATTGGCTTTGGCGTTCTGCCAGGCTCCTAGAAAAAAAGATAAGACATTCTCAGCAAAGCTAAACCAATTTCTGAGCGCTAGAGACATAGCTAACGAAGAGATAAAAGTCCCAAGTCCAGGATATGTAGTCAGATGAAGCATCTGTTGGAATCAAGTCAAGATCTTGTCCTTGTTTCATGGAAGCTTTGCTTGGAAAATTCATGTTTTAAGTGGCTTTGTTTCATGGTTTTGATTCTTGGATTTTATGCTTTTATATTAATGCCTTGGATTCATGTTTCCTGATTTCTTGCATTTTGTTTGAGAAGTTTTGACTTTGTTTTTATTGACTTTGCTGGACTATTACCCTTTACTTTTTTTTATTACTTTGTTCCTGCTTATCTTCCTACCTAATTAGATTTACCTGTTTATTCAAAGTGATTTTTTACTTTTCTGCTTTTTAATTATCTTCAATAAAAGGATTGTTTGTAAAAGGTGTGGTGTTTAAAGTCAGAGGGCTTTTCCTGTCCTGGAGTGCAACAGTATGGACATGTTCTAGAAGCATTCTCTCATGACATTTCACCTGAATCTATGTGGTCCATACAATCTCATCTAAGACAATAAAAACTGTCTATTCTGCGAACGCTTGCTCCCACAGCCAAATCTTAAGTGTTTTGTGAAAAATTAGGAGGGAGGAGGCAGATCTAACCTCTTTAGGAAGAGATTTCCACAGCCGAGGGGCCACCACGGAGAAGGCCCTGTCTCTCGTCCCCACCAAACGCAACTGCGATGGTGGCTGGACCGAGAGCAGAGCCTCCCCAGATGATCTTAAAGTCCTTGATGGTTCATAGGGAGAGTCACGTCCAGACAGGTAAAGTGGGTCAGAGCAGTTTACGGCTTTATAGATCAAAACCAGCACCTTGAATTGTGCTCGGAAGCTAATAGGCTGCCAGTGGAGCTGGTGTAACAAGGGCGTTGTGCACTCCCTGTACCCCGCTCCCATAAGTAACCTGGCTGCCGAGCATTGAACTAGCTGAAGCTTCCAAGCAGTCTTCAGAGGCAACCCCACATAGAGCACGTTGACATAGATGCAGGCGAAATGTCAGGAGAGAATGCTGCTAGAACATGGCCCTATAGTCTGGAAAATCTACAACAAACTGGCTTGCCATCTCTCGATAGCTGATTTCTACATCAATGGGAAACTTCCTGATTATAAAACCACATTGGAGAGGACCTAGAGATTCCTAGGTACTTTTTAAAGTTCACAATTTCCCCACTTTTGTGGGCGTCCTGTGCCCTTAACACTGACAAATGCGAATGGCTGATAGTAATGTGTTAAGAAGCAGTTTGCCAAGGTTGACTTCTTTAGTGAACATTTTCCTTCGTCTGACTGCTTTAATTCCAGGTACCTCTAGGTAGAAACACTCTGGTTCTCTTGCCGACTCTTGCAGCTCTAAAACTATTTCTACTATATCAGGGCCATCTTCACAGCTGGAGTCTGGAAAGGTGTCACGTCTAAAATCCAAATGGAGTTGCTTTTTATGAAAGACACCAGACTTCTAGTTACCTGTCGACTGTCTCTTAACCCTTGACTTTCCAGCGATATTGGTCTGTTAACCAATGACTCTTCAAGCAAGGGGTTAGAGTGACAGTCCTTTTTTGGGAATGTTTAATGTACAGATCCGTGGGCAGAGTGGAACCATCTGGCGAACCATTGTCAAGGTATTGAAGTCAAAGGTTTGCACTTAAACCATACCTACCAGCAAGGCCAATGTGACTCTTAAGCTTCTTTTGTGGGAAGCTAATTCCGCAAGAACAAGTCAGAAGTCTTTTCCCAATTAAGTCGGTGCTAAATATAAGAGGAGGACTGATAATGATTCTGTTGTGTTGGCGTTAAAATATTTTGTGCCATAAGAGCATTAGGAAGGCCTTGCTGGTGATTTAAAATTAGGATCTTTTTTTTAAAGCCCATCAAATAAAGAGAGAGAGAGAGGAAAAGAAGAAGAAGAAGAAGAAGAAGAAGAGAACTTCAAAGCTGCTTTTTTCCCCCTTGGAAACCTGCCTGTGTTAGGATGAAATGAATAGAAAAAAGAGCAAGGTTTGCCTTCTAATAAAGCATCTGTTGCCCACTTTGAACATTTCTTACTTCTTTGTGAGCATGTCTCTCCGGTTATGGCGACTACTCACAATGAAGAACAGAGGGCCTTGAAAAAGACAATACCTGTTATCTAGCCAATATTTCTGATTTCATGTCACTTTGAACTGGATCTTCATTTGACCGCATGCTGAGTCCAAAAAGAATTTCTTTTGTCGGCTGATCCAGAGATGCCAGAAGATGCTTGAGGAAAAAAAAAGTAAACTGCAGGGATCTGTTCAATAAAGGCGAGATGAAAACAAGGCTTTGCCATTCATTCCATGCACGGACGGCGCTTTTAACTTCTGCCTATGTTGGTGCGGCAAAGAAACCCCACAAATGCAAATTGCCGCTAGTCTCTGAGTGTGTTCTCTGTGTTGTTATGAGGCAGAGCTTGAGAAAGTTTTAATTTTTGGACTGCAATGCCCATTGGCCATGCTGCCAGGAGATTGTTAGCACTGTAGTTCACCAAAGCAACATTTCTAAGGGTGGCTCATTTCAGGCCCTGAGGTTTGCGGCCAAAACCTGCTACTAGAGGTGGCCCCAGTGTCATTATTATCTGCTATGCATTTGATAGCAACTGCAGTTCACCATAGCTTTTCATTCAAACGAAGCAAAGAAATTTCCCATCAATATCTTAGCAGCAGAGACTTACTCCTCAATGTGAAATGAAAGGATTATTCATTCTCTCTTACATTTTTTTTGTCGTGTCAGGAGCAAGTCGCTTCTGGTGTGAGAGAATTGGCCGTCTGCAAGGACGTTTCCCAGGGGACACCTGGATGATTTGATGTTTTTATCATCCGTGTGGGAGGCTTCTCTCATGTCCCCGCATGAGGAACTGGAGCTAATAGAGGGAGCTCATCCGCCTCTCCCCGGATTCGAACCTGCGACCTGTCGGTCTTCAGTCCTGCCGGCACAGGGGTTTAACCCACTGTGCCACCGGGGACTCCTTACATAAGGAGATAGGATAAATAATATTTAATCTTGCCTATTTGGTTTTCTCCAGAGAGCAATGCAAAGCAGAGTAGAGGGTGAGCCCTAGCACTACAATGATGGGAGGAATGGAGAAAAGATAGGAAAACTAACTACAATGAGGGGATGAAAGCTAACTATATTGGAGGGAAAAAAGACAGGCAAGCTAACAGCAATACAGGGAGGAAAGGAGGAAAGCTAACTATAATGATGGGAGGAAAGAAGGACAGCACAACAGTGATGGGAGAAAAGGAGGAAAGCACTACAATGATGAGAGGAAAGGAAGAAAGCACTACAATGACTAGAAGAAAGGAGGAAAGCGCTACAATAATGAGAGGAAAGGAGGAAAGCACTACAATGACAAGAGGAAAGAACGAGAGCACCACAATGACTAAAGGAAAAGAGGAAAGCACTACAATGACAGAAAAGGAGGAAAGCACTACAATGATAAGAGGAAAGCAGGAAAGCACCAAAATGATGAGTGCAAAGAAGGAAAGCACTACAATGACGAGAGGAAAGGAGGAGAGCACGACAATTACAACAGGAAAGGAGAAAAGAACTACAATGGCGAGAAAAAATGAGTAAAGCACTACAATGATGGAAGGAAAGGATAAAATCACCACAATGAGGGAAGGAAAGTAGGAAAGCATTACAATTATGAGAGGAAAGGAGGAAAGCACTACAATGACAAGAGGAAAGGAGGAAAGCACTACAACGATGGGAGGAAAGGAGGAAAGCACTACAATGACAAGAGGAAAGGAGGAAAGCACTACAACGATGGGAGGAAAGGAGGAAAGCACTACAATGATGGAAGGAAAGGAGAAAAGCACTACAATGATGGAAAGAAAGGAGGAAAGCATTACTATGACAAGAGGAAAGGAGGAGAGCACAACAATGATGGAAGGAAAGGAGGAAAGCACTCCAATGATGGGAGGAAAGAAGGAAAGCACCACAATGACGAGAGGAATGGAGGAAAGCACTACAATGACGAGAGGAAATGAGGAAAGCACTACAACGATGGGAGGAAAGGAGGAAAGCGCTACAATGATGGAAGGAAAGGAGAAAAGCACTACAATGATGGAAAGAAAGGAGGAAAGCATTACTATGACAAGAGGAAAGGAGGAGAGCACAACAATGATGGAAGGAAAGGAGGAAAGCACTCCAATGATGGGAGGAAAGAAGGAAAGCACCACAATGACGAGAGGAATGGAGGAAAGCACTATAATGACAAGAGGAAAGGAGGAAAGCACTACAATGACGAGAGGAAATGAGGAAAGCACTACAACGATGGGAGGAAAGGAGGAAAGCGCTACAATGATGGAAGGAAAGGAGAAAAGCACTACAATGATGGAAAGAAAGGAGGAAAGCATTACTATGACAAGAGGAAAGGAGGAGAGCACAACAATGATGGAAGGAAAGGAGGAAAGCACTCCAATGATGGGAGGAAAGAAGGAAAGCACCACAATGACGAGAGGAATGGAGGAAAGCACTACAATGACAAGAGGAAAGGAGGAAAGCACTACAATGACGAGAGGAAATGAGGAAAGCACTACAACGATGGGAGGAAAGGAGGAAAGCGCTACAATGATGGAAAGAAAGGAGGAAAGCATTACTATGACAAGAGGAAAGGAGGAGAGCACAACAATGATGGAAGGAAAGGAGGAAAGCACTCCAATGATGGGAGGAAAGAAGGAAAGCACCACAATGACGAGAGGAAAGGAGGAAAGCACTACAATGATGGGAGGAAAGGAGGAAAGCACTATAACAGTGGGAAGAAAGGAGAAAACTAAGTAAATATAATAAGACCATCCTGTAATTTGGAAACTCTATATTTAATTTTCTTTATTCACAATAGGGGGGCAAATAGTTTCTTTAGGAATTTGCTAGGTCCTCTAGAATATTCTATAGAATACTTCCCCAGAAGTTTCCATAGAGTTTCCTTGGGAGATCTAGCAAATTCCGAGAAAAGACAATTCTTGAGGGCTTCCAAGGCAATTCTATGTTATGTTGAGACTAGAAGTCATGCTATTTCATTGTACTTGATCTGCAGTTTCTATCCAGGAACCAATCCATGTGGAAACTGTAAATATAGACCCCCTAAATAGTTCTGGCATGGTGCAGCAACAAATTTAATTGGTTTTGCAAATTATTGCAAATTGCTGCTCTATGAATGGCTGAAAACTGGAGAATATTTGACACCTTTTCCCTCTCACTTGGAGCTGATCCATGAAGAATGGAATCGTGAGATCTATAAATCATCATTCCAGACATAGAGGATAAAGCTACCTCAAAACAACATAACACAAACAGGAGCAGCCACAAGGACTGTGTATACTACCTTCCTGCTTTTAAGCAAAGTCAATGCAAGGGAGTCCTGTTGCCTCCAAAGGGCTATTGTGGAGCCAGCTTTAAGAGGCCTACCTCCGACAAAAGGTTTTCTCCAAAGTGGTTCAGTCAAAATTTGGCGAGACTTCAGTGGGCTTTAATGTGTGTCTCTGTGTGCGCATTGTGTGCAAGGGCTCAATTAATGCCAAGGAACTCCTGGCTGGAATGAGCAGAGATGTGATCCATTCCCGAGGAGTATTTTCATCTCTGTCCAGTGGGCTCTTGTCCTGATTGAATGGGGATAAAGCTCGGCCCCGCTGAATGGATCAATGGAAGACGTTCCATGAATAGCAACCAACAAAGTTGTCAAAAAGAAACAAGGAAGTATAAGGTCTGGAAGCATCTCTGGAAAAAGAAAAGACCTTTTCCTGCTGCCTTTGGATTTAAAACAGGGATGGATAAACTGAGCATTGCTTTTGAAAAAAATGGAAATTTTAAAATGATACAGAGGAGCATCCAAATTATAAAAGTGGTTGTGTGGTGCTCCAGATTGTCCAGACTCTTTAAAAAGCATATTCTCCAACTCAGAGCTCCTTGGAGTGTTTCTACAACATAGAATGAATGTAGTTGGAGTCCACTTTAACTGCCATGGCTCAATGTTATGGAATCGATGGAGCTGATTTACAAATCTTTTGCCTTCACTGCCAAAAATTCTGATACCTTCATAAATTATAACCTCAATGGGTTCCATAGAATTGAGCCATAGCGGTGAAAGTGGTGTCAAACAGCATTCATTCTACAACAGTGTTTCTCAACCTTCCTAATACCGCAGCCCCTTAATACACCTCCTAATTGGTGGGGTTCAGAATTCTCTTTGATTGTAGGTGAACTATAAATCCCAGCAACTACAACTCCCAAATGTGAAGGTCTATTTTCACCAAACTCCACCAGTGTCCACATTTGGGCATATTGAGTATTCGTGCCAAGTTTGGTCCAGATCTATCATTGTTTGTGTCCACAGTGCTCTCTGGATGTAGGCAAACTCCAACATCCAAGGACAATGCCCACTAAACCCTTCCAGTATCTTCTGTTGAACATGGGAGTCCTGTGTGCCAAGTTTGGTTCAATTCCATCATTGGCAGAGTTCAGAATGTCAAAATCAACCCCTCCAAGCCCACAAGTATTCAAATTTGGGTGTATTGGATATTTGTGCCAAATTTGGTCCAGTGAATGAAAATATATCCTGGATATCAGAGATTTAGATGATGATTCATAACAGTAGCAAAATTACAGTTACTGTGCTGTTGCACACTGGGTCTGAAATGGTGTCTGTTTACAGGACGTGCCTTCTGTATGCCCAACAGGATGCAGGGGTGCCTCAGCTGAAGGGCCCCTTAGATTTCCCAACACAAAGTTCTATTGAGGCTCAAAATAAGTTCAACAAAGTTCTTTATTTGGGCTTAAATCTTCAAACAAATGAATTAAATGCTTTATAACCTTGGAAAACTGGTAGCTTCCTCAATCTGCCAACAAAAGGCAGGCAACTGGTGGTAAATTGTTCCTTTCTTCCTTAGGGAAATCTTTTGACCCCTTCCTGGGCAATCTTTCTTTTCCTTGCTGGCATGAGGCCCCTACTCCTGGCTCCAAACTACTTTATGGATAGCCCAAGTGGTCCCTTACCAGACAAGAGTTCTGTAGATCTGTTAAGCTGAAAGGTGTCCTTTAGATTACTCCATGAAGGCTGTAGGAACTGTCCTGTTGCCCCAGCAAAGGCTGGCTGTATTCCCCCAGCAAAGGCTGTGGAAATTCCTTTACTCTCCCAGCAGAGCTGTGAGAAGTGAAGCTTTTGTGCAGGTGGGAAGGAGAATCCCACACGTCCTGCTGTTAGGCTTCAAACAGTGAGACTGAACAAATGTCCTCCTTTGCCTCCAAAACCCTGGGAAAAGGGGCAGGTCTAAAGACTCTAACGATGATAGCCAGGTTGCTGGCCCTATGACTGCAACCTGGTGGAGCTACCTGATTGCAAAATGCGTGGCTAAATAAATTCATACAAACTAGCAGTGCAAAAAAGAAAGAAAGAAAGAAATTCAAATATCCTGGCACTGCCATGCCAGCACAGTTATGAAGTAGCAACAAAAATAATTTTATGGTAGGGTGTCACTACAACATGAGGAACTGTATCAAGGGGTAGTGGCATGTATCCTTGACCAAAATTGCAAGAGATGTGATGGAGATCCCACCCATTCTTCAGTTGCCACTCCAAGGCCAGCTTCAATTCTTTCTTGCCAAAACCTCCCATCTTCTTTCTGCAGCCACCTGCCGGCTTTCCCCCTAGACCTGCATTTTGTACCGTACATTCCTTCAACTAAGTCCTTGGTAACGTTAGCTGGAGCAGCAGATGTCTGTTCTGTAATTGATTAGGTATCTTTCTGTGGCAAAATCGTTTGGAGTTGTGATCAAATGAGCAGTTGGTGGGTGCACCCTCTCCCCCCAAACCCCCAGCTCTCCCAGCATCCGAATCTGATTTATGATTTAAGGCGGCCTTTGAAGTAGGCCAGGCAAGGCTCACACTTGGGTAATTCCAGTTTATCTGTCTTCTGCAAAATTCATCTCGAAAGGAAAGATTTTGCCCAGGTGTGTGAAATTGGGTGGGTGCGGGCGGGTGGGAAGCAGGGATTGGGGAAGAAGATCGTTTCCATTATGACCCATGTGTGGGCTTCAAAGTTCAGGCTTCAGCAAGAGAGTCTTGATTTATGAAGTTGGGTAGTTTGGCTTCTCTATGGTTTGGGGGCAACTGGTGGATTCAAGCAACACACTTATTTATTTCACCCTAATATCTGTTTACTTTTCAAGTCATTGGGTAGCACGAATCATTAAATTGTGTGGACAGAAGGAGAACTGAAAGGATGCAGTGCTGAAAGTACTCTTTTGGCATCTCAGCTCTCCAAGTGTAATCTACTCAGAGTTGGGTTACTCGGTGCCTTAAGTGGTGGGACATTGCAGGAGTTTATTTTCCTACATCCCAGGGTGCATCTACAGTGTAAAATAAATGCTATATGTCTTATATTTTCTCTCTTCTCTGTTTATATTTTCTCTGAAAGTATCTCCTCCTATGAATGATCTAGGAGCTTAAGATCATCTGGAGAGGCCCTGCTCTCGATCCCACCTGCATCGCAGGCACAATTGGCGGGGATGAGGGACAGGGCCTTCTCAGTGGTGGCCTCCCAGCTATAGAATTCCCTCCCCAGGGATATTCGATCATTCCCCTCCCTCCTGACTTTCCAAAAAAAGGTAAAAACTTGACTCTTTGAGCAAGCTTTTGAGAATGCAGCAGAATAGATAACATGGAACTATGAATTGATGAACATGGACTGGCTAGACAATGTTACTGGAAACGCTTTTAACAAGATGGCACAGATGATTAGATGTTTTAATGGTTTTTATATATGTTTTATATTGTTATGTTGATGGTTTTTAATTGCATTTTTATGGATGTATGGCATTGAATTGAGCTAACCTGTAAGTCGCTGTAAGGCTGAGAAAGGCAGGCTATAAATATCGTAAATAAAATAAATAAATTTGTTGGCACTGTTTGCAATTGTGCCTTGAGTATTTCACTCGAAAAACTCCCATCCATCTGTAACTCCCTTGTCTTTTCATATCGGCATCCACAGAATGCCACTCAGTATTTTCCTTCCTTTTTTGGAAGTCAGCTCTCCTAAAGTCCAAAATGCGGGTTTGACTTGTCTTCCATGCGGGTTTGATGGCCTTCCAACTGATCAGCCGAGAGGTGCAGACAAAGAATTTTGGTTGGTCTTCAGGATCCTTGGTACACACATGTCCTTGGAGGTGGTCAGAGGGAGTGATGCCTGGCCCAGGGACTAGGCTCAGTAGGTGGCCATTAAGCCATGAGTTATATTTTGTGTTTTTACAGATTTTCCCTCTACAGGTTATTACAATTTCTTGCAATAAATAGGTCAAAAAATGGCCCTTTAGATCCATTTTCTTGTTCTCTTTATTTCATGGTGGGGGTTCAAAAGAGTGGAACCGGGGGAAAGTGTCTTATTTTGGTAGGGGATTCCAGGAGCTGTAGTCCAGATCAGTGTTATTTCGGTCTGAGGTGCTCCGGTCGGAAGTTTAGCACAGCTGGTAAATCATCAGCAATTATAAGATCTATCAACCAAAAGGTTACAAGTGCGAAACCCCGGATTGGCATAAGCTGCCAACTGTCAGCCTAGCTCATTGTTTACCTAAGCAATTCAAAAACAGCTTTAGCTGTGATTAGAGAAATTAGGTACCACTAAAAACGGGGGAGGTGTTTTACGACACAATAAAGAAAGAAGATCAGAAAATGCTGGGCGACCAAAAGGAAGAAGGTGTTGTACCTCAGAGTATATTCACCTTGCTGAAAACACCAAACTGTACACAGCCAGAAGTCTTTACAGTTTATTAAAAATAAAAGGTAAAAAGTTCTTAAAGGCAAAGGTTAACGTTCCAAGAGATGAATATTACATAGCACTTTGAAGCTTAATCCAAAAAGGTGCCAGCAAAGCAAAAACCCAAGAGAACATGGCAAAGTCCTAAAACCATGAACACAAGAACTGCAAGATAATCCAGACAAGCAAAGGCAAGGTTCTTAGTTAAACGAAAAATTACTTTGACAAATGTTTGGTCTCAAACACACTGCTTAATAGCCTTTGCAAAACATGAAGGCGTTTCTTTGGCCTCTGGCCTCCCTCTTGTTAGCTATTCTCACACTCCTTCGAACTCAGAATTCCAAACAGTCAGCCCGATCTAAGGTTCCCATTTCGTCAAGGTCAGTCTGTTCATTAGTGTCAGCCTGTTTCCCTGCTTACTCATTATCAGGCTGAGAACTGTCCTCCTTTCCTGAGTCAATCTGCACCTGCAGCTGGCTATTTTCAGTATCAACACTCTCATTCCTTGCGGTGGGAAACTGCACTTCCTCACTGTCTATAACAGGGACGTCTATAACAGGGACATTTTGAACCAGACTGTAAACCTGAGTCCCATCATCCTCATCAGAGACACTCTGTGATTCCAGCTGAGTCACAACAGGAGGAAGCCCTGACGGATCTTTGTCCTATTTATTTATTTCTCGTGTCAGGGCAGCCAGTCAATTATATTACATTTCTAACAGAACAAAGCAAACAAACAGAGAAAATACAAAATGTGTGAGTTTGGTAGTTGATTAAATGTCCTTTGACCAGTATCTGGCCACTTGGAGTGCTTCTGGTGTTGCTGCAAGAAGGTCCTCCATTGTGCATGTGGCAGGGCTCAGGTTGCATTGCAGCAGGTGGTCAGTGGTTTGCTCTTCTCCGCACTCGCATGTCGAGGATTCCACTTTGTAGCCCCATTTCTGAAGGTTGGCTCTGCATCTCGTGGTGCCAGAGCGCCTTCCAAGTGGCCCAGTCCTCTGTGTGCCCAAGAGGGAGTTTCTCATTTGGTATCAGCCATTGGTTGAGGTTCTGGGTTTGAGCCTGCCACTTTTGGACTCTCGCTTGCTGAGGTGTTCCAGCGAGGGTCTCTGTAGATCTTAGAAAACTATGTCTGGATTTAAGTCGTTGATGTGCTGGCTGATACCCAAACAAGGGATGAGCTGGAGATGTCTCTGCCTTGGTCCTTTCACTATTGGCTGCCACTTCCCGGCGGATGTCAGGTGGTGCGATACTGGCTAGACAGTGTAGTTTCTCCAGTGGTGTAGGGCACAGACACCCCGTGATAATGCGGCATGTCTCATTAAGAGTCACATCCACTGTTTTAGTGTGGTGAGATGTGTTCCACACTGGGCATGCATACTCAGCAGCAGAGTAGCATAGCACAAGGGCAGATGTCTTTGTCATAGAGGATAGAGCAACAGAACCCCCTGGACTCGAGCCCAACCTCCCATGGCACCAAAAACAGCTGAAACAAACCACCTCGTTCTGTTTTGTCTGTCTGTGTATTGTCTATACAAAGCGGCATTGAAATTTTGCTGTGTATATGTACTGTGATCTGCCCTGAGTCCCTTTTGGGGTGAGAAGGGCGGAATATAAATAAAGTGTTATTATTATTATTATTATTATTATTTCCATGCTGTAGTAAATGGCAGAGAAGAGCAAATGAAAAGTATGTGCATGAGAGGAAGATTAAGCAGAAATCTGAGTTCTTCCCAGTCTAAGAGTTAATTTTAGTGATGCAAAGCAAATCATATACAGCTTTTATTGAAGATTCTGGCACTGCAGCTCTTTCAAGCCTCCGATGCAAGATGATAGTGGATGTTTGCTGGCATGCAGCATGGTCCAGAACCAGTGTTGGCTTATAACACATTTTACATGGAAATTTGCTTTCTGTATGAGAACAAATGCAGACTGTAGGTCCAGGACACTCAGCCAGAGTTAATTCTTTGCAAGTAATAAGTAGTTTCCAAGCCTGGATATGTTTTGGCATATCTGTTTTCTTTTGTGCATGTTTCCCCATTACTGGGACCTCCCAGAATGTAGCAAGTCACTTTACTGGCAGCTGGAAAGTCTAATGAATTCTGTTCACTTGGCAAGGGAGTCATAAGGCCTTCACACACACACACATATAGGCACACAGGCCCCTCGAATCACACACATGACAGTAATTATCTTCTCTGCTGATGCCAAACTAACAGAGTTTGTGTCACGTTGGATAATGCTAGTCATCGTGGTGATGTGGCAGAAGGATCATCGGGAAAATCCACCAAGGTCTTTAATGACCGTGAAGTCCTGAGCGAAATGATCAGGTGGTGAAACAAAGCCGGAATGGGAGTGTCAGGAACTTGTAAGGAGATGCCAGTTGTATATGAACTTCTGCAGCAGGCCTTAGCAAAAAAGAAGGATTGCACAGGCAGCACAGGAACACACTGACCAAGTCTGCATGACCCAAATAATGTGGACTCATCTCTCAGTAGATGATACATGGACTGATTCAGAGCAGAAGTATTGCATCTAGCTGTTCATGTCCCTCAAGGGGAAATAGGTATCTATAACTTCCAGAGTTTTGGAGGTTTAGATAGCTGGATCTGATCCAATCTATTGTCCACTATCCAATGAAACCACTGTTGAATTACCAGGCAAAGAGACAGCTCCTTGGCTTGCTGGTGATATTTATTTATGTATTTATTTATTTACAACATTTATATGCCACCCTTCTCATCCTGAAGGGGACTCAGATTGGCTTACAAATTATATATACACACAATATATTAGGTCCTTGTGGGTTTTTTCGGGCTGTAGGGCCATGTTCTAGAGGCATTTCTCCTGATGTTTCGCCTGCATCTATGGCAAGCATCCTCAGAGGTATGCCATAGATGCAGGCGAAATGTCAGGAGAAATGCCTCTAGAACATGGCCCTATAGCCCGAAAAAACCCACAAGGACCTAGTGATTCCAGCCATGAAAGCCTTCGACAATACACAATATATTATATTACTAGCTGTCCCCTGCCACGCGTTGCTGTGTATATGTGTTTTTTGTGTATATATATTTATGTATATGTGGATATATATGTGTTTGCGTGTGCGTGTGTGTGTGTGTGTGGTTTTGTGCATGCATTGTAATGTATTTTTTATTTTTTTTTTGGCTTTTTACATCCCTTTCGCTCTGTTTTTCATTGTTTTTATGAGTGATGGTCACTTGTGGGCCTGATATGTGTATTGTGTCCAACTTTGGTGTCAATTCGTCCAGTGGTTTTTGAGTTATGGTAATCCCACAAACGAACATTACATTTTTATTTATATGGATTAGCATAGCACAATATCAGTATTATATATTACTACATTGTTCTATACCATTATATTGTAATACTAGCCATCCCCTGCCACGTGTTGCTGTGGCCCAGTCTGTTGATGTGGAAAATAAAGTAATGAGAAAGTGTTGGTTTCTAATCTATGCAATTTCTTTATGCTTGTGGGTCAACAGTATTTCTTGCTGTTTCTTTGTCAGTGTTGATGTGGAGATTGAATGGTTTGCCTACTCTGGAACATGCAACATATAATTGTCCTTCTTTAGGGGTCCCTTTCAAATCTATATTATATCTCTGTGTGTGTGTGTGAATCATATATACCTATTATATCTATGGCTGGATCGCTCTTTGTCAGGAGGGCTTTGATTACATTTTCTTGCCCTGCGTTCCACATGCACTTTCCAAGGCAAGGAGGCAAGTTCCCTTACTCCAAAGGACGTGTTTGGCTGCAGGCAGGTACTCACACTTTCTTTCCAAGGCAAGGAGGCTGCTTATGAAAAGCAGGTGAGGAGCCAGGTGCAGTTCCCGCTTGTTTCCGTGTTGAGCTCATTTCTCATACTAGGAGGGACCTTCCTGTTACGTGCTCCCAAAGTAATGAAAGAATCGATGAAACGAATGAAAATGGTTCCGCACACAACCCCAATGGCCACAGATTTCCAAACTTTACTTTTTTCTCTATCTACCTTGATTGTCCTCTTTCTATCTTTCTCCTCCATCCGCTCTTAGATTAAGACACAAACTCCATCAGAGTCTTTACAGGGTTAGAGGTGTATCATAACAAACAAATGAACTAGATGATCACTATAACACCAATTTGTGTTGAAATTTTCCATGAAACTTTGAACTAGCCCTGTTAGTTATTTTCCCTGGTCTTTTTGTGTACTGTTAAATATTATGTTTAGATAATTACTCTTTTGTTCCAGGTTGTTTTTAAAGTGCTTTTTTAAAAGCAAGATCTGGGTTTATCCATACTTGGGAACTGATATTTTTGCATGAACTATGAAGCTAGAAGGGAAAAAATGCTTCTTCTCCCACTAACTTCGTTTTTCTGCACTAAATATATTGCTGTTTTGTTGTGGATTTTGGATTTTGTTTTGTTTCCTTTTTCTGCAGTTCGAAATACTTCGGTGGCATTGGGGATGGAGGAGGAGAACCTTGTATTGACTCTGAGGACTTTTTGATGTTTAGCCCAGGTTCAAGTGGAAGTGAAAAAGAGAGAGAAAGAGAGAGACAGACATACACATGACAAGTTGTTTTTGATCTCTCTCCCTGTTCGAAGGAAGTAGGATCAGGACCTCAAACTTACTTCTTAAGAGCAAAGGGGAGAAACCGGTCCAGATAATTTCACAGACAAAACTGTTTTTCCCTCCAAGGAGTAGCACAGACTAACAAGGCACCTTAAACTTGCGTGGCACCCTTTGAAAAACCGCAGAGTTCAAAAGTCTGAAGCTCTCCAAGTTCCTAAGGAAGATGAAAAAGAAGAAAAGAAAATAGAAGAACAACGGAGGTGGGAGGCAGATGACAACAAGAGGTAGTTTTCCCTTAACCTCACTGTGACCAAACCGGGCAGGATAAAATGCATGATCGCATGGCAGATCGAAGCAATCTACTATGGAGGAGTGATGGTCATAAAGGCCAGTATTAAGAGATTTCAAACCATTCTTGTGTGATACCTATGTACTCTTCTGCCAGGCAAATGATCTTGTGATAGCAAATGTTATGCTCAACTGGATTCAATGATGCCTCAAGGCCCATCCAATAAATTATTCTAACCCTACCAATAAATACATGAACAAGTGTTTAGTAACTGGCTAATGTCTCATTCAGCAATACAACTGAAATGATGATGGGGAGATATAGTGGTTTTGAGTGTTGGACTAGGACACTGAAGCTGTATCTACACTACCATATAATCCAGTTTCAAAATGCAGATGAACTGCATTGAATTGCAAAGGTCTACTCTGTGATATAATCCGGTTCAATGCAGGTAATCTGCATTCTGAAACTGGATTATATGTCTGTGTAGATCCTCAGAGACTAGGGTTCAAAACCCTACTGAGAACATCCTAGGTGGCCTTCGACATGTTACACACTCTCATCCTCAGAGGAAAGCAAAGGGAATGCCCCTCTGAATGAATCTTGCCAAGAAAACCCCATGATTGGTTCATCTTATGGTTATTTATGTATTTATTTTGAGCATTTATATCCTGTCTTTCTCAGCTCCAAAATCTGGTAACAACAGGTTACCAGATTTTGGAGATGTGAAGGCAGCCAACAGAAACATACGATAGAACGTTTTTGTTCTGTGTCCAGCCTTTTTTTTGGAGCAACATTGAATCAGAGATTTGTTGTTGTCTGTAAAACCCATGGAATACTTGTCCAATACTCATGTACTATGTTGCAACCGTTGAGCAAACGAATAGTATAGCTGTGTGCTCTCCAGTTGTGCAACAGTCTATCCAACTTCCCATTCTTTATGAAGGTCTAGACTTATGGGACCTCCTTGGTAATACAACCACTTGCAAAGGCCTTGCACAAGGTCTAGACTGATGGGACCTCCTTGGTAATACAACCACTTGCAAAGGCCTAAAAAAGGTTTAGACTTATGGGACTTCCTGGGCAATACATCAATTTTCAAAGGCTTTGCACAAGATTTGGACTTATGGGACCTCCTTGGTAACACAATTATTTCCAATGTCCTTGCACAAAGTCTAGACTTATGGGGCTCCTTGGTAATTCAACCACTTGCAATGTCCTTGCACAAAGTCTAGACTTATGGGACCTCCTTGGTAATACAACCACTTGCAATGTCCTTGCACAGAGTCTAGACTTATGGGGCTCCTTGGTAATACAGCCACTAACAATGTCTTTGCACAAGGTCTAGACTTATGGTACCTCTTTGGTAATAAACCACTTGCAAAGAAAGTCTAGACCACTTGGAGAAAGTCTACATTTATGGGACCTCCTTGGTAATACAACCACTAGTCAAGGTCTTGCACAGCCTTGAGTAGGACAACAACTTAGCCCTATGCAGCCTTGAGTAGGAAGTCAAGTTGGCCCAATCTCCCATGAAGAGTAACCACTGGAGGAGCAGCATTTGTGATAGTGTCAAAACACAACAGGACTCCACACTGTGAGTCAGCTTCCCACAAAAAGAAACAGTCCCAAGTCCTGTACAGCATAAATAATGTGAGAATGAGCCGGGTTCAAGCAGAATTAACCACTCTTCTTTATTTAGTCTTGGTCTTGGGCAGATGGTGCACAGGTCTTGCGAGATGAAAGTCCCCCCAAACATACTGCCCCACTTTCCCATCAAGCCTTCTAGAATGCTTGCATAATGAGAAACACTTAGAAATGTGTTCCCAGCTCGTCTCTGGGGTTGGCCAAAGTGATTCATGTTTTCTCAAACGGGCGTAATTGTCCACATATGTTTAGTGTTCTTGAAACACTTGATTTTTTTTTTGTTGTTTGGAAAGGAAAGAGACTTTGCTGGATGGGTTTAAAAGCAAGTCCAGATCTTGCAAAAACAACATCGCTGCTAGTTCAAATTGGAAATGAAAAAAATCATCTTTTTTCAAAAGGGAATTTCCTCTTTATTTACAAATCTAGGTCAAAATATTTATTTATTTATGCATTTCTTTGGCCGCTGTTGCTTGTAAGATGCGACTCTGGATGCTAAATTCCACACTGACACTTTTTAAAAAATGCAATACTTATATGTGCATTTACTCAAGAGATCTGCACTGATTTGGTATCTGAAAAAGGAAATTTTTTTTTCATTTAAACATTGGAATGGTTTCAAAGTGAGGTTGTGTAATATCTGTGACAGAGTCATTCCCTGATCCAGGCTAGGTTTATTAACATTTCCTGGGCCTTTCCATCACATTATATCATTATAGCAGTACGATTTCATTTTAACTGCCATGGTAACATCATATGGAGTCGTGGGATATCAAGTTTAGGAGGGGTATTTCTCAGCCAGGGAGCTCTAATGCCAAACCAAGGTACAAACCCTAGACTTCCATAGGATGTTGCTGTGCCAGTTGAAGTGGGGCCATAGTACTATTTTGTGTGTAAATACTACTGGATTAAGCATAGCTAGGCCATCCCTAGGTGTTCTCTTGGATGTCTGAGAAGACTAAAGCAGTTGCTTGATGTCAGTGGTTCCCAAGTTTCCTAATGCAGTGACCCCTTAATACAGTTCCTCATATTGTGGTGACCCCTCAACCATAATATTATTTTCATTGCTACTTCATAACTGTAATTTTGCTGATGTTAATGTAAATATCTGATATGGAGGATGTCTTTTCATTCACTGGACCAAATTGGCACAAATAGTTGATACGGTCAAATTTGGATATTGGTGGGATCGGTTGGGGATTGATTTTGTGATTTGGGAGTTGTAGTTTCAGGGATTTATAGTTAACATACAATCAAAGAGCATTCTGAACTCCACCAACGATGGAATTGAACCAAACTTGGCACACAGAACTCCGATGACCAACAAAAAATACTGGAAGGGTTTGGTGGGCATTGACCTTGAGTTTTTGAGTTGTAGTTCACCTACATACAGAGAGCACTGTGGACTCAAACAATGATGGATCCGGATCAAACTTGGCATAAATACTCAATATGCCCAAATATGAACAAAGAAGGAGTTTGGGGGAACTAGACCATGACATTTGACAGTTGTAGTTATTGGGATTTATAGTTCACCTACAATCAAAGAGCATTCTGAACCCCACCAACAAGCGAATTGGGGCAAATATCCCACACAGAACCCCCAAGACCAACAGAAAATACTTAAGGCCATCCATTCCAACTCCCTTCACCAGGGCAAGAAAATGTAATCAAAGCCCTCCCGACAAAGAGCCATCCAGCCATAGATATAGATAGGTGAACACTGGTGGAGTTGGGGAAAATAGACCTTGACATTTGGGAGTTGTCGTTGCTGGGATGTATAGTTCACTTACAAAGTGCACTCTAAATCCAGGCCAAAATGGATTGGCACCAAACTTGGCACACTACCTACATGGCCAACATTGGGTACTGGTGGGGTTTTTTGAGGGGGGGGGGTGTTTTTGAAATTTGAGAGTTGAAGTTCACCAACATTAAAAAGGAAGAGGAGGACAGGCAGAGAGATCTTCAGCCTTCTCTGCAAAAAGGGTTCCTTAAGACCAGGGGTCCTCAAAATTTTTAAGCAGAGGGCCAGGTCACAGTCCCTCAAACTGTTGGAGGGCAGGATTATAATTTGAAAAAAAACATGAATGAATTCCTATGGACACTGCACATATCTTATTTGTAGTGCAAAAAACACATAAAAACAATACAATAATTAAAATGAAGAACAACTTTAACAATTACAAACTTATTAGTATTTCAATGGGAAGTGTGGGCCTGCTTTTGGCTGATGAGATAGGATTGTTGTTGTTGTTGTTGTTGTTGTGTGCTTTCAAGTCATTTCAGACTTAGGTTGACCCTGAGCGAAGGCTGGGTAAATGACCTAGGAGGGACGTATCCGGACCCCAGGCCGTAGTTTGAGGACCCCTGCTTAAGACCACCAAAAATATGTGAGCAAAGCCACAACTGTTTACTTGTGGATTCATTTTAGTCAGTCATCTAAAGACAAAATTGCTTAAGATGGAGTGGGATATATAACTTCCAGCCGTCTCAATGGGCAGGGGATTAAATGATGTCAGTTCTTTGGGCAACCTCTCCAGCAGACTTTGACTTCAGAGTTGTGCTGTAGGATATAGAGCAGTGGGTCTCAACCTTCCTCATGCCGCAACCCCTTAATACAGTTCCTCATGTTGTGGTGACCCCCAACCATAACATTATTTTCATAATGCAAATATCTCATTTGCTAAATGTATTTTCATTCACTGGACCAAATTTGGCACAAATACCCAATGCACCCAAATTTGAACACTGGTGGGATTGGGGGAGGCTGATGTTGTCATTTGGGAGTTGTAGTTGCTGGGATTTATAGTTCACCTACAATCAAGGAGCATTCTGAATTCCACCAAGGATGGAATTGAACCAAACTTGGCACACAGAACTCCCATGACCAACAGAATATACTGGAAGGGTTTGGTGGACATTGACCTTGAGCTTTGGAGTTGTAGTTCACCTACATCCAGAGAGCACTGTGGATTCAAACAATGATGGATCTGGACCTAACTTGGCATGAATGCTCAACATGCCCAAATGTGAACACTGGTGGAGTTTGGTGGAAATAGACCTTACCATCTGGGAGTTATGGTTGCTGGGATGTATAGTTCACCTAGAGTCAAAGAGCATCTTGAACCCAACCAACCAACAATAGAATTGGGCCAAACTTCCCACACAGAACCCCCATGATCAACAGAAAATACTGTTTTCTGATGGTCTTTGGCGACCCCCCTGACACCACCTGGCAACCCCCCCCCCAGGGGTCCTGACCCCCAGGTTGAGAAACACTGATATAGAGGCTCCTAAAGAGGTGTTCTCTCCGATAAATAAATAGCATTTTAAAATTTGCATTTTCTGGGGGTTGTGTCCCTTTAACTGCAGCAAATGTGGAGGCTGACAGTCTTGGTGGTTGCTAAATAGGACTAAAGATAAGGAAATATAAACACATTTGCCCAGTTCACACTGGAACCACAGAATCTAGATGAGTTCTGCAATATCCTACTCATGAGTTGCTCCTTGATTCTCATGATTTATTATTTGGGAAAGGGAAAGATGTTTTGCACCATTTCTAGGCCATGCTTTATTCTTTTTCTTCAGTCAATGGGGCTTGGTTTCAGACGGTTTTGCGAGTTGCATCAAAGCACGTCCGACTCCATCACACCTCGGAGCTTCCTTGGAGCACTGTGACATGATCTGTGCTAGCCCACCTGGAAACACAGGCCTTACAAAGCAACAGCATCACCGATTCTCTTTATGTGCCTGCCATCAGTGAACTGCAGAAACAAGAGGCAGGAGTAGACCAAACGGCAGGGATGCCAGCGAGGTTAGAATCGGTTTCTTTTCAAGGAAAGAGAATGCAAGCCCAAAATCAGCTCCTTTCTGTCAGGGAAGATACAGCTGTCACCAGAGAATATTGGAGGAGTTTTAGAGGGAACAGAAAGAATTCATAATCCATTGGCCATCCAAATTTGTAGATTGGACTTTTGTGGATTAAATTATTTGTGAGTTTTATTACCATGTTCTCTAGCACCATATACTGTATCTACTTGAGTATAAGCCGACCCAAATATAATTGTATTTATTTATTTGTTTATTTATTTGTTTATTTACGACATTTATATGCCCCCCTTCTCACCCCAAAGGGGACTCAGAGCGGCTTACAAGATATATATACATACTATATATTATATTATTAGCATAGTACAATATTAGTATTATATATTACGGAGCCCCCGTTGGCGCAGTGGGTTAAACCTCTGTGCCGGCAGGACTGAAGACCGACAGGTCGCAGGTTCGAATCCGGGGAGAGGCGGATGAGCTCCCTCTATCAGCTCCAGCTCTTCATAAGGGAACATGAGAAAAGCCTCCCACAAGGATGATAAAAACATCAAAGCATCCCAGGGAGCAAAATGTCTCCCTGAGCAATGGTGATGGGTCAATTTCCCACCAATATTTAAAAACAGAACTAGTTTTGGAGACATAGGGTAGAGATAAAGGTTTCCCCCTGACATTAAGTCCAGTTGGTCCAACTTGGGGGGGGGGGGGGTGCTCATCTCCATTTCTAAGCTGAAGAGCCGGCATTGTCCAAAGACACCTCCAAGGTCATGTGGCCAACATGACTGCATGGAGCGCCGTTACCTTCCCGCCAAAGCGGTACCTATTGATCTACTCACATTTGCATGTTTTTGAACTGCTAGGTTGGCAGAAGCTGGGGATAGAGGAAGTTCACGCTGCTCCCCGGATTCGACCCTGCGACCTTTCGGTCAAGTTTAGCAGTTCAGCAGTTTAACCCACTGCGCCATCGGGGGCTCAGTCTATAATCACTTTAGCCTTTATCTCTGTCATTTAGTACTTTTTTTGTCTCTTGTAATCTAGGGGCAGAGCTGGCTTCCCAAAAGCCTGAAATTTAATCTGGAATAATTTCCCAGATGCACAAGCAACAACTTGCGAATGAGTATATATCTGCTCATGGATTACACCAGGGAGGCAGGAAAAGGCTCAGCTGGAAAACTGCACAAGAAATGAAGAGGAAAGGGGGCAATTTGATGGATTTTTGAGGGGTTAGTCAGAGAAATCAGAGGAGAAGGAATAAGAATGGGGCGGGAAAGTGCATGTGCTTTACAGGTATGAAGCTCCAGCGCTTCCCCATCCCTCCTTGGCCCGGTCCTTCTAAACTAGCATGAGCACAAGTCCTATTAATCTGCTTTGTAAAAATAAATAAATACACATACGTTGGAGAAGATCAAAACGCCTTGCACGTCGACAATCTCAATTACCTTGACGGAGACGGACGTGTCAGCTGAGTGCTCTCTTTGTGACACTTGATAAAACACAAGGGGCTTGTTAATTATTTCCACCCCGTTCTTACATGGGGATCTGACAACTTGTCAGACCGGTTCCCCTTTCCTCTCCTCTGAGAAGTGTCGTGTCTGTGCCGCAGAACTGTCCTTGCCACTGGATGAAGGCATGTGAGCGTTTCCATGCCTCTCTTGAAAGTGTGGAATTAAATTGAATGTCTATGAGAAGGAACAAATATTCGAAATGCACAATGTCTTTGAGAATTGTAATGGATGTTCACTTTAAGGGCAGCATTCTATGAGGGTTGAATGAAAAGTAATGCCTCCACCTTCATAACTCCACAACAGATCGCAGTACTGGTATGCGGCAGGTACTGGCTTGTTCAGTAGACTCTCCTCTACAGTTCCATTTTGGTGGGAAACCTTAGCATTGAACGGTTGTGTTGTTAAAGTGCGAAGTATGGAACCCTGTGCAGACAGTCGGTCAATGTGATTTAAGCAATGTGCAGTCATTGAATTCTTGACAGCAGAAGGTATCACCCCAAAGGAGATTTATTAGAGAATGCAAGCTGTTTATGGTAATTGTGTTGATGTGAGTACTGTGCATCGTAGGGAGAGTAAGTTTAAAGATGTTGAGGTGGGAACATCTGACTTGCGTGACAAACAAAAGAGTTGGACGTCCTGTGATGGCAACCACCGAGTTTCATAAGCAAAAGGTTGACAGATTGATTCAGGATGATCGTCGTATCACTTAGAGAAAAATTTCAAGCATAATCAGCATTTCACAAGAATGTGTGGGTCACATTATTGCTTTGCTTGGCTATCGGAAGATCTGTGCACGATGGGCTGTGGAAACAGAGTGTCAACTTCTTCCATGACGGTTTCAGAAAACGGGTCAAGGTTTACCTCGAATGCACAAGCCTAATACCCAGCTCCCTAAGCTTCTCCTCATAGGACTTTGTTTCCAGACCTTTGACCATTTTGGTTGCCCTTCTCTGGACACCTTCCAGCCTTCATCCCTGCTGTCATCGGCTGAAAGAGATCAGCTGAACACCTGGCTCAAAACTACGCTGGACTCAGAGATTAAAGCATTTCTCAGGCACGAAGTGACAAGAAGTCAAGGATGAATTGCTTAAGGATGGAGTCTTCCTTGGGAGCTTTTGTTTCCTATGACCTTTCTGGCAATACCGCTGGGGATTCTGTCCTGATTTTCCCTGACCAATGCAATCAAGCGGGGGTTATAAACTTCCTTTTTATGGCTCTATTCTCCAAAGTTGCTTTATCTATTTCTTTGAAAGGGCATGTCCTAAACTATTTATTATTTTATTCAAACACTAATAAGCTCTCGGGAAAACAATACCGGTTCCTCATCTCAAATAGAGTCAAAACCTTGGGAGCTTACAGCCTCCAAGGCCACTCTGCGAAACTTACCTTGTTCTATAGTCTCCCATGTCAGACTTTGGCTGTGATCCTTAAGTCACCAAACAGGATCCCCAAAAGTGATTACTCTTTGTTCTTATAGACATATGATTGCTAGGTCTATGCCAAGTGGACAAATATCATTTTATGTACCATTTACTTCTGTCTTAAAACTGGGTTGTTGGGAGTTTTTCTGGCTGTATGGCCATGTTCCAGTAGCATTCTCCCCTGACGTTTCACCTGCATCTGTTTCAAGCATCCTCAGAGGTTTGTTCAGAGGTCTGTTGAAAATGAGGCAAGTAGAGTCTCTCTCACTCTCTATTATCTATCTATTAGGCTTGTTTGATCCAAAAAAAGTGGTTCAAAACTCATTTTGGATGTAGGGGGCACTGGTGGTTCGATTCTAAAGTCAATTTTCACAGAAAAAAATATTCAAAACTTTTTGAAACTTCCGAGACTTCTGAATCCTTTCGTTAATGGTTTGAACGTGTTATTTCCTGTTTCATTGTCTTTTATTTACTTTGAAAGTAGTTGTTTTACTCCAGGAATGGGGAAAAGCAAGCGGAGGAAATTCCTTCCTTCTCCGGTTTAAAACTGGCTTCTCTGGCTTGAGGCAGAAGCAGGGAAAGCAAAGGGAGGAAATTCAGCTTTCGCCGGTTTAAAACTGGCTTCTCTGGCTTGAGGCAGAGGCGGGGAAAGCAAAGGGAAGAAATTCAGCCTTCCCTGGTTTAAAACTGGCTGGCTTGAGACAGAAGTAGGAAAAGCAAAGAGAGGAAATTCAGCCTTCCACGGTTTAAAACTGGCTTCTCTGGCTTGAGGCAGAAGCGGGGAAAGCAAAGGGGGGAAATTCAGCCTTCCCCAGTTTAAAACTGGCTTCTCTGGCTTGAGCCGAGGTCAGGGACCAGAATCACTTCCGACTCACTTCCCGAGTCAGAAGAAAAATGCCGAGACTTGTTTCAATTTTATTCTGAATTACAAAGATTCCGACTGGACCTAACCTATCTGTCTGTCTGTCTATCTATCTATCTATCTATCTATCTATCTATCTATCTATCTATCTATCATCTATCTGTGGAGTGTCCAGGATAGGAGAAAGAACCCTTGTCTGTTTGAAACAGAAATGTTGCAATAAACAATCTTGATTAGCATTGAGTAGCCTTGCAGTTGCGAAGTCAGTCAGTGAGGGTATTTGTTGGCTGTTGTTGCCTGGAGGGATCCTTTGCTTGGGAGGTGTTGACCGTCACTTGATTGTTTGCAGTCTGGAATTTCCCTATTTCTGAGTAGTGTTCTTTATTTATTATCTTGATTCTGGTGTGTTTTAGTACTGATGACCAGATTTTTTTTAAAAAAAATCCTGGTTTTCTCCTTTGTGTTGAACTTGTCCACACGCCAGGAAAATGGACAGAACCGCACACACACTCAACTTGCCTAATTTTCAACAGACATCTGAACAAACCTTTGAGAAAACTAGTTAAATTGCTGAGCTGCTGAACTTGCTGACCGAAAAGCTAGTGTTTTGAGTACGGGGAGTGGGGTGATGGTGGCGAGGTATAAATAAAGATTATTATTGTTGTTGTTGTTGTTATTATTATTATTATTATTATTATTATTATTATTACTACAGCTCCCATGCTTCCATAGCATTGAGCCATGGCAATTCAAGTGGTGTCAAACTGCATTAATTCTGCAGTGTAGATGCACCTTTACTCTGAAAGTAGGACTCAGAAGCCGCAATGTTGTTGGGTAACCAATATCAACACGGGTTGAAATACACTGAAATGGATCCCTTTCCCCCGTGGAGGGAGTGCACCCAGGGATATTGGCCTCAACATGATGCATCATGATTTCTAAGGATGCCAGGAGGGAAGAAGTTCATACAGTAAAGCCGAATGAGATCGCATATCTCACAACCTCAGCCAACCATTTGGGAACGTCAGCCTTCCAAGCCCACGCTGTCATCCTATCTATGCGCTTTGAAAGAGAGCGGCTCCTGGTCTAGTATGTCACCGAAATCTAAGACGACTTGCCTGTTCCAAAGAAGCCATGGGATATACTGTACTCGGCCGGCCATTCAGTAAGGCAATCCGTTTTAGCAACATCCTTTCCAAAGCACATTCCACGTCTAACTGAAATGGCCAGTTTAAATCTATAAGCCACACAATGTGCTACTGGTCTTGCACATGTTGCATAAATAGTTATTTCGAATGTAAATTCAACGGCAACAAATCACAAAATGTATAGCTCCATAAAAAAGCCTGAAGATTGGGACCAAAGGGGGCATATACACTGTAGAATTAATGCCATTTGACACCACTTCAATGGCTGTGTCTCAGTGTTTGAATCCGGAGAGCAGGGTGAGCTCCCATCTGTCAGATCCAGCTTCCCATGAGGGGACATGAGAGAAGCCTCCCACCGGATGGTGAAACATCCGGTGTCCCCTGGGCAACGTTCTTGCAGACGGCCAATTCTCTCACAACAGAAGCAACTTGTTTCTCAAGTCGCTCCTGAAACAGAAAAAAAAATGCTTTGGAATCAGGGGAGTTGTAGTTTTGCAAGGTCTTTAGCTGTGGGTTTTTGTAGGTTTTTTTGGGCTATATGGTCATGTTCTAGAGGCATTCTCTCTGACGTTTCACCTGCATCTATGGCAAGCATCCTCAGAGGTAGTCACTACCTCTAAGGATGCTTGCCACAGATGCAGGCAAAACGTCAGGAGAGAATGCCTCTAGAACATGGCCATATAGCCTGAAAAAACTTACAACAACCCAGTGATTCCAGCCATGAAAGCCTTTGGCAATACATTGAACGTCTTTAGCTATCTTTGCCAAAAAGTGTTGCTGCCTCACCACACAGCCACTCACAGGATTCCATAGCACCAAGTGGTGTCAAATGGCATTAAGTCTTGAGTGTAGATGCACCCAGGATTAAAGGGTGCAACTGTATGGTCACTCTTAGCAGGGCACTGAAACTTGGCTTACATCAGTGGTTCTCAAACTTCCTAATGCCGCGACCCCTTAACAATGTTCCTCATGTTGTGGTGACCCCCAACCATACAATTACTTTTGTTGCTACTTAATAAATGTAATTTTGCTACTGTTATGAATCATAATGTAAATATCTGATATGCATTTTCATTCACTGGACCAAATTTGGCACAAATACCTAATATGCCCAAATTTGAATACTGGTGGGGATGGAGGTGTGTGTGTGTGTGTGTGATTTGTCATTTGGTCTCTTCCAACTCTTTGATTCTATGATTCTACAACTGTGATTTTGCTACTGTTATGAATGGTATTGTAAATATCTGATATGCAGGATGTATTTTCAAGCACTGGACCAAATTTGGCACAAATTTGAATACTGGTGGGGTAAGGGGAGGGAATTGATTTTGTCATTTGGGAGTTGTAGTTGCTGGGATTTATAGTCGACCTACAATCAAAGAGTAGTTTGAACTCCACCAACAATGGAATTGAACCAAACGTGGCACACAGAACTCCCATGATCAAGAGAAAATATTGGAAGTGTTTTGTGGGCATTGACCTTGAGTTTTGGAGTTGTAGTTCACCTACATCCAGAGAGCACGGTGGACTCAAACAAGGATGGATCTGGACGAAATTTGGCGTGAATACACAATATGCCCAAATGTGAACACTGGTGGAGTATGGGGAAAACAGACCTTGACATTTGGGAGTTCTCATTGCTGGGATTTATAGTTCACTTACAATCAAAGAGCATTTTGAACCACACCAATGATAGAAATGAGCCACACTTCCCAACCAGAACTCCCATGACCAACAGAAAATACTTGAAGGGTTTGGTGAGCACTGACTTTCAGTTTTGGAGTTGTAGTTCACCTACATCCAGAGAGCACGGTAGACACAAACAATGATGGATCTGGACCAAACTTGGCACGAATACTCAATATGCTCAAATCTAAACACTGGTGGAGTATATGCAGCTTCTTCGGATGTTCCTTAAAGGGCGTGCTCTCCTGGCCTTCACCGTCATTTCTTATCTTCCAACTTTCCCTAAACAACCTAGAGATTTATGTTGAGAAAACCTTCCTTAATGAACTGTTTTTCTTCCAGTTGTAAAAACCAAAGTGGAAATAGCATTTGAGCCAGTTCCTTTAACGTCTTCGGATGGGAAGAGTGTCCGCTCGGATTCCCAACTTAATTTTGATCTAAATTGGCTATATAAACAAAATTGGACTAGAAAGAGTCCCATAGGGTGCTTTAAAAAAAACATCCTAATTTACTGTATGCTTGGAGTTGTTTTCCATTCCAAATAAGGACATTTACTCCAAATGGAACCAGTTATTTTGTACTGAAGACTGTGAAAACGTTTGAATGCCAGCAATATTATGCAGACTGGAGTACTTTTCTGAACCCTTGGTTCTTGCATCTAGGAGCAAGGAAGGGCCCAAAGGAAGGCTTCATGTGGAATTATTTAATGTCGAGGAATACGGCAGTACTTTTAGCTTGGAAAACTGTTCCCATAGACTAGCAGGCAACAGAAAGGCAGTATAAAACCCAGTGACGTCACGCCTTTCTCAAGTTAACAAAAGAGAAATGGCACACTCCCCTCTTTTGCTCGGTGAAAGAAAAGCAACACATTGAAACCCAGGGAAAATATCTTTGAAAACTAGCCATTTGTTGGCTCCTTCTGTGAACTGACACTTATCCTGTGAAGCACACCTGTCACTTCCTTTTGGACCTTGAGTCAATTTCTTACACTTTTCTATCTTCTATATAAATAAAAATGTTATGTTCGTTTGTGGGATTAACAGAACTCAAAAACCACTGGGGGAATTGACACCAAATTTGGACACAATGCACTTAACAACCCAATGTATGTTCTTCACTCATAAAAACACTGAAAAACACATCAGAAGGGGCTTTAAAAGCCCCCAAAAGCTAAACGACAATACAGAAAAAGGGAAGAAAGAAGGAGGGAATGGGAAGAAAAAAAGAAAGAAAGAAAGAAAGAAAAGAAAAGAAAGAGGGAGGGAAAGAAAGAAAGAAGGAAAGGGATAAGGAAGCAAGGAAGCATGGAAGCAAAGAGAGAAGGAAGGAAGGAAAGAGGTAGAGAAGGAGAGAAAGGAGAGAAAGAGGGAGGGAAAGAAAAAGGGGAAGGAAGGAAGGAAACTGGGAGCGAAGGAAGGGGGGAAGATGTAGAGAAAGAGAGACGGAAGGAAAGAGAGAAGGAAGGAAGAAGAGAAGGAAAGACGGGAAGGAAGGAAGGAAAGAGGGAGTGAAGGAAGGAGGGAAAGAAGGAGAGAAAGAGAGAAGGTTGGCCACAGCAAAGGGTACAGCTAGTATATAAATAAAAATGTAATGTTCCTTTGTGGGATTAACATAACTCAAAAACCACTGGACCAATTGACACCAAAGTTGGACAGAATATGCCTAGCAACCCAAGGAGTGACCATCACTCAAAAATTGATTTTGTCATTTGAGATTTGTAATTGCTGGGATTTATAGTTCACCTACAATCAAAAAGCACTCTACTAACGATGGAATTGAACCAAACTTGGCACACAGGACTTCCAAGACCAACTGAAAGCAGGCAATGTCACATATTATAGCATAATACAATACTATACAACTAATAATATGGTATTATAATTATATATTTTATATTACATGTTATATTACTAATAATCTATATAAATAAAAATGTAATGTTCGTTTGTGGGATTAACACAAATCAAAAACCACTGGACCAATTGACACCAAATTTGGACAGAATATGCCTAACAACCCAAGGAGTGACCATCACTCAAAAAAATTGTCATTTGGGAGTTGTAGTTGCTGGGATTTATAGTTCACCTACAATCAAAGAGCATTCTGAACTCCACCAGTGATGGAATTGTACCGAACTTGGCACCCATAACTCCCATGTCCAATAGAAAACACTCAAAGGGTTTGGTGGGCATTGACCTTGAATTTTGGAGTTGTAGTTCACCTACATCCAGAGAGCACTGTGGACTCAAACAATGATGGATCTGGACCAAACTTGGCACGAATACTCCATATGCCCAAATGTGAACACAGATGGACTTTGGGGAAAATAGACCTTGACATTTGGGAGTTATAGTTACTGGGATTTATAGCTCATCCACAATCAAAGAGCATTCCGAACCCCACCAATGATAGAATTGGGCCAAACCTCCCACACAGAACCCCCAAGACCAACAGAAAATACTGTGTTTTTTGGTGGTCTTTGGTGACCCTCCTGACACCCCTCTGAGGATGCTTGCCATAGATGCAGGCGAAACGTCAGAAGAGAATTCTTCTGGAACATGGCCCGAAAAATCTGCAACAACCCAGTGATTCCATCTACGAAAGCCTTTGACAATACAATTTGCTTTTTAATAGGAAATTCCATTTGCAAACATTTAAATACATTAATTGATACAAACGAGCACTACCCTTTTAATTTCTCTCTCTCTCTCTCTGTGTGTAGAAGAGATGACTTCACAAGTTGGCTTTCTAAACACCAGCTCCGGCCATTGCCTGAATCAAATTCCTTTTCTGGATGAAAGACAGCAAGCGAAGCAATGAATTAAATGCGGCTAAGAAGGTAGAGCGTACGTCTGGGCACAGAGTTCTTTCAAGAAATGAAACAGAAAAGAAGGGAAGAAATAATATTTAGCTTCTGCTTTTAGTCAAAGCTTGTTTGGGACTTAATGTCTGGCTGTAAGATCACTCACCTTTATGTCTTCAAAGGAAGCTGAAGAAAGGTGAAGAGAGGCAGGAAAGATGTCCATAAATCGTCCCGTCCCCCCCAAAAGAAGGAGAAGCCGAAGACTATAAACCGTGCAGCAAAGCAAGGCATTTTATGACTTCTATCTGAAGGAAGGGGGGAAATCTGTTCTGGGTTTTCTCTTGCCAAATGTGTCTTGTTGACCTTCTAGCCAAGTATCGGAGGAGTGGAAGTGTCTTCACCACACAGTTAGTGGGTGACCTTTACGGCACCTGAGAAAACACACAGTTTAAGGATGTGTGATCCATAAAAAATGGTTCAAAATCATTACAAAACTGGGGGGGGGGGGCACTTGTGCTTTGTTTCTAAAGCAGCATTTCTCAACCTGGGAGTCGGGACCCCTGGTGGGGTCGTGAGGGGGTGTCAAAGGGGTCACCAAAGACCATCAGAAAACACAGTATTTTCTTTTGGTCATGGGAGTTCTGTGTGGGAAGTTTGGCCCAATTCTATTGTTGGTGGGGTTCAGAATGCTTTTTGACTGTAGGTGGACTATAAATCCCAGCAACTACAACTCCCAAATGTCAAGGTATACTTTCCCCAAACTCCATCAGTGTTCACATTTGGGCATATTGTGTATTGATGCCAAGTTTGGTCCAGATCTGTTATTGTTTGAATCCAGGGTGCTCTCTGGATGTAGGTGGACTACAATTCCCAAACTCAAGGTCAATGCCTACCAAACTCTTCCAGTATTTTATTTTGGTCATGGGATTTCTGTGTGCCACATTTGGTTCAATTCCATCGTTGGTGGAGTTCAAACTATTCTTTGATTGCAGGTGAACTATAAATCCCAGCAACTACAACTCCCAAATGTCAAGGTATACTTTCCTCAAACGCCATCAGTGTTCACATCTGGGCATATTGTGTATTGATGTCAAGTTTGGTCCAGATCTGTTATTGTTGGAATCCATGGTGCTCTCTGGATGTAGGCGAACTACAACTCCCAAACTCAAGGTCAATGCCCACCAAACCCAGTATTTTCTTTTGGTCATGGGATTTCTGTGTGCCACGTTTGGTTCAATTGCATCATTGGTGGAGTTCAAACTACTCTTTGATTGTAGGTGGACTATAAATCCTAGCAAGTACAACTCCCAAATTACAAAATCAATTCCCTCCCCTTACCCCACCAGTATTCAAATTTGTGCCAAGTTCGGTCCAGTGCTTGAAAATACATTCTGCATATCAGATATTTACATTATGATTCATAATGTAGCAAAATCGCAGTTATGAAGGAGCAACAAAAATAATTTTATGGTTGGGGGTCACCACAACATGAGGAACTGTATTAAGGGGTCGCGGCATGAGTAAGGTTGGGAAACACTGTTCTAAAGTGTTTCTAAAGTATACTTAGTGAAAAATTCATCACTATAATGAAAGTAACGAAATTGTGTTACTATTTTGTTATTCTTATTGTGCATAATTAATGGTGGTTCAGCGGGTTAAACTGCTGAGCCGCTGAACTTGCTGACCGAAAGGTTGGTGGTTTTAATCCAGGGATTGGGGTGAGCTCCCACTATTAGCCACAGCTTCTGCCAACCTAGCAGTTCAAAAACATGCAAATATGAGTAGATCAATAGGTACCACTCCAACAGGAATGTAACGGTGCTCCATGCAGTTATGCCGACCACATGACCTTGGAGATGTCTACGGACAACACCGGCTCTTCGGCTTGCAAATGGAGATGAGCACCACCTCCCAGAGTCGGACATGACTGGACTTAATTTCAGGGGAAGCTTTTACCTTTACCTTAAACGACTATAATTGGGGAAACTTCAGGGACTCATATCTCCCTCCAAGCTTGCTGCAATGGTAGGACATGTTTACCACTGTCAGCCCACCAAATTTCAGAAAGTTTTACTTATCCATGAATTTTGGTGATTTTTTTTATTTAAAATCTTTTTTTAATAATAAAGAAACTATGTTCCTACTTTGAAAGTGTTATTTCCTGTTTGATTGTGTGGTCTTTACTTTGAAAGTAGTTCCAAGTAAAGAATTGATTGTTGTTTTCTGATGCTGATGCAGTCTGGGAAATGTAGCTTGGGGCAGGACCTTTTGAATTCTCGAACATAGGGCTCCTCCCTTCCCAAATAATAATAATAATAATAATAATAATAATAATAATAATGCATCACACAGTCCTAGATGCTTGGGAAGTGTTCGACTTTGTAAGACGAAATCCAGCATATCGATCTTGCTTGCTGTGGCATACTATGGTTTTGTGTCAGTAAAATAATAATAATAATAATAATCATCATCATCATAATCATCTTTATTTATATTACGCTTTGTCTCCCCAGAGGGACTCAAACTACATTTCCCAGAGTTCTGTGCTGTTCCCAAAATGCACTGCTTCCCCTTTGGCCCACTGATACTGCCGAGACTGCATTAATTTCACAGAGGAATGGCAAGGCACTAAGGCAACCTTTGGCTTTGCTTCCTTGCCTTGCATTGAATATGAAAATGACTTTGGGAGCCTTCCGAGATTTACAAAACTAAAACAAAAAAAGTATGGGGTATGTTTCAATTCTAAAATATTTGGTGAGGGCCACGCAAAGGTTTTGAATATGGCTTTCGACTTAGAAACTTCCAATTTTGTTACGATTTCCGAAACTTCCAATTTTCCAAAGTTTTCTATGGGTCTGGCCATAGAAAGGGATTCAAGGAGATTTAATGATGCCGAATTACAAGCTGAAAAGCTATACATAACATCATATAGGATGACACCACTTTACCTGCAATCCTCCTTGGTCATGTTTGATCATGGATCATAGGATTTATAGTTCACCTACAATCCAAGAGCATTCTGAAGTCCACCAACAATGGAATTGAACCAAACTTGGCACACAGAACTCCCATGACCAAGAGAAAACACTGGAAGGGATTGGTGGGCATTGTCCTTGAGTTTTGGAGTTATAGTTCACCTACATCCAGGGAGCACTGTGGACTCAAACAATTATAGATCTGGACCAAACTTGGCATGAATACTGAATATGTCCAAATGTGAACATTGGTAGAGTTTGGGGGAAATAGACATTGACATTTGGGAGGTGTAGTTGTAGGATTTATAGTTCACCTACAATCCAAGAGCATTCTGAACTCCACCAACAATGAAATTGAACCAAACTTGGCACACAGAACTCCCATGACCAAGAGAAAATACTGGAAGGGATTAGTGGGCATTCATCTTGAGTTTTGGAGTTGTAGTTCACCTACATCCAGAGAGCACTGTGGACTCAAACAATGATAGATCTGGACCAAACTTGGCATGAATACTGAATATGTCCAAATGTGAACATTGGTGGAGTTTGGGGGAAATAGACATTGACATTTGGGAGGTGTAGTTGCTGGGATTTATAGTTCACTTACAATCAAAGAGCATTCTGAACTCCACCAACAATGGAATTGAACCAAACTTGGCACACAGAACTCCCATGACCAAGAGAAAATACTGGGAGGGGTTGGTGGGCATTGATCTTGAGTTTTAGAGTTGTAGTTCACCTGCATCCAGGGAGCACTGTGGACTTAATGATAGATCTGGACCAAACTTGGCACAAATCCTCAATATGCCCAAATGTGAACACTGGTGGAGTTTGGGGGAAATCAACCTTGACATTTGGGAGTTGTAGTTGCTGGGATTTATAGTTCACCTATAATGAAAGAGCCTTCTGAATCCTAGCAATGATAGAATTGGGCCAAACTTCCCACACGGAATCCCCATCTCTTGAAGGGACTTGCTGGTGCAAGCCTCCCTTCAGCCTCACACGCTCTCCCTCACCCACACATGTGAACCACGCTGCCATGCACCAAGCATGCCTG
This sequence comes from Anolis sagrei, assembly GCF_037176765.1. Classification (NCBI taxonomy): domain Eukaryota; kingdom Metazoa; phylum Chordata; class Lepidosauria; order Squamata; family Anolidae; genus Anolis; species Anolis sagrei. The sequence continues at coordinate 32,035,227 of NC_090028.1, forward strand.
CTCTCTCCACTTGGCTGAGAGGGCAGCCAATCACAGCGGAGGAAAGCTTTGTGGTGGGAGGATTTGCCTTCTGTTTCCAAAAAGAAAGAGAAGGACAGGCGGAGAGATCTTCAGCCTTCTCTGCCAAAGGCGTTCCTGAGACCATCAGAAATATATATTTTCCAATGATCTTTGGCAACTCATGACCCCCCCCCCAGGGGTCCCAACCCCCAGGTTGTGAAACACTGAAGTAGGTAAATAAGTCCATTTAGTGAGGCTTTACTTCCAAATATATATAGGGTGGCCTTCCTAGGAGTAGAAAACGTTTACATTCTTACCCATTTTTTTCTGAGTAACTACACTTGCGAGAAAAGAGCTTCAGATACATTTGGGCCATAAAAAGTATGCCTCCAACTCCACAATATTAGCAGAACACGGAGGAATGCCTCAAAGGGCAAAACCATGACCACGGCTGAAGAATGTGCAAATGGTTAAGATAGGGAGACAACCACATATGCCTTTAATATGTGCTTCACATCCAGCAAGCTTTGCTCACATCTGTTGTTTGTTTAAACAGCTTTTTCCTTCTTTGTAGTTGTGGAAGGAAAGAGGGGAGGGGAGAGCTGGTGTGTTTGGGAAGGAGGCAGGATCAGAGAGGCTTTGACTTCTAAAAAACGAATATAAAGGGAAGGGTGGGGGGAGTTGCCTTACGTCTGCTCAAACATATATTGGTTTAATACCAGTTGAACTTCTGTACGGTTTGGCCTCTCCCCATTTTGAGAATCCAGGGGATAGTTTGGCAATGTGTAGAGAAGGGTTCCTCGAAGATCCCCAAATTCGAAGAGGCCTCTGCGGAGAGGAAATTGAAGACTGTGATACGAGTCTATTGTCACCCCCACAAAAGAAAAATGTCCTTGCAGCAAGTAACTCTGGGGACAGTTTTGCAAACAGCAAAGTTAGGAAATGTCTTGTAAGTTAGGCAAATACTTGTGGTTTTGTCTGTCTGGGAAGGTGTCTTTCAGACTGGATCTACACTGTGATATAATGCAGTTTGAGCTGCATCATATGGTCAGTTAAACTGCATCATATGGATTATTATTTTGAGGTTTTATATACCGACACTCTCACCTTCAAAGAGGGATTCGGACCGGTTCACAACATGTGTTAACATACAAAGAATATACAATAACAACACAATGCCACTTCATTACACGATTAAAATATCAGCACCATACACATTAAAACATTATCATCACAGTTAAAAGAGCCAAATCGTCCGACACCATCACAATACCATTCATCCTCCTCCTTTCATGTGGGCAAAGAATTAAATCAGTTGTCAAATGCCGCGTTCCACAACCAGGTCTTTGTTAGTTTCCTGAACGTCATGAGGGAGGGGGCAGTTCTGATCTCTAATGGCAGGGAGTTCCAAAGTCGAGGGGCCACCATTGAGAAGGCCCTGTCCCTCGTCCCCACCAGCCGTGCTTGTGCAGGCGGTGGGACCAAGAGCAGGGCCCCTCCAGACGATCTTAGTGGTCTTGATGGTTCGTAGGGGAGAATACGTTCGGAGAGGTAAACAGGGCCGGAGTCGTTTAGGGCTTTATAGGTTAACACCAGCACTTTGAATTGTGCTTGGAAGCTAATCGGCAGCCAGTGGAGTTCAAGTAACAGCGGAGTGGTGTGCTCCCTGTACCCAGCCTCCGTTAGTTGTCTGGCTGCCGCACGTTGTACTTGCTGCAGCTTCCGGGCAGTCCTCAGAGGCAACCCCACGTAGAGAGCATTGTAGTAATCTAAGCGGGATGTAACCAAAGCGTGTACTACCGTGGCCAAGTCAGCCTTCCCAAGCTCTACACCAGTGTTTCTCAACCTGGGGATCGGGACTCCTGAGGGGGTCACAAGAGGGTGTCAGAAGGGTCTCCAAAGACCATCAGAAAACACAGTATATTCTGTTGGTAATAGGGTTCTTTGTGGGAAGTTTGGCCGAATTCTATCATTGGTGGGCTTCAGAATGCTCTTTGATTGGAGGTGAACTATAAATTCGAGCAACTACAACTCCCAAATGTCAAGGTCTAGTTTCCCCAAACTCCACCAGTGTTTACATTTGGGCATATTGATTATTTGTGCCAAGTTTGGTCCAGATACATCATTGTTTGAGTTCACAGTGCTCTTTGGATGTAGGTGAACTATAGCTCCATAACTCAAGGTCGATGCCCACCAAACCTTTCCAGTATTTTCTGTTGGTCATGAGAGTTCTGTGTGCAAAGTTTGGTTCAATTGCATCGTTGGTGGAGTTCAGAATGCTCTTTTAATTTAAATGAACCATAAATCCCACCAACTAAAACTCCCAAATGACAAAATCAATCCCCCCACCCCACCAGTATTCAAATTTAGGCGTATTGAGTATTTGTGCCAAATTTTGTCTAGTGAATGAAAATACATTCTATATATTATATATTTACATTATGATTCATAACATTCGCAAAATTACAGTTATGAAGTTGCAACAAAAATAACTTTACGGTTGGGGGTCACCACAACATGAAGAACTGCATTAAGGGGTCGCAGCATTACGAAGGTTGAGGAACACTGATTTACACCCTGACCATTTAATTGCAGTTTCAAAATGCATTATATGGTAGTGGAGATGGGGATAATAACATTATGTGCAGTGTTCCCTCGCTACTTAGTGGTTCACTTGCCACAGACTCACTGTTTTGTGAGTTTTTAAAATCTATATAAATAAAAATGTAATGTTCGTTTGTGGGATTAACATTACTCAAAACCCACTGGATGAATTGCCACCAAATTTGTCCACAAGACACCTACTAACCAAGGAGTGACCATCACTAAAAACATTGATTTTGTCATTTGAGAGTTGTAGTTGCTGGGATTTATAGTTAACCTACAATCAAAGAGTATGCTAAACTCCACCAATGATGGAATTGAACCAAACTTGCTGCACAGAACTCCCATGAACAACAGAAAACACTAGAAGGGTTTGGTGGGCATTGACCTTGAGTTTGGGACTTGTAGTTCATCTATACCCGGAGAACACTGTGGACTCAAACAATGATGGATCTGGACCAAACTTAGCACGGATTCTCAATATGTCCAAATGTGAGCACAGATGGAGTTTTGGGGAAATAGACCATGAAATTTGAGAGATGCAGTTACTGGGATTTATAGTTCCCCTACAATCAAAGAGCATTCTGAACCTCACTAATGACATATTTGGGGCAAATCCTCCAGGGTGGGTCCGTAGGTGACTGTGGAGCCCTATTCTTGACCTGCATGCTCTCCCGCAGTGAGGGCATTGGTTTCCAGGTGGAGGGCGGTCCCGGTCTCATCAAGTCTCAACCAATTCAACATAGTTTGTGGCAGTGAAAAAAAAATGAAGTTTCTGGAATAGAACAACTACGTTCAAAGTAAGTACAGCAGAATTAAACAGGAATAACACTTTCAAACCAGAAACAGTTTTTTTCCACATTTTGTTACATACTGCAATTTACCTAAGGCTGAGCAATGTGTAGAGCTCCACCACTGGGTATGCTTACTTAGACGATCCCTCATTGTCCAAGTAGGATAGTCTTCCAGGATCAGTGTGCTGGCAGTGGGTCCATAGGTGACTATGGCGCTCTATTCTTGATCTGCATCTTTTCCCACAGTGAGGGCATTGGATTCCAGGTGGAAGGCGGTCCTGGTCGGGGTTGGCTTGACGCGCTTTCCTCTTAGCATGTTTCTCTCTTTCGCCCTCCATTCATGCCTCTTCAAATTCTACAGCACTGCTGGTCACAGCTGACCTCCAGCTGGCATGACCAAGGGCCAGGGCTTCCCAGTTCTCAGTGTCTATGCCAGAGTTTTTAAGGTTGGCTTTGAGCCCATCTTTCAATCTCTTTTCCTGCCCAACAACATTCCTTTTTCCATTCTTGAGTTTGGAGTAGAGCAACTGCTTTGGGAGACGGTGGTTGGGCATCCAGACAACTTGACCGGTCCAGCGGAGTTGATGGCGAAGGACTATCACTTCAATGCTGGTGGTCTTTGCTTCTTCCAGAACACTGACATTTTGTCCACTTGTATATCCAAGAGATTTGCAGGATTTTTCGGAGGCAGCGCTGATAGAATCGTTCTAGGAGTTGCAAGTGACGTCTGTAGACAGTCCACGTCTCGCAGGTGTATAGCAGGGTTGGGAGGACAATAGCTTTATAAACAAGTGCCTTGGTATTCCTACGGATGTCCCGGTCCTCAAACACTCTCTGCTTCATTTGGAAAAAAAGCTGCACTCGCAGAGCTCAGGTGGTATTGTATTTCAGTGTCAATGTTGACTTTTGTGGAGAGGTGGCTACCAAGGGAGCGGAAATGGTCAACATTTTCTAATGTTCCACCATTAAGCTGTATTTCTGGCATTGGAGAGGGATTGGCAGGTGACTGCTGGAAGAGCACTTTGGTTTTCTCGATGTTCAATGACAGGCCAAGCTTCTAGTATGCTTCTGCAAAGATGTTTAGAGTGGCTTGTAGGGTTGCATTGGGTATGCAAGCTATGGCTGGTGGAAGTTGCACTCCAACAACAGAGCTGTTCTTTATCCACCCAGCAACTCAATTATTTATTTCTGTCCGTTTTGGGGGAACAGGATCCCATAACATTTCGAGGGATATTTCTTCAAACCTGAAGCCCAAAACCGTTTTTCTCAATCTGTCCTGCCAGATGTCCTCTCCTTGGATGTCTGCATTGGACTTTTCATCCCAATAATCATCCAAAGATGTGAAAAGAATCCCTATTTTTGTGAGAAAGGGTTGCCCCTGATATCAACTGCCTTTTGTAGTGCTAGAGGGAGTGTGTGCCTAACACAAAACAGATGTCCTATTTGGGGGATGCAAATATATACTTTCAGATCTATAGCTAAACTCATGGCTTGAGTGGAAGTCTGAAAACAATCCATGGAGTTTCTGCAATAAGAGTCTTAAAGCTTTTTGAAAATGAGGGCCAGGCTGGGAAGTGGGTTCGGGCACAAAAATACTGCTGCAATGGAGGCAAGCAATATTTACGAGAAGGATGTGCTGCATTCACTCATGCAGAGAACTTCAGGCAAGTTTGCAGGTTTGCCCTTTACAGATTTGATCATTCATGGATTTGATTAAAATGTCCCCTCTAGGAATATCTAGGTCGTCCTGTACAATTCCATGCCCCACTTCTGGTGGAAGTAGACCATAGTTTTTCAACCTGGGGGTCAGGACCTTGAAGGGGAGTCGCAAGGGGGGTATCAGAGGGGTGTCCAAAGACCATCAGAAAGCACAGCATTTTCTGTTGGTCATGGGGGTACTGTGTGGGACTCATAGCGGCTAACAATGGCAATGATTCGATGCCGCAATAATTACAATTATAAAAGCAAAATAAAATCATACAATACAATACATTAAAATAACATTAGTTATCCAATCATAAAGCCATTTCCATTATAACAACCGTCTGGTCCAATTCAGGTGCCGTTATATTCATTAGCCAAAAGCCTGGTTCCACAACCATGTCTTCAGTATTCTTCTGAAAGAAAGGAGGGAGGACGCAGATCTAATTTTGCTGAGGAGCGAATTCCACAGGCATGGAGTCACCACTGAGAAGGCCCTGTCCCTTGTCCTCACCAGCCACGCTTGCGAAGCTGGTGGGACCGAGAGCAGGGCCTCCCCGGCAGATCTTAGACTACGAGGCGGAACATAGAGGGAGATATGTTCGGACAAGTAAGCAGGGCCAGAGTTGTATAGGGTTTTATAGGCCAATACCAGTACTTTGAATTGTGCTCGGAAATGGACCGTCAGCCAGTGGAGTTGATGTAACAGGGGGTGGTACGCTCCCTGTACAATGCTCCAGTTCGCAATCTGAAGGCTGCCTGTTGGACTAGTTGAAGTTTCCGAACAGTCTTCAAAGGCAACCCCACGTAGAGTGCATTGCAGTAATCTATTTGGGATGAAACCAGAGCGTGGACCACCAGGCCGGATCCATATATGGTGGACCAAATGGAATTTGAAATTATGGATGTAAAATTAAATGATTCAAAATGTAATGAAAATAGAATGCAAGAAGTTGAAGAAAGATGAAACCAGATCAAAAATTATATTATGAATAAGTCTAGAGATTATAAGAAATAGAATACAAATGCTATGCTGTATGTATATCTAGAAGACTTATCTCCAAAAGGATTAATATGTGAAAGAAAATCATCCTCATGGCAGTGGTGGGAATTGTAACTGTTGTGTTTGTATGTCCTAAAATAAATAAAATAAAATAAAGAGGAAGGAAAAAATACAATGTAAATCAAATCTGCAAATGACCACAACCAATACCGTAGCCAGGATTTTGATTCGGTGGGGTGCGGGTGGGGGGCTGAGATTGATTCGGGAGGGGCTGAGTCTGAGTGAGAGAGGGTCTACCCTAGCAAGCCTTTTGTATCGTTACCCCAATACCCCCATGCATATGGGATATACTGAGCATGGTGATCAGATCATGATATGAATAAACATAACAGTTTAAATAATGTACTACTAAGGCCTTCTTGCAGACCACCCTGAGAATTGGGGGGGGGGGGGGAGTGAAGCCCCTCAAGCCCCCCCCCCCCCCGGCTACGGGCCTGACCACAACCATAAAAATGGTACACTATAACTATAGAGAAAAGTCAAGGGCAGATCAGCTGCATGAGTTGTGTGTTGATTCATCGAGGAATGGTGCTTAGATCTTATGAACTCAAGAACCTTTCCTTTGCAAATAGAAGCAAGCCAAAAACCCCCAATATGGCCCACTTTCTAATCTCCAAAGGAAGCCAATGTTAAGATGGATTTTCCCCGCATTTCTCCCTCAGCTCTGATTTTGTAGTGAGAAAAACCATGGTCATGGACACCTGCGAGTAACAAGAAGAGCGGTTCTTGCAGCAGGAACCTGGGAAGCCGCCAGGAATTCCTCTGATACTGGAATATGAGCAGCAGCTGCAGGTCTTAATAGCTTTGACCACCTTCTCTGGGAGTTTAATAAACATCCCTTTCCTCAGCAGAGAAGCTGCAACCCCCCCCCCCCCCCCCCAGCGTCTCAAGCTTTGTGGGGCTCTGCTAAGCAATCTGTTGACTTGTAAGAGGATGTAAGGGAGGATTTTTTTCACCCTAATTTCCTTATGGCATGTGGGGGGAAAATTCCAAACGAAGGAACAAATGCTAGGAATCCCCTCGGCTTTCCTGACCCCGTAAATATAAACCTGGCCACTTGATGATTACTGAAAAGTTCCCAGCAGTCATCGTTGCTTTGCCGAATGACGGCGTGCCTTTTTAATTCACTTTCACACCTTGTAAAAGCCTGGAAAGGTGCTCCCAGCAGTACAATCAGACATCCAGATGGACGGACAGGTGCATTCCAACACTGGATCAAAGCCAGAGCTGTGTACAAAGCCCGAGCTGTGAAACCACAATGAGTATTGGTTTGATCCAATGGGAAGAGAGTCCAAGAGGAAAGCAAGTCAAGCAAACCCTTGTTGTGATCACCTTCCACCAAGAAATCTATGTCCTCAATGTGAAAGAGCATATGGATCCAAAATATTCTTCATGACTCATAGATCCACTACCAAAACTCTGTCTCTGGAAGACAATAATCATCAGCCGTGAGTGATCACTCAGTATGATGATGATGATCCAATGTGTAGGGAAACCATAAGGAATGGTTGATGGTGAGCTCAAAGGAAGGAGAGCAAGAGCTGGAAAGGAACTGTAATTGGCCCTTTTCACCTTAAATATGGTAGCAGTAGTTGGTGTACTGCAATGTTTCTCAACTTAGGGGTCAGGACCCCTGAGGGGGGCCTCGAGGGGGTGTCAGAGGGGTTGGTTGAGTCCATGGTGCTCTCTGGATGTAGGTGAACTACAACTCCCAAACTCAAGACAATGCCCACCAAACCCTTCCAGTATTTTCTCTTGGTCATGGGAGTTCTGTGTGCCAAGTTTGGTTCAATTCCATCATCGATGGAGTTCAGATTTATTTATTTACAGTATTTATATTCCACCCTTCTCACCCCACAGGGGACTCAGAGCGGATTACAATGTACACATATATGGCAAACATTCAATGCCAATTTAACATACAATGTATACAGACATACACAGAGGCTATTTAACTTTTTCTGGCCGCCAGGGGAGCTGTCGCTTTCATCGTCCATTTGCGACACTGATGAAGTACTTCCGCATTCCCCGCATGCTTTTGCTGGAGTGCTTTGCTGGAGTCTTTTTTATGGCCTCATAAATTAGTTAATTTAGTCTCCCCACACAAGGTGGTACCTAATTTTCCTACTTGACAGAATGCTCTTTGATTGTAGGTGAACTATAAATCCCAGCAACTACAGCTGTCAAATGTAAAGGTCTATTTTCACCAAACTCCATCAGTGTTCACATTTGGCTATATTGAGTATTCGTGCCGAGTTTGGTCCAGATCTATCATTGTTTGAGTCCACAGTGCTCTCTGGATGTAGGTGAACTACAACTCCAGAACTCAAGGTCAATGCCCACTAACTCCTTCCAGTATTTTCTGTTAGTTGTGGGAGTTCTGTGTGCCAAGCTTGCTTCCATTCCATCGTTAGTGGAGTTCAGAATGCTCTTTGATTGTAGGTAAACTATAGATCCCAATAACTGCAACTTCCAAATGACAAAATCAGTCCCTCCCAATCCCACCAGTATTCAATGTGAGCATATTGGGTATTTGTGCCAAATTTGCTCCAGTGAATGAAAATATATCCTTCATATAAGATATTCACATTACGATTCATAACCGTAGCAAAATTACTGTTATGAAGTAGCAATGAAAATAATTTTATGGTTGGGGGTCACCACAACATGAGGAACTGTATTAAGGGGTCGAGGCATTAGGACGGTTGAGAATCACTGAAGTAGACCACAGCATTATGCTAGAAGACCTAGTGATTCCCAGAGAAATGTACCATTCCACTGGAGTGGTACCTATTGGTGTACTCACATTTGCATGTTTTCAAAGTGCCGCTGCTGTCACAGTGGGTTGAACCACTGAGCTGCTGTGCTTGTTGATTGAAAGGTCACCGGTTCGAATCTGGGGATCGGAGTGAGCTTCTGCTATCAGCCCCAGCTTCTACAGACCGAACAGTTCGAAAACATGCAAATGTGAGTAGATCAATATGTACCGCTCCGGTGGGAAGATAATGGCGTTCCATGTAGTCATGCCAGTCTCATGACTTTGAAGGTGTCTATGGACAACACCAGCTCTTCAGCTTAGAAATGGACATGAGCTCCAACCCCCAGGCCTGGACATGACTGGACTTAATGTCAGGGGAAAACCTTTACCTTTACCCTAGGTTGGCAGAAGCTGGGACTAACGACAGGAGCTCACCCTGCTCCCCAGATTCAAACCACCGACCTTTCGGTAAGCAAAGTTCAGCAGCTCAGCAGTTTAACCTACTGCGCCACCAAGGGCCCTATAAACATATAGCTATCTTTTGTCTTGGATGAAACCAAACAAGCAAACATAAAAGTCGTGGCACAATAATAAAACTGCTCAAGATTGTTGAGGAATTGTTGGAGTCTCGATGACAGCATTATTGATAGCCAGTTACTACCAATCTCAGTTAAGTTTTGCTTTAGGCTTGCAGGAACACCACACACACATACACACACACATACTATAAAGCTTGGGTAGCAAAAAGTGCATTGATAGTGAACATGGTGCAGCATTTTTAATGAGCCTTAAAGGTAAAGTTGACATTATGTCTACTCATGACCAAGTCTGGAGGGGTGGTGCTCATCTCTATTTCTAAGCCAAAGAGCCGACATTGTCGGTAGACATCTCCAAGGTCATGACTGCACGGAGCACCATTACCTTCCTGTTGAGCTACTCACATTTGCATGTTTTTGAACTGCTAGGTTGGCTGAAGCTGGGGCCAACAGTGGGAGCTCACCCTGCTCCCTGGATTTGAACCACCAACCTTTTGGTCAGCAAGTTTCGCAGCTCAGAGGTTTAACCCACTGTGCCACTGGGGGCTCCACTGAAACTTATAGATCTTCAAATATTGCATCTGTCTTTACCTTGATTTCCTGTAATCGGGTGTTAAAAAGTTGTCATCCTCTCCCCCAGCCAGCCTCAGATCTCGTAGTTCAGTTTAGCAAATGAATAACAGGAAACACACAAAGCTCCTTAACTTTTCTTTAATCTTTGCCAGTAATTGTATGGATGATCTCATTATTGTCAACAAGATGAAACCTTGAAGTCCCAAGAGCTGGAACACGGCTACATTTAGAGCGGAGAAGGAAGAATGATGCTTACATGTTGTTCCGTAAATAAATAAAAGCTGTAGAGGAACTCTCGAGATGAATGGACGCCATGGGAGAGCTTCATCTTGTCAGAATTATACAGTGGCATTAATCATAGTCTAACAGGACTGCTGTGGGGCTGTTCGCACAAAGTTCTCATTATCTTTTTTTAAAGTGTCTTCCTTCCAAATCTCCAAAAATCAACCAACCAACCAAACAAACAAACAAATCCCCCACACAATGTAAATTGGGTTTCCTTGCAACAAAGGAGGGCAAACACACCAGAAAACTTGTCATTTTGCATGACGGTACCTAGCCAAGGATGGTGAGAACTGAAGGCACCTTCTGCAGTGATGGAAATAATATAAAAAGGGGAACCTTTAACAGGGAAAGCCAGATCATTAGCCAAACAGAATCTGTACTGCAATCCCATGTGTATTTATTCCATCTATATATATAAAAATGCTCTGTGCATAATGAGTACCTTAAAAACAAAAGAACCAATGAACAAAATCACACCAAATTTGGCACCAAAACGTCTCACAACACAAGGAGTGACCATCACTCAAAAAATTATGATTTTGTCATTTGGGAGTTGTAGTTGCTGGGATTTATAGTTCACCTACAATCAAAGAGCATTCTGAACTCTATCAACGAAGGAATTGAACCAATCTTGCCACACAGAACTCCCATGACCAACAGAAAATATTGCAAGAGTTTTGTTGGGCATTGAGCTTGAGTTTGGGAGTTGGAGTTCTCCTACATCCAGAGAACACTTTGGCTAAAACAGTGATGGATCTGGACCAAACATGGCACAAGCACTCAATAAACCCAGATATGAACACAGAAGGAGTTTGGGGGGAAATAGACCTTGACATTTGGGATTTGTAGTCACTGGGATTCACAGTCCACCCAATCAAAGAGCATTCTGAACCACACGAACGACAGAATCGGGGCAAACTTCCCACACAGAACCCCCATGACCAACAGAAAATACGAGGTGTATTTTTTAAGTGAGGTCCGTTTTGTTGTAGACACTAGTAGTTCGTGCGCATACCGCAGTGAGCATGCCTCGGGAACAACTGTGCTCAGTTTCTGCTCTGTAGCTAACCTGTACGGTTCTGTTCTGTGCTTTAAAAATGTTTAAGACTATCAACTCACCCGCCGCATGTGATACGGTTTTTGACAGCAAGGAACCCTCATCATGGACATTGTCACAGCCATCTTTGAATTGTCATACCCACTTACGCACTTTGCTTTCACTCATAACAGTATCACTGTACACTTCACAAATCTGTCAATGAATTTCTGCTGCAAGCAGGTTCCTTGCTGACAAAAACCGTATCACTGAGCGAACCTCACATGCGGACGGTGAGTTGATAGTCTTAAACATTTTTAAAGCACAGAACAGAACAGAGTGGAAACTGAGCACAGTTGTTCCCGAGGCATGCCGGTACATGACGCATGCGCTCGTTGCGGTATGCGCGCGAACTACTAGTGTCTACAACAAAATGGACCTTACTTAAAAAATACCCCTCGTACTTAAGGCCATCCAGTCCAACTCCCTTCACCAGGGCAAGAAAACGTAATCAAAGCCCTCCTGAGAAAGAGCCATCCAGCCATAGATATAGATAGATCAATATGATTTACACACACACAGATATAGTATCATAGATTTGAATGAGACCCCTAAAGAAGGACAATGATATGTTGCCTGTTCCAGAGTAGGCAGACCAGACACTCTCCACATCAACACTGACAAAGAAACAGCAAGAAATACTGTTTACCCACAAGCAGAAAGAAATTACATATATTAGAAACCAACACTTTCTCATTACTTTATTTTCCAGATCAACAGACTGGGCCACAGCAACGCAGGGCAGGGGGTGGCTAGTAATGAATAAAGTTTAAAGTTAAGATGACAAGAGGGCTATTAATAATAGGATGACTTGGAGACCTCTCATTCATGAGTCACATTATGTTAAACTGTCCCTATTCCCCTGCATTGTGCTCTATCCCTAAACCTTCTCCCATCCAGATCGTTGATAAGCACCAATATACAGTACTGACTACCACGGGAAGGGCCCACTTTAAGTGAGTTTGAGATTTGGAAAAAATGCCCAAATGTTTTGTTTTTGAGAACTTCGCAGGGCTTCAGGAGATTGCATGGGTCAGATCTTCTGGTTGCTTCTGGAGTGAGAGAACCAGCCGTCTAAGGTGTTGCTATGGGGATGCCCGGATGTCTTGCAATCTTTTGGCACGGCACCCAGCGTGCCAATGACCACTGGGACCACCTGGACTGGTTGATGCCAGAGTTGTCTTCTTCTTCTTCTTCTTCTTCTTCTTCTTCTTCTTCTTCTTCATCATCATCATCATCATCATCATACAATGCAACCTGAGCTTTGCCACATGTAACAACAGAGGTACTCCAAGTGTCCAGCTTCTGGTAAAAGGACATTTAGTATAATGTCAAGTTTATTAAACTTTGTGTTTTTTAAATACATTACAACTATACCCTTGGTTGGCTTCAGATATGATAAATAAATAAGTGAGGTTACAGCCCTTTAACTATAATTCTAACTGCAATGGTATCATCCATGAAGTCATCATTGAGGGAAAGAATTAAATGCAGACAAGTAGTCACTTGTAATTAATTATTTTCCAAACAATACAGTAGACGTCCTCCAAAGTTTGCTGGGGCTAATGTATTGTCGAAGGCTTTCATGGCTGGAATCACTGGGTTGTTGTAGGTTTTTTCGGGCTATATGGCCATGTTCTAGAGGCATTCTCTCCTGACGTTTCACCTGCATCTATGGCAAGCATCCTCAGAGGTTGTGAGGTCTGTTGGAACTAGGAAAATGGGTTTATATATCTGTGGAAGGACCAGGGTGGGACAAAGGACTCTTGTCTGCTGGAGCTAGGTGTGAATGTTTCAACTGACCACCTTGATTAGCATTTGGTAGCCTGGCAGTGCCTGGAGCAATCTTTTGTGGAGAGGTGATTAGATTTTGCTGGGGCTCTTTGTCTGTAGGCATAGGATATATTTGAGATGCCTAAGTCCCCCATTAGAAAAGAGATTTGCTGTGGAGGTAAAAGCACACCCCATAAATGCATTTGGGCACCCACATATACATCTGTCAAAACATAAATAATGTTGAGCAAGTAACTGTCTTACTCTTCACAATAATGTTACGCATGCAAAAGAAGGTGATGCATTGGGGAGGGGGGAGGAATGGACCTTTGGTGTACAAAGGGGAAGTGGGCAGTAAAGGGATAGAGAAGAAAAGTCCCATCAAAACTAGATTAAAATAACATCAAAGAATGAAAATAAGTGAATTCAGAGTTTAACTATGAAACTCTCTTTCCTGCTGTGTATCTAGATACTGCAGGAGCCTCAAAGCCATGATTAGCTTAGACACCAAAGGCCGAACGGCACTGTAGATCAGCTCACACAGTTATAGATGACATCAAAGCAAATTCCATGCGAAGGACAAGGGCAGGCGGTATACAGCGCCACATGCGCCTCAATCAACACAGCCAGTGGGGTGTCCTCCGAGCGGCTGCTTTGGAAAAAGAAGAAGAAGAAGAAGCCCACAACAAGAATTGCTTGCTTTCTCAGAGTTTGCACCATTGTCCCAAACGATGAACAGAACTCCGTGGGATGCTGCCGAAGGGACGTTGCTGCTGGACAATTGCACGGTGCCCTCGTCCTGTTCAAGATAGCCATTTGTGTGTCAAAGAAGGACAAAATTGTAGCAACTTGTGGCTTCCAGTCCAGTGGGGTAGTGAATCCATCCCAGCTTTGAAGCCCCAACTTGGAAGGAGATGTCCAAGGTACTGATCCATGTTGGAGCATGCAAGGAATCAGTCAGTATGTGTGTCAACTGTAAAATAAGATGCATGAAGCTGATTGGTTGGGCAATGCACAGGGTGATGGCTGAGCCTGGGACTTTTAGATACCGTTGAATTTTTGTTCAGGCTTATGCTATGCAGGTGCAGAGAGAAGGACAGAGAAGAAGAGAGGGACAGACTGATTTGCTTCTTGGATGCTTATTTATTTCGTAACAAAAGCATTGCACAAATTAGTATAAAACTGATAAAAATAGAATGCATGCAGGCGGCTAAATATCTTTTGATCAAAAACAGGCAACAGCAACGGCATTGTGTGTATCCTCCAACAATTCCTCCTCTGTACATGAGGCAGGGCACAATGGACAAGCATACAGATGCAGAGTTGTCTGTTCTGCTCCACAGTCACACAAGGTTTGGGATTCTTTTAGGTCATGCCATTTTGCCAGGTTGTCTTTTGATCTGCCCACTCCACTTCTGAGTCTGTTCAGGGACTTCCAAGTTGCCCATTCTTGGTGTGCCCCTGGAAGAAGACCCTCATGGGGGGCCATCCAGTTGGGATTTCCTGGTTTAGCTGGCTGAAGGGATACCCTTGCTGTTGATGGAGGGATGCCAAGAGAAGTGGTAGTTCTCATAAAGCTTTTCCTTGCTTCTCAACAATTCTGCTGTCACCTGGAATTGCAACATTGTTGATCCATATTTTGTTTTTTTCCAAGATCATGAGGTCAGGAGAATTGTGCTCCAAAACTCTGTCAGTCTGAATTCAGAAGTCCCAGAGTAGTTTGACGTGTTCATTTTCCATAATTTTTTCAGGCTTGTGACCACAAAAGCTCTTTGTTGCAATGGCATTTGTGGCACAAGTTCTAGTGGATCATCTGAGCAACGGTGTTATGCCTCTGCTTGTAATCTGTCTGCGCGATCTTCTTGCAGCAGCTGAGGATGTGATCTATCGTTTCATCTGTTTCCTTGCAGAGTCTGCACTTGGAATGGGTCATCGACTTCAATTCTAGCTTTGATGGCATCATCATCATCATCATCATTATTATGTTTATTTATATCCTGCTTTTTCTTTCCATATGGAGACTCAAAGCAGTTCACAACTAAAAGCATTTCAATACAACTTAAAATATTCAGATATACAAATTTTAAACGGTATGAAACAAGATTAGTATTAAAACAATCCAGGTTAAAACCATAAAAGCATATAAAATAATTCTTTAAATTTCTATATATAATTGTAGTTACAATGGGTTTTATGAGTAACAGATTTGCAGGGCTGTTGTACAACCTCATCTGGACAGAAGAGTGGCAGATAAGAAATGGCGGAATGAAAACAAAAGAAACAGCAGTTTGTAACAGTAGAGTCTTGCTTATCCACCTTTGCTCATCCAACGTTTTGTGTTAACACACCCTGCCTCCCACCCAGATCCACTGCTTTTCCAATACATTGCAATGGTTTGGTGCTAAATTTGTAAATACAGTAATTACTATGTAATGTTACCATGTATTGAACTGCCTTTTCTGTCGATTTGTTGTAAAACATGATGTTTAGTGCTCAATTTGTAAAATCGTAACATAATTTGATGTTAAATAGGCTTTTCCGCAGTTTGGGTGTTCTCCTGGATTCATCAGTGACGCTTGAAGCTCAGGCATCAGCGGTGGTCAGGAGGGCCTTTGCACAATTAAGACTTGTGTGCCAACTGCGACCGTACCTCGTGAAGGCGGATCTGGCCAGGGTGGTCCATGCCTTAATCACCTCCAGATTGGACTACTGTAATGCACTCTACATGGGGCTGCCCTTGAAAACGGGCCTGAAATTTCAATTGGTCCAATGGGCAGCGGCCAGATTGTTAACTGGGCTCCTTACAGGGAGTGGTCAACCCTCCTGTTTAAGGAGCTCCATTGGCTGCCATTTATTTTCCGGTCCCAATTCAAGGTGCAGGTTCTTACCTACAAAGCCCTAAACAGTTTGGGAACCTCCTACCTGCATGACCACATTTCTGTGTATGAACCCACATGATCTCTTCAATCATCCGGAGAGGCCCTGCTCGCGCTCCCACCTCCATCGCAGGCGCGATTGGTGCGGACGAGAGAGAGGGCCTTCTTGGTGGTGGCCCCTCGACTCTGGAACTCATTCCCCAAGGACATCAGGCATGCCCCAACTCTGGCAGTTTTTAGGAGGAGCCTGAAAATGTGGTTGTTCCAGTGTGCCTTCCCAGAATGAGGAAACTCCCAGCAATATGTCCCTAAATGCACTTTATTAGTGATCTAGGATTGTCTGCACGTCCCATTCTTCTCCGAAAATTCTATCCTAGTCATATCTCACCTAGTCATGCTCAGCATTATTTTTAAAATTTTAACTATTACATTTGGCCCAGTCATAGGTTTTTTAAACGTTGTTGTGTTATTGTTGATGTTTACTGCTTATTTTTTGTTTATGAGTTTTATTTTATTGTTTTGTATTACTGTTGTTGTTGTTTTTTTGCTGATGTATTGTGGGCTCGGCCTCATGTAAGCCACACCGAGTCCCTTGGGGAGATGGTAGCAGGGTACAAATAAAGTATTATTATTATTATTATTATTATTATTATTAAGCCCTCGGTGGCGCAGTGGGTTAAACCCCTGTGCTGGCAGGACTGAAGACTGACAGGTCGCAGGTTCAAATCCGGGGAGAGACGTATGAGCTCCCTCTATCAGCTCCAGCTCCTCATGCGGGGACATGAGAGAAGCCTCCCACAAGGATGATAACAACATCAAATCATCCAGGCGTCCCCTGGGCAATGTCCTTGCAGACGGCCAATTCTCTCACACCAGGAGTCACTCCTGACACGACAAAAAAAAATAATTATTATTATTTCCTTAATCCCTCCTTATTATTCAACATTTTTGCTTATCCAACATTCTACCGGCCTGTTTATGTTGGATAAGCGAGACTCTACTGTACTTCATTATCCAAGTTTGTCCAAGTTAGCATTTTAGACCGCAATGTCCAGCTAGCCTGAGCAAGTCCTTTTAATTTGGTAACAATGTTTGGAAGGAGCAGCTACATAAAAGCATCTCCCTTTGGGTTTTGGTAGTAAGATGACTTTTTTTTCCAATTCTGTAAAGAAAAATACACCCAAACTCAATTTTCAAAGCCTTAGAAACAAAAGTGGGATATTTTTGTTTCCAGGTGGCCAACTCCGACTTTGGAATTTTTCATAAAACAAGACTTGGTTGGGAACAACACCTGTTTTTCATTTGGCAAAACATCCCAAATGAAGTCAGCGTTCTGCCTGCTTCCATTTCCCCCCTCGCTCCTCCCAAACCCTTTTGCCCTCTTTGTCCAGGATTATTTGTTCCAGTTCTCTCCGCAGGCGCATGTCGTAAAAGGAAAGCCCAGTTTGCATTCATTTAAAATGTTCCACTTTCTTTGAGAAGCAGCACCATGACTCCTTGGCTGCGCCTTCCTTTGATTTGGTCTCGCTGGGAAGGAAATTCCTTAGGAATGAATTCTCATACGGCAGGATGCTCCATCATTGAAATACAGAAAGCCCTGGCATTCAGCATTGCAGCTATGGATTCATAGCCTAGACTTACGGATCTGCATTGTCAGTACTCATTATTACAGTAAAATGACAATCAGCCCCTCTGTATCAAACAATACTGCATCCACAGTTTCTAGCATCCAGCTTGAAAATATGCCACCCTCCAAAAAAACAGAAAGTTGATCTTGATTTCACAATTTTACTACACTATCTATATAAATAAAAATGTAATGTTCTTTGGGGGATTAACATAACTCAAAAACCACTGGACAAATTGCCACCAAATTTGGCCACAAGACACCTACTAACCCAAGGAGTGACCATTACTCAAAAAATAATTTTGTCATTTGGGAGTTGTAGTCGCTGGGATTTATAGTTCACCTACAAACAAAGAGCATTCTGAACTCCACCAATGATGGAATTGTACCAAACTTGGCACACAGTTCTCCCATGACCAACAGAAAAGACTGGAAGGGTTTGGTGGGCATTGACCTTGATTTTGAGAGTTGTAGTTCACCTACACCCAGAGAGCACTGTGGACTCAAACAATGATGGATCTGGACCAAACTTGGCACAAATATTCCATATGCCCAAATAGTTACTGGGATTTATAGTTCACCTACAATCAAAGAGCATTCTGAACCTCACCAACGACAGAATTGGGGCAAACTTTCCACACAGAACCCCCATGAACCAAAAAAAATACTTAAGGCCATCCATTCCAACTCCCTTTACCAGGTCAAGAAAATGTAATCAAAGCCCTCCTGACAAAGAGCCATCCAGCCATAGATATACATAGATAGATGATTCACACATACACACAGATATAGTATCATAGATTTGACAGGGACCCCTAAAAAAGGACAATTATATGTTGCATGTTCCAAAGTAGGCTGAACAGCTCTCAAAGTAGGCTGAACAGCTCTCACTGCTGAACAGCTCTCACAGTCAGGAAGTTCTTCCTAATGTTCAGATGGAATCTCCTAGTTTCAAGTCATTGTTCTGCGTCCTAGTCTCCAGGGCAGCAGAAAATAAGCTTGCTCCCTCCTCTCTATGACTTCCTCTGATATATTTATCCATGGCTATTAGGCCTGGGTAACAACGGAAAAATTTGTTTCTAAAATCGATTCGTTTTTTGGGGGTTTTTGCGTTTCATTATTGAAAATAATTACAAAATCTTCCTTTTAAAAAGTTCGATATTTACGAAATTTCGTAAATGTGAAAAAAATTACAAAACATTAACGAATCGATTTCCGAAACAATAACGAATCGATTCGTTAATGGCGGACGCAACCGCGAAATACGCTAAAAAACCTCCAAAAACTTCTGAAGCTTCCCTCTCCCTCTGTTGTTGACTGTTGGTGTGATATTATTTTTTTTTTCACTAATTAAACAAAAAACAACCATAAAACTTGCCCCAGACATGCGGAAATAATAACGAAACGACCTCAAAACAATAACGAAATGAATACAATAACGAAATACGAAGCATTTACAAAACTATTTAAAAATTCGTTTTTTAAAAAAATTGCTCCAGAATGGTTCGTTATCGTTTTGTAATTTAAAAAATTAACGAATTATTAACGAATTACGAATTAACGAAACGAAACCGCCCAGCCCTAATAGCTATCATGTCTCCTCTCAGCCTTCTCTACTTCAGGCTAAACATGCCCAGCTCTTTAAGCTGCTCCTCATAGGGCTTGTTCTCCAGACCCTTGATCATTTGAGTCGCCCTCCTCTGGACACATTCCAGCTTGTCAATATCTCTCTTCAATTGTGGTGCCCAGAATTGGACACAATATTCCAGGTGTGGTCTGACCAAGGCAGAATAGAGCATGGGGAGCATGACTTCCCTGGATCTAGACACTAGGCTCCTCTTGATGCAGGCCAAAATCCCATTGGCTTTTTTTGCTGACGCGTCACATTGTTGGCTCATGTTTAATTTGTTGTCCATGAGGACCCCAAGATCTTTTTCACATGTACTGCTCTCAAGCTCTTCTTCCTGACTGTAAGAAGAAGTATTCAACACTTGAACTCTCCACCTCAAAGTCCAGTGGAAGCTCCTTTTCTTGGAGGCTTTTAAACAGAGACTGGATGGCCATCTGTCAGGGGTGCTTTGATTGTCCTTTTCCTGCATGGAAGAAGGGGTTTGGACTGGATGGTCCTTGGGGTCACTTCCAACTCTATGATTCTATGAGACTACAAAACCCCCATCCTGCATTTTTCCAGAGGACCCCCTTCACTAGGAGCTGACACTGGGACCAGACTTGACAGCACCCAAAATTAGATTCATTTTCATTTTGCTGGGACACATTATTTATACGTCTTCTTACCCATTTCTTCTTGAAAGCAGAGTCCACAGGCAGGCTGCAAATTAATGCAGCATCTTCGATCTTTCTTTATTTGCTTTGATCTGTTACTAGAAGCTATCTGAGATTTTGGCTTTCATCTATAAAATGAAATATTATTTGTGGGCTGGTTATTAAAATCTGACTTCATTCATTCCACACAGTAGAATAGATGAAGTTTGACACCACTTTAACTGCTATGGCTCAATGCTATGGAGTCCTAGGAGTTGTAGTTTTACAAGTCCTTTATTTATTCATTTATTTACTATATTTATATACCGCCCCTCTCAGCCCGAAAGGCGACTTGGAGCGGTTTACGAATGGCAACCATTTGATGCCTCAACAGTCATAACAACTAAAAAATTATAACAATCATAAAAGACCATTAAAAACATCAACATACAATATAAAAATATAAAACCTGACTCTGACAAAGAGTGCTGGTGTCTCACCAAACTGCAGCTCCCAGGACTCCATAGCATTGAGCCATTACAGTTATAATGGTGTCAAACTGCATTAAGAGTGCACTAACTCTACTGAAATACCACTTCTTCAGGGATACAAAACTCACTCCCAACACATGGTTTATTTATTGTGTCAGATGCGAGATAGAGGGTACAGCTAAAATGCATTTAAAAACACAAACAAAGTTTTAAAAAAGAACTTGGCATTATGCTAAATGTCCTTTGATCCGAAGCTGGCCACTTGGAATCCCTCTGGTGTCAGTATGTAAAGGTCCTCCATTGTGCATGTGGCAGAGCTCAGGTTGCATTGTAGTAGGTGGTCTATGGTTTGCTCTTCTCCGCACTCGCATGTCATGGACTCCACTTTGTAGCCCCATTTCTTAAGGTTAGCTCTGCATCTCGTGGTGCCAGAGTGCAGCTTGTTCAGTGCCTTCCACGTCGTCCATTCTTCTTCTCATCTGGACTCAGCCGCTGATTGAGGTGCTGGATTTTAGCCTGCCACTTTTGGACTCTTGCTTGCTCAGGTGTTCCTGCAAGTATCTCTGTAGGGCTTAGGAAGGTGTTTCTTGATTTAAGATGTTGGCATGCTGGCTGATGTTCAAACAGAGGATGGGCCAAATATATCAATGCCTTGATCCTTTTATTGCTGGATGCTACTTCCTGGTGGATGACAGGTGGTTCAATACTGGCTAAACAGTGTAATTTCTCCAGTTGTGTGGGACATAGAAATCCTGGGATTTCTATGCCCCACAAGATGATTTTATTTACCACAAGATGATTTTATTGCTGCTATTGTATTAATTTGATTGTTTTAACTAGTTATAACTGTTGTCGTTATATTGTATTTTGTATATTGTATTAAGTAAACTGTTGGGCATCGAATTGTGCCTTTTGTAAGCCACCCTGAGTCCCCCCTAGGGGGTTGAGAAGGGCGGGGTAGAAGCACTCCAAATAAATAAATAAATAAATAAATAAATAAAATAATGCTGCATGCCTCATTAAAGAGCCACATCCACTGTTTCAACATGGTGAGTTTTTCCCCACACTGAGCAGGTGTATTCAGCAGCAGAGTAGCAAAGTGCAAGGGCAGATGTCTTCATTGTATATGGTTGTGATCCTCAGGTTGTGCCAAACAGCTTTCGTATGATACTGTTTCTAACATCCACTTTTGCTTGATATTCAAGGAGTGCTTCTTATAAATCAGAGCTTGGTCCAGAGTGACACTCAGGTATTTTTATGTGCTGCAATGCTCCAATGGGATTCCTCCCCAGGTAATCCTCAGACCTTGAGATACTTGTCTGTTCTTAAGATGAAAAGCACATGTATGCATTTTAGATGGGTTAGGAATCAGCTAAGAGGCAGTAAGAGCACCTAAAGCTTCAGAGAGCTGTTCAACCATTTCAAAGCTCCCTGCTTGAGCAGTGATGGCACAATCATCAGCATAGATGAAGTTCTCTGTCCCTTCCTGCAGTGGCTGACCATTTGTGTAAATGTCAAACAATGATGGAGCAAGCATGCTCCCCTGAGGCAGGCCGTTCTTCTGTTTCCGCCATCTGCTTCTCTGGCCCTGGAACTCAACAAAAAAGCTCCTGTTTTGTAGCAGATTTCCTATGAAGCGGGTGAGGTGGCAGTCCTTTGTGATATTATAATTTTTCTCAGGAGAAGGCTATGATTTGCTGCTGACAGGTCTATGAATAGAGTTCCTGTAATCTGCTGCCTTTTGAATCCATCTTCTATGTGCTGAGTCAGGTTCAGCACTTGTGATGTGCAGCTTTTGCCTCTCCTGAAACCAGCTTGCTGTGAGATCATACATGGGTCTATTTTTTCCATAATTCTATGCAAAATAAGTAGAACTTTGTAAAGATGGTAAAGATTGTAACCCATGGTAATCTCTATTTTTGTTTTTGAGCCGCTAGATTGAGATCTCACATGTAAACATACAAATGTAGAAAGCAAGACACAATGAGAAATGCACAGAACATGCATCTCCCAATCCAGTGCTCAAAGGCCCAGGGAGCTTTATATTCTTTCCTTTGTAAAAGGATTAATCTACAGCGGAGAATGTTTTGCCATGAATACCAAGCCAAGCCATTTCCTTCCCAGAACATGCTTTTGGCATCATCCATCGCTTGCTATTTGCTGAAGTTGACTGCGTGCCAAACCCTAACATCTTTACATATTTCTGACTTGGGAAAAACTCCAATAGCAATGGATGGAAGTTATGCCCAAACAAACACTTCAGAACTAGTCCAAAGCCCGATGGATCAGATTGTGCAAAGCTGAATTAAAACACATCCTTATTGTTTTGGTCTTTAAACATCAGGGCCCTTTCATAACTCTGTAATGCTAAAGTGTCCATTCCTGTCTTTCCATATTATATTATCTATTCATCTTATCTACCTGCCATGATCATATTATGTTCTGTGTTGTTTGAAATGTTTTAACCTGTTGTGAATCACTTTGGAGGCCCTTGTGATTAGGACACAATGTAAAAATACTTGGAATAAAGAAACACATTAGATTTTAGGCGATCCCTCATTGTCCGAGCAGGATAGTCTTCCAAGATTGGTGTACTGGTGGTAGGTCCGTAGTAACTGTGGAGCCCTATTCTTGATCTGCATCTTCTCCCGCAGTGAGAGCATTGGTTTCCAGGTGGAAGGTGGTCCCAGTCGGTGTTGGCTTGACGTGCCTTCCTCTTGGCACGTTTCTCTATTTTGCCCTCCATTCGCACCTCTTCAAATTCGACAGCACTGCTGGCCACAGCTGAACTCCAGCTGGAGCACTCAAGGGCCAGGGCTTCCCAGTTCTCAGTGTCTATGCCAGAGTTTTTAAGGTTGGCTTTGAGCCCATCTTTCAATCTCTTTTCCTGTCCACCAACATTCCATTTTCCATTATTGAGTTTGAAGTAAAGCAACTGCTTTGGGAGACGGTGGTCAGGCATCCGGACAATGTGGCCAGTCCAGCGGAGTTGATGGCGGAGGACCATCACTTCAGTGATAGTGGTCTTTGCTTCTCCCAGCATGCTGACATTTGTCCACTTGTCTTCTCAAGAGATTTGCAGGATTTTTCGGAGGCAACGCTGATGGAATCGTTCTAGGAATTGCATGTGATGTCTGTAGGCGAATAGTGGTGTTGGGAAGGCAATAGTTTTATAAACAAGCACCTTGGTATCCCTACAGATGTCCCAGTCCTCAAACACTCTGTGCTTCATTTAGAAAAATGCTGCACTTGCAGAGCTCAGGCAGTGTTGTATTTCAGTGTCAATATTGACTTTCACATTAGGTGGAACTATGGCAGAACAATATGAGTTTAATTAATGAATGAGCCCCAAATTACTGAAGCATCAGAAACTAAAGAGGAAAATAATATTTTTCTAGAACAGCTTTTCTCAACATGGGGGTCAGGACACCTGGGAGGATCATGAGGGAATATCAGAAGGGTCACCAAAGACCATCAGCATTTTCTGTTGGTCATGGGGGTTCTGTGTGGGAAGTTTGGCCCAATTCTATCGTTGGCGGGGTTCAGAGTGCTCTTTGATTGCAGGTGAACTATATATCCCAGCAACTACAACTCCCAAATGTCAAGGTATATTTTCCCCAAACTCCTCCAGTGTTCACATTTGGGCATATTGAGTATTCGTGCCAAGTTTGATCCAGATCCATCATCGTTTGAGTCCACAGTGCTCTTTGGATGTAGGTGAACTACAACTCCAAAACTCAATGCTCGCCAAACCCTTCCCGTATTTTTTGTTGGTCATGGGAGTTCTGTGTGCCAAGTTTGGTCCAATTCTATCATTGGTAGAGTTCATAATCCTCTTTGATACATCCCAGAAACTATAACTCCCAAATGACATAATGAATCCCCTCCAACCTCACCAGTATTCAAATTTGGGAGTATTGGGTATTTGTGCCAAGTTTGGTCCAGTGAATGAAAATCCATCCTGCATATAAGATATATACATTACAATTCATAACAGTAGCAAAATTACATTTATGAAGTAGCAGCAAACATAATGTTATGGTTGGGGGGTCACCACAACATGAGGAACTGTATTAAGGGGTCGCGGCACTAGGAAGGTTGAGAAACACTGTTCTAGGGGGTCAATTCAGACTGAAATTTTCATAAAACAAAAGAAACAACCAAAACGAATATTTGGATTGTGTCTGGTGTTAAAATTTTGGACCTCTCAAGCAAAATTATTTCCACGAGTCTCTTTAACCATGGAATCAATAGGAATTCAAGCCTGGCTATTCTTCTATGCCATCCAAACTTTTGGGAGGAGGAGCATGACTTCCCTGGATCTAGACACTAGACTCCTATTGGTGCAGACCAAAACCACATTGGCTTTTTTTGCTGCATCACATTGCTGCATCACATTGTTGGCTCCTGTTTAACTTATTGTCCACAATGACCCCAAGATCTTTTTCACACACACTGCTCTCGAGCCATGCGCCCCCCATTCTGTATCTTTCCATTTCATTTTTTCTGCCTAAGTGGAGTATCTTGCATTTGTCACTGTTGAACTTCATTTTGTTAGTTTTGGCCCATTTCTCTAATCTGTTAAGACTGTTCTGAATTCTGCTCCTGTCTTCTGGAGTATTGGCTCTTCCTCCCAATTTGGTCCCGTCTGCTAACTTGATGATCATACCTTCTAACCCTTCATCTAAATCATTAATAAACATGTTGGACAGGACCGGGCCCAGGACGGAACCTTGCTTGTGGCACTCCGCTCGTCACTTCCTTCCAGGATGAAGAGGAAGCATTGGGGAGAATCACCCTCTGGGTTTGTCCACTTACCAGTGGTTCTCAACCTAGGGTCCCCAGATGTCTTTGGCCTACAACTCCCAGAAATCCCAACCAGTTTACCAGCTGTTAGGAATTCTGGGAGTTGAAGGCCAAAAACATCTTGGGACCCCAGGTTGAGAACCACTTGACCAATTCATAAACAAAGGTGTTTGTTTGGAGAAGATGCTCTACAACAGAGCCAGAGAGATTGACAAAGGTCGTGGCTCTCTCCTCCCTTCCTCTTCTATCCCTTTCCATTTCTCCGACTGCTCCATCCATCCCATCCTTATGTTTTACTTATTGGGTTTGAGCAATTTATTTTTCTTCAGAGAAGAGAAAGAGAAGGCGGGAAGATAATGACATGAAAACTGCTCAAGTGCTATTTATATAGGTCTTTATCTCCCTCGATCAGTTCACATAGGGAGAACTTGAAGCCCGATATTCCGGCTCTTTCCCTCCCTCCACCCTTTTGCTTGCACAATGTTGAAGGCACAAGGAGGGCTTTTGATTTCAAGTGTCTGTTCCGCATATCTAATTATTTCTCTATGATATTCATCTTGAGGTTTTGAGAGGAAGGTTAAAATTGCAACCTTGTTTTATGGCTGTTTTTATAGTTAACTCTGTTCCTTCACTATTTGATAGACCTTTTCCCCGAGCTGCTATTTCTGAACAGCTCCACTATAATATTGGCAAAGAGGCCAAGCAGTTATGTTTTTTTTTCCTCCTCCTTTTTTCTGATCTCGCTGCCAGGGAACTCTAGAATTTCTACCTTTCTCCCCCTCCATTTTAGTTCCTTTTGAAATATGATACAATGGAATCCATGCGTACTAAAGAAAGGATTGGGAGCATGGCCATTGGGTAGGATTACATCCAAGTCTAGTTCAGGTCAGCTTTGGCTTCACTTAGCAAAGATCTAAAAGCCACTTTGGACATGTACTTACGATGTCGACATCCATGGGTCGGTTTGGGGTACATCCTCCCCATCATGAAAAATCAAAACCGTCCAGTAAATGCATGTCCAAGTGTGTCCCATGGAATTACTTCGTTTCCATGGCTCAATGGAGTTTGATGTCTGGAGAAAATGTTTGTAGCAAGCCAAGGGATTATGATGTCTTCATTCCATGAGCCTTGCCAGGAGTCCAGACCATTCCAAGAAGTTTGTTGCTCTGTTTACATAAAAGACGTTTTAAGATCCCTGTCTCCCCGTCAAATATGAAGTCTGAAGCCATTTACATAAATCACAAAAACAATGCTAACTAAGAATGAAAACAGAGCTGGAATCCTGCATCAGAAGACATATGTCTGGCATTCAAGCTATGTCTCCATAGCTAGCTCTTCCAACCCAAACTCAACTTTTAAGAGATGTGCCCTCCAACACAACAATTTCCATCTTGGGTTGCTGTGAATTCTCCGGGCTTTCTGGCCATGTTCCAGAAGCATTCTCTCCTGACGTTTTGCCCATATGCATGGCAGGCATCCTCAGAGGTTGTGAGGCCTTGTTGAAGGATGGAAGTGATCTATGAAAATCCATGCAGCTATTTTCCTGTGAGAGCTATCTGCAGGAACGTCACTGGGAGGTCCCCGCGGATGACATCCTTGCAATGTATCCAGCTACAGGGAAATAGTGGCATGCATCTCAGCTGATGGATTTATGTGCTGGTCATCAATCTTAAAGGGTGGATTTTGTTACTCAGTGACGTGTTTTGCCCAGTGTCCCAGTGCCCAAAGCCCAAATGCAAAAGACCCACAGACAGAGTAAAAGTGAACAGAAAAAAAATCTTTACTCTTTACTCTACAGTTCCATTGTGGCAGGAAGCCTTTGCATTGAATGTTTGTGTTGTTAAAGTGTGAAGTATGGAACCCTGCACAGACGGTCAGTCAAGGCGACTTAAGGTTTTGTTTTTTTTTGTCGTGTCAGGAGCAAGTCGCTTCTGGTGTGAGAGAACTGGCCGTCTGCAAGGACGTTGCCCAGGGGACGCCTGGATGATTTGATGTTTTTATCATCCTTGTGGGAGGCTGCTCTCATGTCCCTGCATGAAGAGCTGGAGCTGATAGAGGGAGCTCATCCGCCTCTCCCCGGATTCAAACCTGCGACCTGTCGGTCTTCAGTCCTGCCGGCACAGGGGTTTAACCCACTGCACCACCGGGGGCTCCAGCGACTTAAGTAACGTGAAGTCATTGAATTATTGACAGCAGAAGGTGTCACCCCAAAGGAGATTCATCAGAGAATGCAAGCTGTTTATGGGGATTATGCTGATGTGAGTACTATGCATCGTTAGGCGAGTAAGTTTAAAGATGTTGAGGTAGAAACATCTGACTTGCGTGACAAATAAAGAGTTGGACGTCCTGTGACAGCAACCACCAAGTTCCACAAGCAAAAGGTTGACAGATTGATTCAGGAGGATCATTGTATCACTCAGGGAGAAATTTCAAGCATAATCGGCATTTCATAAGAACATGTGAGTCACATTATTGCTTTGCTTGGCTATCGGAAGATCTGTGCACGATGGGTTGCGGAAACAGAGTGTCGACTTCTTCTGTGACGGCTTCAGAAAACTTGTTCATCGTTGGCAGAAATGTATCCAATTGTCTGGTGATTATGTGAGAAAGTGAATAGTGGTAGTTAAAGAGCACATTCTAAGGATTATTTCTGTGTTTGATTTATTAAAATATTCGAATCCAAACTCAAGTAACGAGGTGGAGGCATTACTTTCCACTCAACTCTCGTAAGTTGGAAATGTCTTTGGCTAGCATTGCAACAGAAAAGGCCCTGTGACGTCAAACAAACTCAGATATGGAAAGCATAGGGTTTGGGGCAGGATGGGAGTGCAAAGTAATAACAGAGAGTCGTTTTAGCTGGGTGTGACTTGTCCAGAAGGGAAAAAAACTCCAGGGAATGACGCCATGCTTCAACGCCCCCTAAATAACTTGAACAAAGGCTCCCAAGTACATCTGAACCCTTTGATATCGAGCTCTTTTTGGGGGTACTCCCAGCGAGGAGAGTCCCTAGAGACCGCGAAAAGGGTCCCGGCCTTGGTGAGCTGCCAGCGGATGCCAATTCAAAAAGACACGAAAACGTTGAAAATCAATCTCACCAGAGGCTGAAGAGGAGATCTGCGATCGAGGCGTTTATTTTGCGATTCAGCTGAAAAGGATGCATTAAAGGGATGAATCCACAATAAAGCATACAGCACAGTGATTTTCAGGCATTTTTATACAGTCAGAACAAAGAAATCCTGGTTTGAATCTCCCGCCCGCCTCCTGTCAGTTCCCTCTGTCCTGATTGGCCGGCTCCAGAACAGTTGGGAGGAGGCTTGGCCGCTGGTCCCGCCTCCCCTCCAATCGCCGGCCGCTGTTGCTTCCGGGGGGCCAATCAGAGCCCTTGGAGCGCCTCTGGAGATTGTCCAATCAGCGGCCAGGAGGCGGGACGTATCTTGACAGCGCAGAGGGGCGGATCGCCTGGAGGCGTCCGCCAGCTGATGGAACACCTTTTGTTCTCCGCACGGCAGGGAGGCGGAAGGGGAGACAAGGGATTTCCTGGGTTCCGATAAGGATGTGTATAGGGAAAAGAGGGTGGCGGTGGGTGGTGTCTGGATCTTCAACCTTGCGGGCAAAGGGGTCCTTTGTCACAAGGGAGCATGCACAAACACCATAATTGATGCAATCAGTCTGTTTTTCCGGGCTTTTGGCTGACAAAATCTCTGACTTTTGTTTGTCTGAACTCTGAAAAACAAAGCCATAGATTTGCCAGTATTTTCCATGCAATGTCAATATGAATGGAGCTTCTTCCAAGGAAATTGGATTCCTTAAACTGTAATCCCCAGGTCACATACTCTTTTGTAGGGCAAAGTTCAAGAGGGGAAAGGCAAGGAAGGGGGTGAGGGTACATCTTGTTTCATTTCATTACATATAGTTCATATACATTCTTCATAAACCTTCATAAGCTCATAGATTTCATAGGAAAGATCCCCATCCCATCCCAGCAAGGTTTATTAGAAAAGACCGCAGAAATTGATAAAGGCAATCAATAGAGTTCTTGAGATATGATCCTCTTCAGCAAAAGGCACACACACACACACAGGCGGGGAGCTCCTTCTCCCCAAGCGGCTTGGTTTTTGAGTTCATGGAGGAAGCCCGTGATGCCAGGGCACCAAGTCAATCAGAAAGGGCAGAAAAGGTCCGCAAAAGAGTCCACAAATGGTGGAGAGTGGGGCAATGTCCTTTGGGGGAACTGCATTTCCCTGATCGGGGGCCAGGGTCCAGTGCATAAGCCAGAGAATTCACAGAGAGGAAACAGGAACCCAGTTATGGGTGCTGGGTCAGGAAGCAGCAGAATCCATTTTCCGGCCCTTGGTGAACTACAAATACTTGGGGGGGAAGATGCTCTGCATCAAATCCTCCCTTCGAGGCTGGGAAATGGTTACACTCATTTCCTCAAGCCTCGACACTCCCCCCAAGTATCCAGGGCCTCTTTCTAGACTGATTAGATTGTATTCTGTTGATTATTTCGGGGCCCAACTCAAGCAACAACAGCAGGACCCAGCCGGGTGGGAGAGACCAGTGGCAGAATGTTCTTTGGGTTGGAAGGAAGAAAAAAAACTGAAGTAAGAAGGCGAAGACGGTGGAGGCAGGGGATGATGGAGTCTGTGATGGCAGCCAGCATGGAGCACTCAGGGGTCCCAAGTGAGTTCCCAATGAAGAAGGATAGCACATGGTGGAATTCTCCCATCTGGCAGTGGTCCTCAGGCCTCCTGGGGGCGCTGGCTCCTCCCTTGGCGCTTGGGGGAGGGAGAAGATGGGGCACAGTCTGGCTACTCCTTCTGGCGTGGCGCCTCCTGGTGACCGCAGACAGGTCCGGCCCTCCATCATCACAGAGACTCAGGGATAGTGTCTAGGACAGTCAGAAAGAAGGTTTACAGCCCCCCCACCCCCCCCTTCCCAGCCCAAGGGTAGTTAGTGGGGAAACAAAAGGGAAAAACTTTCATACCTAGTGGGGGCGTCAGTGGTCTCCTTTGGGCCACCCCTCTGCACAGCTTCTGGAACGGGCAGGGCCTCCTTCCTTCATGGCAGTTGCTGTGGGACCCTGGTTGCTCCTCCTGCGATGGCATTCCCCCGTGGGGGCTCAGATCAGCCTCTAGGGGGGGGCTGTCTCTTCTGGGCGGCAGGGGTCTGGTCCTGTTCTCCTGGGATCTTCCTGTGCCATCTGGGTTCCACACAGGAAAGTCCACAGACCTCCCTTGCTCACCCCGCCCAGGTAGTTGTCCTCAGCGGCAGGAGTGGATTATGGGTCCCACAGTTCGACCAGTTGCTCTTCATGCAGGGGGGACCCCTGGACCTCGACGCCCCCTTCATATTTAAGGCAGTTAATGGGATAATTTAGACATACACGTACATGCGCTCAGGGAAAGGGGAGGGAGGAAGGGCCAGGAAGGAAAAGAGCATCAGAGGGACTGCGTGTGTGAGAGAGAGAGAGATTTAATCATAGATGTGGGTGAAATGTCAGGAGGGAATGCTTCTGGAGCATCCCTTCCTTAGGTTTTTGGAGAAAGAGGTAAGAGGGAGCAGCAGGATTTCTCTGGGAGATAGAGGAAAGAGTTCACAGAATACTGGTTCCTTAGAAGATGGGAGGGGAGGAAAGAGAGAGAGAGAGAGAGAGAGAGAGAATGGGTTTCAGAGACATTTCACAAGCACATGGAACTCTTTGATGAGGTCTGGTCCTTAAAGAGAAAAGGGGAAAAAAAGGCAGGGAGAGAGAGAGGGAGGGAGAGAGAGAGAAAGAGACCCAGAAAACTTTATTTGGCAAGAGGAAACAGGAACAGAAAAGGTCCCCTCTTACACCTCCCTTTGCAAGAGGAGAAAGGGAGGAGGGGTTTTGGGAGAAAAAAAGGAAGTTGGGGAGTAAAGAGAGAACAAAGGATAAGGCAGGGACATTGGTGACTGCCCCTGAAAAATGGGTTTTGTAGTTGCACAGAAGAGAAGGGGAGAAAAAGAGAGCTCTTGGGTCAGGGAGGCCAGGAGAGAGAGAGAGAGAGACTTTTGCAAGGCAGCTGAGTCACATCAGTGGCAGGGTCTCTCCTGGCGAGGAGAAACACTGTTTATTATAAATAAACAGGCACCGAAGATTCAGCTTGAGAAAGAAAGGGATTTGTAGGCTGCTTGGTGAAGAAGGGAATGAGCAATGCCTCCTTTTCCCATCTGAAGGAAGGAAAAGGTGGCACAGGAGAAAGCAGGAGAGGAGGGGAGCAAAGCCTCAAGGAACAGGGGAAAAAATTAGGAGGGGCATATGAATGCAGACATATCATAAATAGGGAATAGGGAAATGGAGGGGTTGGGAAGGGAAGGAAGGAGTCAGGGAGATTGGGTAAAGGGAAATGGGAATGGGATGGTAGGGGAACAAGCAATTTTCAAAGGGAGGGGGGAAAGGTCTGGAGGGGGTTTCCTGGGGGTTGGGGCTTTGTTACCTTCCCCTTGCATGGTAGGAGTTGGCCACAACTACCCCCCTTCCACCTCCTCCGGCACATGGCAAAAAAGGCATGAGGCAGGGGCGAGTTCGGTCCCTTTGGCCCCCTCACAGCGATCCGACTGCCATGAGGGGCCACGAAACTCCACCTGCTGAGGGCCTGGTGGGCCACCTCTCCATGCGATTTTTTTTACCCTACTGGCCTGCGTCAGCGACGCAACCCTGTCCCATTCCGCCAGTACTCTTCCTAAAGGTGTTTCCGATGAGACAGGACGATTGACCCCAAAATAACAGGCGCCCATCTCTCTCTGGTAGCCCCACAAACCAGTGGCTAATCAGGGTGGCCCCCCCAACCGCAAGGCAGGCCAGAGCCTGAATGGTTCCTAGCAGGAGAGCTCGGGGCGATCAGCCCTTGGCAGCTAGGCAGACTCGAAAGGGAAAGGGCTCCCTTTCCTTGCGTAGCTCCAGCCAAGGCCGCAAAAGCGAGCTGAGTTGCTATTCCGGGCCTCAAACGTGGATGTTCGCTACCCCCCGCCAGGAATTTGTTACCGAGACCTAGAGAATCCCTCCCCAGTGGGCCAACTCCGAAGCTGGTTCAGGAAGCCTAGAATCCCCTCCCACCTGACAGCCAAGGCAGCCCACGGTTGATTTCTTACCCGTCCGGACGTTTTCTTCCCCCCTTTTCCGCGTCGGTCGCTCCTCTTCCTGGAAGTCCTTGGATCAAGGCTTCCCTGGCGCTCCTTTGTGCTGAAACCCCAGGTCAGAGCTTGGGAGGAAGTGGCTGTGGGAGAATTTGTAGTTTTGTCAAGAAGGAGAGTCCAAATTAAGAGAGGCGCCTCTTTTCCCAAGCCGTTCCTCCTTTGCTGCTGGCCCAAAGAATCAGACCAAGGCGCCTGCTTGAAAATTTAGGCTATAATTTAGTCTGGAACCTCAAGCAGAGTCCCTTCGTGGAAAGCCAAATGATATCGAGCTCTTTTTGGGGGTACTCCCAGCGAGGAGAGTCCCTAGAGACCGCGAAAAGGGTCCCGGCCTTGGTGAGCTGCCAGCGGATGCCAATTCAAAAAGACACGAAAACGTTGAAAATCAATCTCACCAGAGGCTGAAGAGGAGATCTGCGATCGAGGCGTTTATTTTGCGATTCAGCTGAAAAGGATGCATTAAAGGGATGAATCCACAATAAAGCATACAGCACAGTGATTTTCAGGCATTTTTATACAGTCAGAACAAAGAAATCCTGGTTTGAATCTCCCGCCCGCCTCCTGTCAGTTCCCTCTGTCCTGATTGGCCGGCTCCAGAACAGTTGGGAGGAGGCTTGGCCGCTGGTCCCGCCTCCCCTCCAATCGCCGGCCGCTGTTGCTTCCGGGGGGCCAATCAGAGCCCTTGGAGCGCCTCTGGAGATTGTCCAATCAGCGGCCAGGAGGCGGGACGTATCTTGACAGCGCAGAGGG
Source organism: Anolis sagrei (assembly GCF_037176765.1). Classification (NCBI taxonomy): domain Eukaryota; kingdom Metazoa; phylum Chordata; class Lepidosauria; order Squamata; family Anolidae; genus Anolis; species Anolis sagrei. The sequence goes on from NC_090028.1 coordinate 32,068,380, forward strand.
GCGGATCGCCTGGAGGCGTCCGCCAGCTGATGGAACACCTTTTGTTCTCCGCACGGCAGGGAGGCGGAAGGGGAGACAAGGGATTTCCTGGGTTCCGATAAGGATGTGTATAGGGAAAAGAGGGTGGCGGTGGGTGGTGTCTGGATCTTCAACCTTGCGGGCAAAGGGGTCCTTTGTCACAAGGGAGCATGCACAAACACCATAATTGATGCAATCAGTCTGTTTTTCCGGGCTTTTGGCTGACAAAATCTCTGACTTTTGTTTGTCTGAACTCTGAAAAACAAAGCCATAGATTTGCCAGTATTTTCCATGCAATGTCAATATGAATGGAGCTTCTTCCAAGGAAATTGGATTCCTTAAACTGTAATCCCCAGGTCACATACTCTTTTGTAGGGCAAAGTTCAAGAGGGGAAAGGCAAGGAAGGGGGTGAGGGTACATCTTGTTTCATTTCATTACATATAGTTCATATACATTCTTCATAAACCTTCATAAGCTCATAGATTTCATAGGAAAGATCCCCATCCCATCCCAGCAAGGTTTATTAGAAAAGACCGCAGAAATTGATAAAGGCAATCAATAGAGTTCTTGAGATATGATCCTCTTCAGCAAAAGGCACACACACACACACAGGCGGGGAGCTCCTTCTCCCCAAGCGGCTTGGTTTTTGAGTTCATGGAGGAAGCCCGTGATGCCAGGGCACCAAGTCAATCAGAAAGGGCAGAAAAGGTCCGCAAAAGAGTCCACAAATGGTGGAGAGTGGGGCAATGTCCTTTGGGGGAACTGCATTTCCCTGATCGGGGGCCAGGGTCCAGTGCATAAGCCAGAGAATTCACAGAGAGGAAACAGGAACCCAGTTATGGGTGCTGGGTCAGGAAGCAGCAGAATCCATTTTCCGGCCCTTGGTGAACTACAAATACTTGGGGGGGAAGATGCTCTGCATCACCTTCAGCAGGCATTGTCCACACATTTTCAATCTCCTCTCCGCAACTGAAGAGCAGCTGAAGTCCTCCAGATCCAGACAACATGTGGCGTGGGATATGTGTGCAGAATAGCACACCGCTTGAATATCACTTAGCGCAAGGGTCTTTTGATTTACGGAGTGGCTTTGTCTGCTGCCCATAGCTACTTCTCCCTGTGTTAATATTATCTTTACAGTCCTAAGAAGAGATTAGCTGTTCTGACCCTCCAGCGGATCATTAGAAAGATAGATCTTCTTAACAGCTATTATGCTGATTTGGAAAAGAAGACGAAGACGAAGAAGAAAGTCTGTTTTCTATTTTCTGTTAACATTAGGATTATTTTCTGTGTACAAACACCCTTGATGCCTAGAAGAGCATTACGAGTGAAAGAAGCCAGGCAGGGTTGGGAGGTGGCGGGAACCAACACAATGAGAGAGATTGGGAAATCATGGTTCCAAAGGCTTGGTTTTGTAATGTAATGTTCTCCTTTGTTACCTTTGTTCACTCTGAACTCCTCTTTGTATGTGTTATATCTGGAAGACATATCACACCAATAGGTATTTGCGTTATTTTTTATAGCACCGTGACTTTAGTCTAGTTGAGCCTCAATTATTCTAAATGCTACTTTTGCGATCTACTATTAATATTATTTGTGTGGGTATGTGTGCTTATGACACCACAGTTTGTCATTAGATTATTGTGGTTTGTGGAACTGGTAACAGGATTTGGAATGTAACCACTTGCACAGCGAACCACTTTCTTAAATACCAGTTTGAAACTGCATTCAAATCATAGAGTTGGAAGAGACCTCATGGGCCCTCCAGTCCAACCCCATTCTGCCAAGAAGCAGGAATATTGCATTAAAGCACCCCCGACAGAGGGCCATCCAGCCTCTGTTTAAAAGCTTCCAAAGAAAGAGCCTCCACCACACCCTGGGGCAGAGGGTTCCACTGCTGAACAGTACTCACAGTCAGGAAGTTCTTCCTAATGTTCAGGTGGAATCTCCTTTCTCTGGAGAACCACTTTCTTCAATAATGGTTTGAAACTGCATTAGAATCATAGAGTTGGAAGAGACCTCATAGGCCATCCAGTCCAACCCCCTGCCAAGAAACAGGAAAATTGCTTTCAAAGCACCCCCGACAGATGGCCATCCAGGCTCTGTTTCAAAGCCTCCAAAGAAGGAGCCTTTGCCACACTCCAGGGCAGAGAGTTCCACTGCTGAACAGCACTCACAGTCAGGAAGCTCTTCCTAATGTTCAGGTGGAATCTCCTTTCTTGTAGTTTGAAGCAATTGTTCCGTGTCCCAGTCTTCAGGGAAGCTTGCTCCCTCATTCCTATGAGTTCCTTATCTCTAGAACAGCATTTCTCAACATAGGGGTTGGCACTTTGGGTGGGGGGTGTTGCAAAAGATCATTGGAAAATACAGTATTTTCTGTTGGTCATGGGGGTTGTATGTAGGAAGTTTGGCCCATCTCTATCATTGGTGGGGTTCAGAATGCTCTTTTATTGTAGGCGAACTATAAATCCCAGCAACTATGACTCCCAAATATCAAGATCTGTTCCCCCCAAACTCCATATTTGGGCATACTGAGTATGTGTGCCAAGTTTGGTCCAGATCCATCATTGTTTGAGTCCACAGTGCACTCTGAACTATAACTCCAAAACTCAAGGTCAGTGCCCACCAAAACCTTCCAGTATTTTCTGTTGGTCATGGGAGTTCTGTGTGCCAAATTTTGTTCAATTCCATCGTTGGTGGAGTTCATAATGCTCTTTGATTGTAGGTGAACTATAAATCCCAGCAATGACAACTCAAAAATGACAATATCAATCCCCCCCCCCCAACCCCACCAGTATTCAAATTAATCCCCCCACCCCGCCAGTTTTCAAATTTGGGTGTTTCAGATATTTGTGCCAAATTCCATCCAGTGAATTAAATTACATCCTGCATATCAGATATTTGTTGCGCTAAGTGTATTTCAGTCAAGTTCAATACAGAAAACACAATAACTTTGCACAAAAGCAAGAGGAAAAAGAACAGAAAAACTTTACTCTTATCAGCAGAGTTAAAACATAAACTTGCAGTGTTGCATGCAAAATAAACAGTGCAACAAATTTACATAGTCTTTGTAAGCAATACAGAAAATAAGGCTTCTTCATCTTCATCCAATTTTGTTTTTTTGGTCGTGTCAGGAGCGACTTGAGAAACTGCAAGTCACTTCTGGTGTGAGAGAATTGGCCATCTGCAAGGACGTTGCCCAGGGGACACCCGGATGTTTTGATGTTTTATCATCCTTGTGGGAGGCTTCTCTCATGTCCCTACATGAGGAGCTGGAGCTGATAGAGGGAGCTCATCCACACTCTCCCTGGATTTGAACTTGCAATCTGTCAGTCTTCAGTCCTGCTGACCCACTGCACCACCGGGAACGCCTTTCATCCAAATAAGAGAGCAGTCGAAATGGTTGAGCAAAATGCCTGAGCAAAGGATCCTCAGAGCAAAAGCTGAACTGTATTCTAAAACCCATACAGTTGTACCCCACCGGGTGTAGTACAAACTTACTAGTTGACCTACATTATCAGCTGTACATAATCATCATCATAGAATCATAGAATCAAAGAGTTGGAAGAGACCTCATGGGCCATCCAGTCCAACCCCCTGCCAAGAAGCAGGAATATTGCATTCAAATCACCCCCGACAGATGGCCATCCTGGCTCTGTTTAAAAGCTTCCAAAGAAGGAGCCTCCACCACACTTCGGGGCAGAGAGTTCCACTGCTGAATGGCTCCCACAGTCAGGAAGTTCTTCCTCATGTTCAGATGGAATCTCCTTTCTTGTAGTTAACAGTTAATAATAATTAACAGCATAAGATTTCATTTAACACACAAACATACTTGATCCTGTTATGACTTACTGTAACAATATTCACATTATGATTCATAACAGTAGCAAAATTACAGTTGTGAAGTAGCAACAAAAATAATTTTATGGTTGGGGGTCACCACAACATGAGGAAGTGTATTAAGGGGTTGCGGCATTAGGACGGTTGAGAACCACTGAAGTAGACCACAGCATTATGCTAGACGACCTGCATATCAGATATTTGCATTATGATTCATAACAGTTGCAAAATTACAGTTACAAAGTAGCAACAAAAATAATGTTATGGTTGGAGGTCACTACAACATGAGGAACGTATTTCCTTCTAGGTCCCACCTCAGAGCTTAAGATCATCTGGGGAGACCCTGCTCTCAGCCCTGCCTTTGTCTCAAACACGCTTGGCGGGGACGAGGGACAGGGCCTTCTCGGTGGTGGCCCCCCACCTGTGGAATTTGCTCCCCAGGGAAATTAGGTCATCGTCATCCCTCCTCACCTTTAGAAAAAAGGTTAAAACGTGGCTGTGGGACCAGGCCTTCGGGCAATCATATTTGATTGTGGCATGGAAGAGGATTTGGATAAGTTAAGCGGAGTAATCATTAGTAGATAGCTAGCTAAACAGCCACCAGATGGGCAATAGCTAATCAGAGTGTAAGTATGCTGTTTTAATCTTTGTTTATTAATGTTCATGTTTAATTATTACATGTGTTATTCTGTATTTTATGATGCGGCATTGAATTATTGCCAATTGTAAGCCGCCCTGAGTCCCCCCAGGGGTTGAGAAGGGTGGGGTAAAAAAAAATGTTCGAAATAAATAAATAAATAAATAAATAACTGTATTAAAAGGTCATGGCATTAGGAACGTTGAGAAACAGGGGTTTATGTGGTGGGACTGTGAGATCGTTAAAAAGTTTTGGAAAGAGGTGCACCAGAAGACAAAAGAGATACTACAAATTAACCTGGAATTTAGACCAGAACACTTCCTGCTGGGAATGAATAATCCGACTCTGGACAAAAACGACGAAAAAATTCTTTTCTACCTCACCACGGCAGCACGAATAAGCGTGGCCCGATTATGGAAAAATAAGGAAACAGCGGACTTCAACCAGTGGATGAGTAAGGCCATGGATATCATGAACATGGACTTACTAACACAGAGACTAAGGAAAAGTGAACGGACAAAAGAAAACACTGATTGGAGTAAACTCATAACCTTCCTAAAGAAGAATAACATAAAATATTGATAGACCATGGAAGAAAGGATAATCCCAAGAATGGATTTTAAGTCGGAGAGTAACCGACTTGCAAGACATTAACTAACTATCAAAGAAATTAGCAAGAGTACGCTTAAAGACCCTGGGAGTCAAGATGAATGTAAATGTGTTATATGTATGTAGGTTTTCGTATGTCTTTGCAAATAGGTAAAGGCACAAGCTTCAATCGATGTGCCAAAACAGATATGTCAGGGAGGGAGAGGGGGGGACAGGTAGATTAGGGTCTAACGAAACACTGGTTCCTGCAACAAGGTAGACTATAAGACCCAAGAGAAAATGCAGTAACCAGGCAATACAGCAGGGGAATAACAAGAATATCAGATGAACTGTAGTTCAATGAGGGTATTTATTGCATTAAGTGTATGTTTCGTACGTTCTGTATGTATGTGTGTCGGGGCAAATGTCGCCCCTTTTATACTAGAAATCAATAAAAATTATTTTTCAAAAAAAAGAGAAACAGGGGTTTAGAATCCTTTACTGGTGAAGTGTACTTCCTTGGCAAATCACAAATCCCATATTTCCATCGGATAAGCGAAATAAAAGTGCAGCCATGGACATCCTGTTACCAGATATTGCAAGCCCACTAATTCTGGAGACAAAAGAGGAGGTAACAAGCTGCCCTTGGGTTTGAAGGGAGACTTTTTGTGCCATCCGAACCGCTCACAAAAATCTAGTTCGTGTGCCTTTGGAAACGTCTTGGAGGCCGACACCAAGTTGTGTCTCTGCTCCAGTGCCTGTGTGTAGTGTGTGCGGTGTGTGTTAACTAGCTCAAGAAGAATGCCTCAGCTGCCAGTCGAATAGGCCGCTCATGTAACAGGATGGGTTTGTCAACTCTTCCCCTGCTTTTCATTAGAGCCGTGGAGGTTTACGCAAGGCAGTTCTCAAGGGAGGGGAGAGCAAGTCCTTTGAAGTCCTTTGTGGTGGCTGTCTAAGCTGGGGGAAGAGGATTACTTTCTTTCTGCCAGGAGCACATGACAGTTTGGTAATTAATGAGCATCATAAAATTCTCTTTTACCATTAGATACCCATTAGAAAACCTGGGACGGTTGTCATCTCAGACAAAACCATGCCGATTCTCAATTTATCCCAACATCAAAAGGAATCTCCTACTGTCTTATCCTGAATGCTCTAATTGTGTTTGCATTTGGCGTGGTTGGTGCTGAATGTGTCGGAGACAAGGCTTGATGTAAGGCGCAGGTCCCTGTGATTCGCTACACAGCCTGATCCCTTCCATTTCAGGGGGGAGAAAAAGGAGTAGGGAGAGGGATCCCCCAACACCCTACATTTGGGGAGCTCATCTGCACTCCTTGCTCTCTCCGTAACCCATTGGACTCTTCCTTTATGGTATCATTTGCTAACTTTCTGTCTGAGAACATGAGAATCAATTCTGCATCCTGTTCAGTGTTAAGAAAGAAGGAAAGAGAATTATATCTACGCTCCCTTTTTTTACTATTGTGCTACAGACATCTTGCATTCTGGATTTCAGTTCATATTTTTTCAATTCCAAGAGGCTCCTGGGTCAACTTCAAATTTTGAATGAACAGCACTGCTTCCTAATATGTGTGCCTTGTTCCTGCTGAGATGGTTGAAAAGCCTTAATCTAAAGGCTTTCTCTACGGAGGTGGGAAAAGATGCTATGTATATTCTTGGAATAGAACCGGCAGGCTCATCTGCAACCAAATTGGGTTTCTCTTATTCTGCACATCCGATCTGTAAAGTCTGGGGCAGGGTTTATTATTATTATTATTATTATTATTATTATTATTATTATTATTATTATTATTTGGCAGTGGGGTGTCTATGTGAGGTCAGATATTCATCCTAGACTTGGAATCTCTACTGCAGCATTTCTCAACCTGGGGTCAGAACCCCTGGGGGGGGGGTCACGAGGGGGTGTTAGAGGGGTCACCAAAGACCATCAGAAAAGATTATTTTCTGTTGGTCTTGGGGACTCTATGTGGGAAGTTTGGCCCAATTCTATCCTTGGTGGGGTTCAGAATGCTCTGTCATTGTAGGTGAACTAACACCCAAACATCAAGGTCTATTTTTCCCAAACTCCACCAGTGTTCACATTTGGGCATATTGAGTATTCATGCCAAGTTTGGTCCAGATCCATCATTGTTTGCTTCCACAGTGCTCTCTGGATGCAAGTGAACGACAACTCCGAAACTCAAGCTCAAGATCCACCAAACTCTCCCAGTATTTGCTGCTGGTCATGGGAGTTCTGTGTGCCAAGTTTGGTTCAATTCCATCATTGGTGGAGTTCAGAATCCCCTTTGATTGTGGATGTACTATAAATCACAGAAACTACAACTCCCAAATGTCAAGGTCTATTTTCCTCAAACTCCACTATGTTGAGTATTCGTGCCAAGTTTGGTGCAAATCCATCACTGTTTGATCCCAGAGTGCTCTCTGGATGTAGATGAACTACAACTCCAAAATTATAGGTCAATGCCCACCAACTCCTTCCAGTATTTTCAGTTGGTCATGGGAGTTCTGTGTGCCAAGTCTGGTTCAACTCCACCATTGATGGAGTTCAGAATCTCCTTTGATTGTAGGTTAACTATAAATCCCAGTAACGACAACTCCAAAATGTCCAGACCAATTCCCCTCAAAACTCACCAGTATTCAAATTTTGGCATATCAGGTATGCATGCCAAGTTTGGTCCAGATCCATCATTGTTTGCGTTCACAGTGCGCAACTACAACTCCCAAATGACAAAGTCAAATGAATGAAAATACACCCTGCATATTAGATATTTGCATTACGATACATAACAGTAGCAAAATTACAGTTATGAAGTAGCAACAAAGATAATTTGATAGTTGGGGGTCACCACAATATGAGGAACTGTGTTAAGGGGCCACAGCATTAGGAAGGTTGAGAAACACTGCTCTACTGAATTCAGAGAAGCCAGTCAAGGCAACTAAGCTTCAAGCTGAGAGCTGGCCTGTGTGCTAGACTCCAGATGTGGTCTGGGAAGCAAACTCAGATCTTAAGCCCATTTCCAGCTGGGAAAAGTCCCTTACCATATGGTTGCCGATCTCAGCTGAACATCTTAAAGCCCTAGGCCTGTGTTGACTAAAATATTTCACCTGGTCTCATGGCCTCCCAGTAAATCTACCCTATGCAGAAATTGGGTGAATGTTCTATACCAGTGCTCACATCTGGACAATCATCAAGGGAAGACCAACATATAGGACATGATAATCGTCATTGTAGCCCTCATCTTGGCACAATAGGTTAAGCCCTTGTGCTGGCAGGACTGAAGACCGACAGGTCAGAGGTTCGAATCAGGGGACAGCATGCATGAGCTCCCTTTGTCAGCTCCAGCTCCCCATGCGGAGATATGAGACACCTTGTCTCCTGTACTATGCTAATAATATAATGTAATATAATATAATATATTGTATATACATATAATATTTATAATATTATAATGCAATACAATATAATACTACTAATAATATGATGTTGTAATTATATATTTTATATTACATGTAATATTACTAATAATTTTACAATATAATGGTATAGTACAATGTAGTTTTATATAATACTGATATTGTACTATGCTAATAATATAATATATTCTAGCCGTCCCCTGCCACGCATTGCTGTGGCCCACATGGGGGTTCTGTCTGGGAGGTTTGGCCCAGTTCTATCATTGGTGGGGTTCAGAATGCTCGGTGATTGTAGGTGAGCTATAAATCCCAGCAACTACAACTCCCAAATGTCAAGATGCAGGCGAAGCGTCAGGAGAGAATGCCTCTAGAACATGGCCATATAGCCCGAAAAAACCTACAACAACCCTGTCAAGATTCTATTTTCCTCAAACTCCACCAGTGTTCACATTTGGGCATATTGAGTATTTGTGTAGAGTTTGGTCCAGATCCATCATTATTTGAGTCCACAGTGATCTCTGGATGTAGGTAAACTACAACTCCAAAACCAAAGGACACTGCCCACCAAACTCTTCCAGTGTTTTCTGTTAGTCATGGGAGAACTGTGTGCCAAGTTGGTGGAGTTCAGAATGCTCTTTGATTGGAGGCGAACTATAAATCCCAGCAAATACAACTCCCAAATGACAAAATCATTTTTCTGAGTGAAAGACATACATTGGGTTGTTTGGTGTATGCTGTCCAAATTTGGTGTCAATTCGTCGAGTGGTTTTTGAGTTATGTTAATCCCACAAACTAACATTACATTTTTATTTCTATAGATAGATATAATATATCTTGTAAGCCGCTCTGAGTCCACTTCTGGGTGAGAAGGGCGACATATAACTGTCATAAATAAATAAATGAGAGAAGTCTCCCACAAGGATGGTAAAACATCAAAACATCCAGGCATCCCCTGGGCAATGTCTCTTACCAGAAGTGACTTGCAGCTTCTCAAGTCGCTCCTGACATGGGAAAAAAAAAATATCACCATCATCATCATAATCATTGGTGATCCCTCATTGCTGAGTATGATTGTCTTCCAAGTGTAGGGTCTTGGTGGTGGGTCTGTAGGTCACTATAGAGACCTATTCTTGATCTGTATGTTCTTTCGCAGTGAGGACATTGATTTCCAGATTGAAGGCAGTCCCGGTCAGGGTTGGCTTGACACACTTTTCTCTTGACACATTTCTCCTTTTCGCTCTCCATTCTTGCCTCTTCAAATTCCACAGCACTGATGCTAACAGCTGACCTCCAGTGAGAACGCTCAAGGACCAAAGCTTCCCAGTTCTTGGTGTCTATGTCACAGTTTTTAAGGTTAGCTTTAAGCCCAAGTCCACCAACATTTTGTTTTCCATTCTTCAATTGAGAATATAGTAACTGCTTTGAAAGAAGGTGATCGGGCATTTGGACAATGTAGTCAGTCCAGTGGAGTTGATGGCGGAGGAGCATTGCTTCAGTGCTGGTACTCTTTGCTTCTTCCAGAACACTGACATTTGTCCACCTGTCTTCCTAAGAGATTTGCAGGATTATTTTTGAGGCAATGCTGATGGAACAGTCTTGGACAACAATGTTTCCCAAAGTGACCCATTTAGGTGGCATCAGATGTCAAACAGGGGTGTGTCATTGCTCCAACCTTATTTTCCATCTTCATTGCTATGATATTGCACCTTGTTGATGGGAAGCTTCCCACCGGTGTGGAAATCACCTAGCAGACAGATGGCAAGCTATTTAACCTCAGTGGACTGAAAGCCAAAACCAATAATAATAATAATAATAATAATAATAATAATAATAATAATAGAACTGCAAAGGTCCCAGTGATCATCGGCACACTGGGTGCCGTGCCAAAAGATCTCAGCCGGCATTTGGAAACAATAAACATCGACAAAATCACGATCTGTCAACTGCAAAAGGCCACCTAACTTGGATCTGCACACATCATTCGAAAATACATCACACAGTCCTAGACGCTTGGGAAGTGTTTGACTTGAGATTTTGTGATATGAAATCCAGCATATATATCTCGTTTGCTGTGTCATACTGTGCTTTTGTGTTAGTAAAATAATAATAATCTTTATTTATACACCGCCACCATCTCTCCAAAGGGGACTCGGGGCGGCTTATATGAGGCCAAGCCCAGTAATGCATTACAACAAAATAAAACCAAAAACACAAAACAAACATTGCAATAAAGTAAATAAAACATAAGAATACAATAAAACAGTGCAAAAATACAATCACAATGAGCGGGCCACATGAACAAGATAAAATGATAAAATCTCAGGATGAGATAGAAATGGAATGGAAAATATTTGTGCGGGAGAGATAAACCAAGGTCACAACTATGTCTGCAATAGAACTCTAATATGCTGATGATAATATAGTTTATGCTCATTCAGAAGAAGACCTACAAGCTATTCTAAATATTCAGTTCTTGTGGGTTTTTTCGGGCTATATGGCCATGTTCTAGAGGCATTTCTCCTGACGTTTCGCCTGCATCTATGGCAAGCTTCCTCAGAGGGTGACCTCACCCTCTGAGGAAGCTTGCCATAGATGCAGGCGAAACGTCAGGAGAAATGCCTCTAGAACATGGCCATATAGCCCGAAAAAACCCACAAGAACTGAGTGTTTCCGGCCATGAAAGCCTTCGACAATACATTATTCTAAACTTCTTTGTAGAGGCATGTGAGAAGCTTTGCCTCTCACCGAACATCGAGAAAATCAAAGTGCTCTTTCAGCAGGCATCACTCAATTCCTTTGCAATGCCAGAAATACAGATTAATGGTGCAACATTAGAAAATCTTGACCATTTCCTCTACCTTGGTAGCCAACTCTCCTATGTGACAGAGAAGACAAAAGACCCCTTAAAACTAGAACTCTTGTGATTCCATAGCACTGAACCATGGCAGTTAAATTGGTGTCAAATGCCATTAATTCTACAGTGCAGATGCACCCATAGTCATTTATCCAAAACATTACTCGATCTGAGGATGGATCCAATTGTGATTACTCCAACACATATGGCTGATAAATGAGAGGTTTTCCTTGGCCAAAAATGGAATGCAATTCAACGTTGAACACTGGGCCCTGTGTTGAGAAATTGCTTTCCTTGTAGTGGTGGCGGAGGCAGGGAAGACGGGGTTCAGGAGGGAAGAAAACACCCCCCCTGAGCATTGTTTTTGGACACAAACATACACAAGCGATTAGAAGAGAAGATCAAAAGAGGTGTCCTAGTGTTTTCGTCTTTCAATGCTTCCATTGTGCTTGTATACTGAAGCCGGGAAGAGAGCTGGAAGAAAGGGGGGAAGGGGAGGAAAGAGGGAAACCTTTGTACAAAGATACTTGTCACGGAGAGGCGCTCATAAAAGGTGATGGGAGAAAAGGCACCAGGTGGAGTATAAACCACCCTTATTGTTCAGAAATGCAAATAAAACTCCCCTCATCTATATTAAAACTTCCTCCCTTGTCATTTCTTTAGATGCTAAAGGAGTATTGAAGTCCTGGAACTGCCGGGTTCAATCTCTCTCTCTCTCCCCCCTCCAGCTCTTTTTTTTGTTTTTGTTTTTTTGGGGTAATGCACTGTACATGATTACTAGAGAAAGTGAAGTTTTCTCCTTCCTCAGCAAATAATGGTAAGTTAAGGGAGGAATTCTTGTTTCAGCAAAATGCTTGCAGTAAGCAAAGGGGAGAAACATAAACAGTGTGTTGTTTGTTGTTGTTCATTCGTTCAGTCATTTCTGACTCTTCATGACCTCATGGACCAGCCCATGCCAGAGCTCCCTGTCAGCTGTCACCACCCCCATCTCCTTCAAGGTCAATCCAGTGACTTAAAGGACACCATCCATCCATCTTGCCCTTGGTTGGCCCCTCTTCCTTTTTCCTTCCTTTCCCCCCAGCATCATTGTCTTCTCTAAGCTTTCCTTTTTTCTCATGATGTGGCCAAAGTACTTCAACTTTGCCTCTAATAACCTTCCCTCCAATGAGCAGCCGGGCTTTATTTCCTGAAGTATGGACTGGTTGGATCTTCTTGCCATCCAAGGCACTCTCAGAACTTTCCTCCAACACCACAGTTCAAAAGCATCTCTTTTCCTTCGCTCAGCCTTCCCTGTGGTCCAGCTCTCACATCCATAGGTGACTACGGGGAATGCCATTGCTTTTACTATGCAGATCTTGGTTGCCACTGTGATGTCTCTACTCTTCACCATTTGATCGAGATTGGTCATTGCTCTCCTCCCAAGAAGTAAGCGTCTCCTAATTTCCTGGCTGCAGTCTGCGTCTGCAGTAATCATTGCACCTAGAAATACAAAGTCTGTCATTGCCTCTACGTTCCCCCCACCCCCTCTATTTCCCAGTTGTCACACAACTGCAACTTTCATGATTCCATAGTATCAAGCTGTCACAAGTAACAGGGTATCAAGCTGCATTCATTCTACAGGGTAGATCAGTGGTTCTCCGCCTTTCTAATGCCATGACCCCTAAATACAGTTCCTCATGTTGGATCACCAACCATAAAATTATTCTCGTTGCTACTTTATAACTGTAATTTTGTTACTGTTATGAATTGTAATGTAAATATCTGATGTAGGTAAAAAGGCAAAGGTTTTCCCCTGACTTTAAGTCCAGTTGTGTCCGACTCTGGGGGGTTGGTGCTCATCCCCATTTCTAAGCCAAAGAGCCAGCATTGTCCATAGACATCTCCAATGTCATGTGGCTGGCATGACTGCATGGAGTACTGTTACCTTTCTGTTGGAGCGGTATATATTGATCTACTCACATTTGCAAGTTTTTGAACAGCTAGGTTGGCAGAAGCTGGGACTAACAGTGGGATCTCACACTGCTCCCCGGATTTGAACCTGCAATCTTTCAGTCGGTAAGTTCAGCAGCTCAGAGCTTTAGCCCACTGTGCCACCGGGGGCTCCAAAGTATCTGATATGCAGAATTTGTTTTCATTATTACAAATTAAACACAACTAAAGCATAGTGACTAATCACAGAAACAATATGTTTGGGAAAAATAGACAGTGGTTGATGGGATTTGCAGTACATTCAGTTGATTCAGCTTTGACTTCCACAGATGACTGAGACCCTCACAAATTTGGCATACAGAACTCCCATGATCATACTGGAAAGCTTTGGGGAAAACAGACCCAGACTTTTGGGAGTTGAAGTTGCACTTGCAATCAAAGAGCAATCTGAACTGACCCAAGCATTGAATTGAACCAAACTTGACATACAGAATTTCCATGACCAACAGAAAATACTGGAGAGTTTTGGGGAAAATAGACCCAGGCTTTGGGGAGCTGCAGTTGCACTTGCAACCAAAGAGCATTCTGAATTGAACCAACAATGAAACTGAACCAAACTTAGCATACGGAACTCCCATGACCAAAAGAAAATACTGAGAGGTTTAGAAAAAAACTTGGCACCTCCCTTGCAGGTGGCCCAGTCCCGGATCTGACAGGGACCCTGGCAGGTGGTGTGGAGTTGGATGACATAGGCCCCGCGGCTGAGCCTAGGTCTGGCGTGGAGCCTCTTGCCCAGTTTGCGCTTCCGCCAAAGCTGGCGGGCACTGCAACCCAGGCTCTGAGGTAGGGCCTGGGCCCTGTGGGGAGTCTTTTGCTGGGTGACCCAGACTCTGAGAAAGCCATTCTTAGGAGACAGAGGGGCAGGGCCAAAGGAGGTGGCTTCGCAACCCCTCCTAAACAGCCATTCAACCCCTCTGGGGGTCGCGAACCCTAGGTAGAGATCCCCTGGTGTAGATGCAGCCTATGACTCTGGAGATCAAGGTTGGGTGAGTCATAAACTCTCAGCCCCAAAAAACACAGATAGTTTCACCACTCAATTCAAAGAGCAGGTTATCACCTATAAAGCCCTATAAGCTTCAGGTCCAGCCTATCTTTGAAACTGCATCTCTTTCTATGAACCAGCACGGGCCCTGAGATCTGTCGGGCAGACCTTCCTCTCGGTCCCACTTCCATCTCAAGTGCGGTTGGTGGGGAAAAGAGAGAGAGAGCCTTCTTGGTGGTAGTATCCCGGCTTTGGAATGCTCTCCCAAAGAGATTAGATTAGATCCCACATTTCAAGTATTTCAAACCAATTTGAAGACATGGCTCTTCAAACAGGCCGTTGAGCTCATTTAGGAATTGATTATATTGAGGACTTAGTTGATTATTTCTCCATGCACTTACAGATTGATATTGATTGTGCTTTGTTTTATATGAGGAACTGTATTAAGGGGTTGTGGCATGAGGAGGGTTGAGAAACACTGGTTTATGGGAAATGATGGAGAAAAACCTATGGGTTTGCCTCATCCCCCAGCATTTGCTGCCTGATGCATTTGACTCACTTTGCTTCATGTTTTTATTATTATTTATTATTTATTATTTCAGATATTTGTACCCCGCCCTTCTCGACCCCCCCGGGGGGGGGGGGGCGGACTCAGGGCGGCTTCCAGCTGGCAACAATCCAATGCCTCCAATGTACACATAATAAAATACATAATAAAATCCAATAATTACATACATTTAAACCATTAAATCACATTAATTAATTAAAATCTGTTTCTGTTTCAATAACAGCCTGGTGGCCTTATCTGAGCTGAATTCTGTAGTTAGAGAATCCATCAAGCATGTCCATAGTCAATTTCCATAGGAATTGTCATCATTGTCACTGTCATTGTCAGCAAGATTACCCAAAGACCTGGTCCCACATCCACGTTTTTAACTTCTTTCTAAAGCAAAGGAGGGACGTTGATAATCTAATTTAAGTGGGGAGTGAATTCCACAGGTGGGAGGCCACCACCAAGAAGGCCCTGTCCCTCATCCCCCACAGACGGGGGGCCACCACCGAGAAGGCCCTGTCCCTCATCCCCGCCAAGTGTGTTTGCGATAGAGGCAGAGCCGAGATCAGGGCCACCCCAGAAGATCTTGAACTCCGAGGTGGGACAAGAAGGAGATACATTCGGACAGGTACAAATGTCCCACATTCCTCTGTCCCATGTGCAAAATCTACAGAAGAGAAAAGGCCAAAGAAGCAACCCCAAGAATGTGAGGGAAAGGCGTTATAAATGAGAGAGATGAGCCAAAGAGAAAGGGAGTTCTGGGAAGATAAGCATATATAAAATTAAACCCCAAGGCCTTTGGTCTGTCTTTTGCCTTGACATCCTCCTCAGACTTGGATGGAATTCAGACCCAAAGGATGTTAGAACCAAGCAAGATTTGAAATGTTGGGGAGGGAACGTAATTACAATGAGGCTTCCTAACCACAGGGTCTTTCGGATACACAAAGTCTTTTGTCTCTTTGCTATTGCCACCCCCCCCCCCCCAATCCTTCAATGGAGCATGTTAAGAAGTGAAATATCAGAGTAAAGCACGCCATTCATAAAACTGTAATAATGATTAAAGGGGCCTCCGGTTTAACCCCGTGACCGCAGTGGAATTTTTTGGAAGGGCTGAAAACGGTGACGCAGGCGGAGAGGGGTGGCCGTTGTTGTTTTTTCCCCCCCATCGCCCTTTCACAAGCCCAGGAAAACTTTTGCAAAGAGCTGACGTTGAAAGAAACCCCTTTGAACCCTCCATGCAATAGAAACCTGTTCTCATCTCAGGATGGGAAGCTGAATGTGGGCCAGACTTAAGATCAGGCAAGAAGAAAAGAAAAAACCCACTCTGAAGTTTTGCAGGCCTCCGAACAAACCCAGAGGCCTAATTTATAGCTGGAAACAAACGCTTGAAAGGGGAGGATATGTTTCCTTTTCTCAGGGAGGGGAGCCATAACAAAATAGATAAATAAAGAAGCAGTGTGTTTTTGGTGCAGAATAGGATGAGGATGTACACTCTGCAATTCGTTACAATCAGTTGGAAATTAGAAACCATGTGAACATGAAACATTAGAGCTTGGCCAAGGTGACGAAACCTATTCATAAGGAAGAACACACAAGCTCAGAGAACTGCAGCAGTTTGCTTTTGCCCGAGCCTACTGGGAGCTGGTGACACAGTGGGTTAAAGCGCTGAGCTGCTGAACTTGCTGACCGAAAGGTCGCAGGTTTGAATTCAGGGAGCGGGGTGAGCTCCCGCTGTTAGCCCCTGCTTCTGCCAACCTAGTAGTTCGAAACATGCAAATGTGAATAGATCAATAGGTACCGCTCCAGCAGGAAGGTAACGGTGCTCCATGCAGTAATGCCGGCCACATGACCTTGGAGGTGTCTACAGACAACGCCAGCTCTTCGCCTTAGAAATGGAGATGAGCACCAACCCTCAGAATCAAGCACAACTGGACTTAATGTCAGGGGAAAACCTTTACCTTTACTTATTGTCAGTTAGCCACATTTTTAATTAGGGTTTTTGGGGAATGCATTATTATTATTACTATTATTATCATTATGAATAATTAACTTTAAAAAATGCCTAGTTTTGTATGTGAATAGATCAATAGGTACCGCTTCTCTGGGAAGGTAATGGCGCTCCATGCAGTCATGCCAGCAACACGACTTTGGAGGTGTCTACTTAGAAATGGAGATGAGCACCACCCCCCAAAGTTGGACACGACTAGGCTTAATGTCATGGGAAACCTTTACCTTTACCAGTATTATAGTCATCTTTGCCAAAGAAGTCTGGTGCCCCGCCAAACTACAAACTCCAGATTCCACAGCATTTAATCAAGGCAGTTAAAGGGCCCTTCTACACAGCCATATAACCCAGAA
This sequence comes from Anolis sagrei, assembly GCF_037176765.1. Classification (NCBI taxonomy): domain Eukaryota; kingdom Metazoa; phylum Chordata; class Lepidosauria; order Squamata; family Anolidae; genus Anolis; species Anolis sagrei. The sequence goes on from NC_090028.1 coordinate 32,085,626, forward strand.
TATCAAGGCAGATTTATCATGTCAGAAACAAATTGAGAATATAGTTATAATGTATTAAAAAAACCACAAAGTTAAAAACTTGGCATTATGCTAAATTTCCTTGGAACAGAAGCTGGCCACTTTGAGCGTCTCTGGTGTCGCTGTGAGAAGGTCCTCCATTGTGTATGTGGCAAGGCCCAAACTGCATTTTAATAGGTGGTCTGTGGTTTGCTCTTCTCCGCACTCGCATGTCATGGACTTCACTTTGTGGCCCCCTTTCTTAAGATTGGCTCTGCACCTCGTGGTGCCAGAGCGCAGTCTGTTCAGCGCCTTCCAAATTGACCTGTATTCTGTGTGTCCAGGAGGGAGTTTCTCATCTGGTATCAGCCATGGCTTGAGGTTCTGGGTTTTAGCCTGCCACTTTTGGACTCTCGCTTGCTGAGATGTTCCTGCGAGTATCTCTGCAGATCTTAGGAAGCTGTTTCTTGATTTAAGTCATTGGCATCCTGGCTGATAGCTGAACAGAGGATGTATATAAGATGTCGCTGCCTTGGATCTTTCATTGCTGGCTGCGACTTCCCGGCCTATATCAGGTGGTGCAATACCAGTGAAACAGTATAATTTCTCCAGCAGTGTAGGATGTAGACATCCTGTGATAATGCAGCATGTCTCATTAAGAGCCACATCCACTGTTTTAGCATGGTGAGATGTGTTCCACACTGGACATGTGTATGCAACAACAGAGTAGCAAAGTGCAAGGGCAGATGTCTTCACTGTGTCTGGTTGTGCCAGTCGGCTTTCGTATGATATTATTTATAGCACCCACTTTTTGCTTGGTATTCAGGCAGAGCTTCTTTTAAGTCAGAGCACGGTCCAGGGTAACTCCCAAGTAATTTGGTGTGCTGCAATGCTCTAGTGGGGTTCCTTCCCAGGTGATCCCTGAGATGCTTGTCTGTTCTTAAGGTGAAAAGCACACTTATGTGTTTTAGATGGATTAGGGATCAGCTGGTTTTCCCTGTAATAGACAGTAAGAGCACCTAGAGCAGTGATTCTCAACCTGTGGGTTTCCAGATGTTTTGGCCTTCAGCTCCCAGAAATCCCAATAGCTGGTAAACTGGCTGGGATTTCTGAGAGTTGTAGGCCAAAACACCTGGGGTTGAGAACCACTGACCTAAAGCTTCGGAGAGCTTCTGTTCAACCATTTCAAAGCTCCCTGATTGGGTGGTGATGGCACGATCGTCAGCATAGATGAAACTCTCTGCCCCTTCTGGCAATGGCTGGTCATTTGTGTAAATGTTAAACACCGAAGGAGCAACCACGCTCCCCTGAGGCAAGCCATTCTGCTGTTTTATATTATTATTATTATTATTATTATTATTATTATTATTATTATTATTATTTGGAACACAACAAGATGAGTCCACAGCAGACACTCTCTGCTGGCTGTTGAATTGGATCACATGTTGGACACTTCCCAAGTGTCTAGGACTGTGTGATGTATCAGCGAATAATGCGTGCAGACCCCAGTAAGGTGGCCTTTTGCATCTGGCAGCTGGCAATTTTGTCAGCGCCAATTGTGTTTAAGTGCAGGCCAAGGTTTTTAGTTACTGCACCCAGTGTGCCAACCACCACTGGGACCACCTTTACTGGCTTGTGCCAGAGTCTTTGCATTATTATTATTATTATTATTATTATTATTATTATTATTATTATATAGGAAATGATGTGAAAGCACAAAACAACAACAAAAAGTCAATTGTCCAGGAATCTGGGACTTTTTATCCAGCATGTGCTACAAATTTGAAAAGTCCGTGACTTAATGAAATATCTCTTACAGCCTGTGCATGAAATTAGATAAAGATGGTACGGAATCAAAACAATGTCTTGATTTTTTGGGGGGGCAGGGGGAAGAGGGGGTATCAATGTTGAGAATCTGTCCATCTTGTCACTTTGGGTTTCAAAGCCACTTTGAGTCTTGATCCAGAGAGAAAAGTGGGGTGATAATAATAATAATAATAATTTTTGGTCATGTCAGGAGTGACTTGAGAAACTGCAAGTCGCTTCTGGTGTGAGAGAATTGGCAGTCTGCAAGGACGTTGCCCAGGGGACGCCCAGATGATTTGATGTTTTTATCATTCTTGTGGGAGGCTTCTCTCATGTCCCCTCATGAAGAGCTGGAGTTGATAGAGGGAGCTCATCCGCCTCTCCCCGGATTCGAACCTGCGACCTGTCAGTCTTCAGATGTGGCGAAGCAACATCAGTGTCATCAAGATGAAAAAAGTTATTAATGTGAAAGAACAGACAACGTTGCAGCAAATGCTGCATTTTGCTTTTGCCTGAACCTTTTGGGAACAGAGAGATTCCGCCTTCTCATTTCTTGTATTTTTCCCCCTTGCATCAGAAAACTCCTTTTAAAAAGAGTGTATTATAAATAATGGACAAAACTTGACTAGAATTAATATCATAGTTCCTGGATTATTTCTAAAGGAAGATTTTGGCATCACGGAGCAACCAAAAACAAACTACTTACGATATAACGGGTGGGGGATTTCTGAGATGGCGCTGAAATGCTGCGGGAAGACATACTCTTGCTCTCATCCCTTCTAACTTCTGGATTTGCTCCAGGATTGGACGAAACTTTGAAATAGGAATTTCCAAATCCTTAGGGCGAGAGGAGAGAATTGAAAATATTAGTCAGAGGTCAAAGAAAGGAATGTGCATTCAGTATGGATGCTGTGCTGATTTGACTAAGGAAAACAATTCCCACAGCTCAAAATAATTTAAAAACTGTGCAACTAAATGGAACATGTCAACACACTAGTCCATCCATGAGCCAGTATGAATGTGGCACCGCGGGACAGTAAAGTGTTTTTAGATAGTTCACACATGCATATTTGTGCCATCAGTGTTATATGAAATGCAATACATTTTAAGGGCATGGGTGTATTCATGTTTGAAGCTGATGGTCAGTATAACAGTTGGGTGTACAATGTGGCTTCAGAAATGTGGGAACCAATAGTCCAAAGTCTGGTAGGAAGTGGAATTGCAGAATTGTTGAGTTGGAAGACACACTAAGAGTCAACTAGACTAACTCCCTTCAAGGAATCCACAACTAATTCATCCACAGCAGATGTCCATCCAAATGCCTTTAACAAAGAATCTATGTCAAGAACACTTTTCCTCTGGGTGGATCTTTGTCCGAACTGCTAGGTTGGCAGAAGCAGTGGCTAACAGCAGGAGCTCACCCCGCTCCCTGGATTCGAACCACCAACCTTTTGGTCAGCAAGTTCAGCATCTCAGCGGTTTAATCTGCTGCACTACCAGGGGGCCCTTGTAATAATACAACTCCAAAAATCCCGTAGCATTGAGCTATGATGGTTAAACACTAGGGAATGAATCCACTTAAAATCCGGTTTCTGTCTCCTACAAAATTCCGGTGTTTGTAGTTTAAGGAGGCTGTTAAATGCTCCTCCCTAAACTATAAACCCCAGAGTTCTACAGGAGGCAGCAACTGGATTAAAAGTGGATTCATTCTCTACTGTGATGAGGCCCATACTTGTGTCAAACTGTATTAATTCTACAGCATAGAAGCACCTATAGACTAGCGTTGCGAAACTGTGGTCTTCTAGATTTCTTGGATTTCAACTTCCAAAGACTCTTAGTTCAGCATTTCTAGCTATTTGCAGTCTCACAAATTGAGAATCACAAATCTATCTTTGACAATAGGGAGCTAGGGCCCTTCCGCACATCCATATCACCCAGAATATCAAGGCGGATAATCCATAATAGAATCATAGAATCATAGAGTTGGAAGAGACCTCATGTGCCATCCAGTCCAACCCCCTGCCGAGAAGCAGGAAAATTGCATTCAAATCACCCCTGACAGATGGCCATCCAGCCTCTGTTTAAAAGCTTCCAAAGAAGGAGCATCTATCACAGTCTGGGGCAGAGAGTTCCACTGCTGAACAGCTTTCACAGTCAGGAAGTTCTTCCTAATGTTCAGATGGAATCTCCTTTCCTGTAGTTTGAAGCCATTGCTCCGTGTCCTAGTCTCTAGGGCAGCAAAAAACGTTCACCCCTCCTTCCTATGATTTCCTCTCACATATTTATACATGGCTATCATGTCTCCTCTCAGCCTTCTCTTCTTCAGGCTAAACATGCCCAGCTCTTTAAGACGCTCTTCATAGGGCTTGTTCTCCAAACCCTTGATCATTTTAGTGCCCCCCCCCCCCCCCCCGGACACATTTCTGCTTGTCACTATCTCTCTTCAATTGTGGTGCCCAGAATTGGACACAATCTTCCAGATGTGGTCTAACCAAGTCAGAATAGACGGGTAACATGACTTTCCTGGATCTAGACACTATGCTCCTATTGATGCAGGCCAAAATCCCATTGGCTTTTTTTTATTGCCACATCACATTGTTGGCTCATGTTTAACTTATTGTCCACAAGGACTCCAAGATCTTTTTCACACGTATTGCTCTTGAGCCAGGCATTGTCCCCCATTCTCTATCTTTGCATTTCATTTTTTTATGCCTAAGTGAAATATCTTGCATTTGTCCCTGTTGAACTTCATTTGGTTAGTTTTGGCCAATCATCTCTCCAATCTGTTAAGATTGTTTTGAACAGGGTTATCTGAATCCACATTGCCATATTATCCAGTTAAAAATGGATTTCATACATCTCTGTTGAAGGGGCCTTCGAGTCAGGTGCCTGTGTTTGTACAACCAGTCAGCTTCCTGTATATTCCTGAACATCTTGTTCGTGCGCCTGTTGCCAAATCCACTTTTGCACCTCTCCTTTTGCAGGTGAGTTCTTTCCGCACACACTTGAAAAGCATACAAAGTGGTAATTTGCTACACTGTGTTTCATAAGTTGGCCATTTGCCTTGTTCATATAAACACCACACTGAATATCACCACTCCTGTTCTAGCTTTCATGCCAGGTGCATAATATTCGTATGTATGTGCATGTAGATGGATGCCAGTGGAAGAAACTTCATGATTCAGCCAACATCCAGATTTAATTTCAGTGGGAACTTGCATGCCGACTTTCACTGTGCATAATAAACTGTGTTGCAAAGTTGGGAAAAGTTACTTTTGGGGATTCCAGCCTCTAGAGCAGGTATGAACAAACTTCAGCCCTCCAGGTGTTTTGGACTCCAACTCCCACAATTCCTAACAGCCGGTAGGAGGAGTCTGCTGGCTGTTTATTGGATCATACGTCGGACATTTCCCAAGTGTCTAGGATTGTGTGATGTATCTGCTAATAATGCGTGCAGATCCAAGTAGAGTGGCCTTTTGCAGCTGGCAGATGGTAATTTTTATTTATTTATTTATTTATTTATTTCGGTTGCTTCTACCCTGCCCTTCTCACACCGGGGGGGGGGGGGGGCAGGGGACTCAGGGCGGCTTACACAAGCAAGGCACAATTCGATGCCCGCATTACATACAGCAAGGAACAACAACATCAGTTAATGACAGCAATTTTAGCAATAAACAGCAATTAACAGAAACAGAATTATTATCGGCAGAACAACCATAATTTTGTCAGTGCCGATTGTGTTGAAATGCAGGCCAAGGTCTTTAGGCACTGCACCCAGTGTGCTGATCGCCACTGGGACCACCTTGACTGGCTTGTGCCAGAGTCTTTGCAGTTCAATCTTTAAATCCTCATATTGTGTCAGCTTTTCCAGTTGTTTCTCTTCAGCCCTGCTGTAATCTGGGATTGCAACATTGACAATCCACACTTTGTTTTTTAACATACTCGTGAGATTGGGAGTGTAGTGCTTCAAAACTGTCTGTCTGAATCCGGAAGTTCCAGAGTAGCTTGACGTGCTCATTCTCTGTAACTTTTTCTGGCTTGTGATCCCACCAGTTCTTTGTAGCAGGCAGATGGTCTTTGTGGCACAAGTTCCAATGAATAATCTGAGCAACGGTGTTATGCCTCTGCTTGTAGTCTGTCTGCTCAATCTTCTTGCAGCAGCTGAGGATGTGATCTATTGTTTCATCTGCTTCCTTGCAGAGTCTACATTTGTGATCTGTCGTTGACTTTTCAGTTCTGGCTTTGATGGCATTGGTTCTAATGTTTTGTTCTTGGGTTGCCAGAAATGGAACTTTTTCAAAGTTCAATTTGTGAGGTGCAGCCATATTTATTATTATTATTATTATTATTATTATTATTATTTCACGGTTTCCTCCTTTCTGTTGAAATTGTCCACGTGTGTGTGGATTTCAATGGCTTCTCTGTGTAGAACAAAATCTGGCTAAACAACTCTAAAATCAGAATAGTAAATAAAAAAACAACATTCTGAAAACAGGGGAAAACCAGACATGAAATAAAGAGGGCCAGCTAACACCTCCCAACAAAGGATTCCTCCAGGCAGGAATCAGCCAAGCCTTGAAGCTGCAAGGCTTTTCAATGCTAATCAAGGTGATTAATTGCAACATTCACACGGACAAGAGTTCTTTCTCCCACCCTGGACATTATTCCACAGATATATAAACCTCACTTGCCTAGCTTCCAACAGACCTCACAACCTCTGAAGATGCCTGCCATAGATGTAGGTGAAATGTCAGGAGAGAATGCTTCTGGAACATGGCCATACAGCCCGGGAAATTCACAGCAACCCAGTGATTTCCGCCATGAAAGCCTTCCATAACATCATCTCAACCATTTGAGCCTCCATTTACTTTCTATACCCTCAAAGTATCACCCTTTCATACTTTGTTTTAAGATGTTTTCAGTAACAACAATAACAACAGCAACAATAATAAACAGAAAAAGAGGGGAAAGTTGCATGAGAAAACATCTTTTCCTCCCTCTCACTCCTTCTCTCTTCCTACAATTGACCTCTAAAGCAAAATGAGAAAGGAGATTTAAAGAGGAAAACAAATCTCTGCAAGAAGGCTTCCAAGTTCTCTCTGTTCCCTCTTATAATGCAGTTTGAAACTGCACATTGAGCTGCATTATATGAGTTTACACTGACCATATAATACAGTTTCAAACTGCATTATATGGCAGTGGAGATGGGGCTCAAATCTCTCCCACTTTTCTGTCTCCCTTTAAGGCACCTTCCACACAGCTGTATAAAATCCACATTGAACTGGATTATGAAATCCACATTGAACTGTTCTGGCCAGAGTGAACAGTTGAAGACAGTTCCATCTTGTCTCCTGTGCTTTACTAATAATATAATATATTGTATATACATTTAATATTTATAATATTACAACGTAATGCAATATAATACTAATAATAATACAATATTATAATTATATATTTTATATTACATGTAATATCACTAATAATATAAGAATAAAATGGTGTAGTACAATATAGTAATATATATTGTACTATGCTAATAATATAATATATTGTATGTATATATATTTTGTAAACTGCTCTGAGTCCCCTTTGGGGTGAAAAGGGCGCATATAAATGTCGTAAATAAATAAATAATTATATGCCAGTATGAACTCAGATAATCCAGTTCAAAGCAGATATTGTGGATTATCTGCCTTATTATTCTAGAGGCATTTTCACACAGTCATATAACCCAGAATATCAAGGCAGCAAATCCCACAATATCTCCTGGAACTGGGTTATCTGAGTTCACACTAATATCTATTCCAGTTCAAGCAGATAATGTGGGGTTTAGTTCCACTGTGTGGAAGAGACCTGAGGCCCCTTCTACACTGCTATATAAAATCCAGATTATTTGCTTTGAACTGGATTACATGGCAGTGTGGACTCATATAATCCAGTTCAAAGCAGATAATCTGGATGCTATATGGCAGTGTAGAAGGGGCCTCTCTCTCTCTGTCATTCTTTCTCTCCCTTCTCCTTTTCTTTCCCCCTTTCTCTGGGCCCTTCCACATAGCCCTATATCACAGAACATCAAGGCAGAAAATCCCACAATATCTGCTTTGAACTGGGATATCTGAGTCCACACTCAGATAATGTGGGATTTTCTGCCTGGATATTCTGGGATATATAAAATCCAGATTATGTGCTTTGAACTGGTTTATGTGGCAGTGTAGACTCAGAAAATCCAGTCCAAAGCAGATCTTGTGGGGTTTTCTGCCTTGATATTCTGGGATATAAGGCTGTGTGAAAGGGGGCTCAGGCCCCATGTAAACTGCCATATAAAATCCAGATTATCTGCTTTGAACTGAATTATATGGCAGAGTAGACTCAGAAAATCCAACCCAAAGCAGATCTTGTGAGATTTTCTGCTTTGATAACTGGGATATAGGGCTGTGTGGAAGGGCCCTCTGAGGTCCCATGTAAACTGCCATATAAAATCCAGAGTATCTGCTTTGAACTGAATTATATGTAGACTCAGATAACTCAGTCCAAAGCAGATATGGTGGGATTTTCCGCCTTGATATTCTGGTATTTTATGGATTTTCTGCCTTGATATTCTGGCTGTGTGGAAGAAGCCTGAGGCCCCATGTAAACTGCCATATCAAATCCAGATTATCTGCTGTGAACTGGTTTATATGGCAGTGTAGACTCAGAAAACTCAGTCCAAAGCAGATCTTGTGGGATTTTCTGCCTTGATATTCTGGTATTTTCTGCCTTGGTATTCTGGCTGTGTGGAAGGGCCCTCAGAGAGGCTCCATGTAAACTGCCATATAAAATCCAGATTATCTGCTTTGAACTGGATTATATGAAAGTGTAGACTCAGAAAACCCAGTCCAAAGCAGATCTTGTGGGATTTTCTGCCTTGGTATTCTGGTTGTGTGGAAGGGCCCTCTCTTTGAACCCGATTATATGGCAGTGTAGACTCAGAAAACCCAGTCCAAAGTAGATTTTGTGGGATTTTCTGCCTTGATATTCTGGCTGTGTGGAAGGGGCCTGATGCCCCTTGTAAACTGCCATATATAATCCAGATTATCTGCTTTGAACTGGATTATATGAAAGTGTAGACTCAGAAAACTCAGTCCAAAGCAGATCTTGTGGGATTTTCTGCCTTGATAGTCTAGTATTTTCTGCCTTCGTATTCTGGTTGTGTGGAAGGGCCCTCTCTTTGAACTGGATTATATGGCAGTGTGGACTCATATAATCCAGTTCAAAGCAAATAATGTGGATTATTTGCTTTGATGATCTGGATTGCATGGCAGTGTAGAGGGGGGGGGGATGGTTCTTCCTTTCTGTCCTTCTTTCTTTGCCTCCTCTCGCCTCCCTCTTTCTTTCGTCTCTCTTTCCCCCTTTCTCTCTCTGCCTCTCTCCTTCCTTTTCTTTCTCCTCTCTTTCCCCCTTTCTCTCTCTCTCTTCCTTTTTCTTTCTCCTCTCTTTTTTTTCTCTTTCTCTCTCTGGCTCTGAGTTCTGCTGCTTGCGCCTGGCTCGGCACGAAAGACACCAAAGCCCGCCGCCGCCGCTCAATCTCCTCCTCCTCCTCCTCTTCCCGCTGCTGCTGCGGTTCCTTTTTCTTCCTCTCTTTCTTTCTTTCTTTTCTTTTTTTTTCTTCCCCTTCCAGATTATTTTTTGGTCGGGCTCCAAAGGGCCGCCGGGCCGCCTTTCATGTGCCGCCCCGCGCCAATGGGGCCCGGGCGCCTGGCCTGCGCGGGGTCTGCGCTCCAGGAGGCGTCAATCACACTCCCGGCTGGGTGAAGGCAGGGCTTTTGTGACCGCCTCTTCTGTCTTTTTTTTTGGGGGGGGGGGGAGAGGAGGAGGAGAAGGAGAAAGAGGAGGAGGAAGGGGGGGGTGAGAGAAAGAGAGAGGGACGGAGAGATTGAGAGAGGAGGAGAGGAAAGGAAGGAAGGAGGCTGAGACTCTTGGAGAGATTTGGAGACGCCGAGTTGGGCGCTCGCTCCCGCGGTTCTCGCGCATGGAAGCCGGCTGGAGGTCCCCCCTCGACTCCTTCCAGCCCAAGCTTGAAGCACATGGAGCCCTAAAAGCCGGAGGAAGAGCAAAAGAAGGGAAAAGATCCGAAGCCAAGCCTTCCCGGAGCCTTCCAGCTCGCCTCTCCAAATTGCGCTTTTACGCACGGGAAGGAGTCGCGCTTTTACGCACGGGAAGGAGCCGCTCTTTTACGCGCGCGATCCCGACCCCCGAGAGGCCATGAAGCCGCCCCAAACCCCCCACTGACGGCCCGGCAGACCCTTCCCCATCCTCGGAGAGCGATGGGGAAACTTCACTCCAAACACGGTGAGTGTTTCGGGTCCCCCAAAACCTGAGGTGGGAGGAGGGAGATGGAGACAGAGCTTCCCAAGTCTCCAAAGGGTCTCCAAAGACACAATCTAACCATCGCCTCGTTTTGTTTCCTTTCTTTTTTTCTTCTTCTTGGGAACCCTTTGATCTCTCCATCTTCCCGTGGATCTTCTCCTTCCACGCCTCCACAGCCGCCGTTTGCAAACCCCGAGAGAGTCCGGAAGGTGAGCCTTTTTCGAAAGCTTTTCTCTCTTCTTTTCCCCCGACTTGCTCTCCCTCCCCGCGCGAGAAAAGTTTGCGCGCGGCTCCGCCAATGTGTCAAAGGCGAGCTGCTTCGGAAGGGAAGGGATTGGCTCCCGAGGTTGCCGCGCTCTCTCTGTGCTGTCTGGACGCTCCCCCGGCACCGATTCGCTTCTGGAACCCTTTCCCCCCCTTCCTTTTTCTCTCCTTCTTTTGCTCAGCCTTGGTGGTCCTTTAGGGGCATGGGTGAGTATGGGGAGGGGGAAATCGATTGGGATTAGAGTCAGAATAAGGGCATTTGGGGGAGCTTCCTTCATGCTTTGCTTGCATTTCGCATCCAGTTCTATCCATTTCATAATTTATTGGGATTATTTCGGTTTTTCCCCTCCTGCTCCCACACTGCATAATTATTATAGCACTCCACCTTAACTGCCATGGCTCAGTGTGTCCTTTGGTGAGGTGTTTACTTTTCTCTTCCAGTGACCCAGCTAACTCCAAATCCCAAGTGTCCATAGGTGGTATGGAACTGCCATACTTCTGCAGTGTGGATGGTGGTGTCTTGATATCTTTGCCAGTGACCCAGCTAACTCCAAATCCCAAGTGTCCATAGGTGGTATGGAACTGTGATACCATTCCACAACTAACTCCAAATCCCAAGTGTCCATAGGTGGTATGGAACTGCCATACTTCTGCAGTGTGGATGGTGGTGTCTTGATATCTTTGCCAGTGACCCAGCTAACTCCAAATCCCAAGTGTCCATAGGTGGTATGGAACTGTGATACCATTCCACAACTAACTCCAAATCCCAAGTGTCCATAGGTGGTATGGAACTGCGATTCTTCTGCAGTGTGGATGGTGGTCTCTTGGCATCTTTGCCAGTGACCCAGCTAACTCCAAATCCCAAGTGTCCATAGGTGGTATGGAACTGCGATTCTTCTGCAGTGTGGATGGTGGTCTCTTGGCATCTTTGCCAGTGACCCAGCTAACTTCAAATCCCAAGTGTCCATAGGTGGTATGGAACTGTGATACCATTCCACAACTAACTCCAAATCCCAAGTGTCCATAGGTGGTATGGAACTGCGATTCTTCTGCAGTGTGGATGGTGGTCTCTTGGCATCTTTGCCAGTGACACAGCTAACTCCAAACCCAAGTGTCCATAGGTGGTATGGAACTGTGATACCATGCCACAGCTGACTCCAAATACAGCTAAGTCCATAGGTGGCATGGAACTGCCATACTTCTGCAGTGTGGATGGTGGTCTCTCAGCATCACTGCCAGTGCCACAGCTAACTCCAAATCCAAAGTGTCCATAGGTGGTATGGAACTGCCATACTTCTGCAGTGTGGATGGTAGTCTCTCGGCATCTTTGCCAGAGACACAGCTAACTTCAAATCCCAAGTGTCCATAGATGGTATGAAACTGTGATACCGTTCCACAACTAACTCCAAATCCCAAGTGTCCATAGGTGGTATGGAACTGTGATACTTGTGTAGTGTGGATAGTAATCTCTCGGCATCTCTGCCAGTAACTCAAAATCCCAAGTGTCCATAGGTGGTATGGAACTGCGATACTTCTGCAGTGTGGATGGTGATCTCTCCGGCATTGTCTGTTGCCCAGGTTCCCATTCTGGCTTTGCTTCCTCTCCCTTCCAGGTGACAGTTTTGCCGTGAATGCCTCCCTGGCACGCAAAGGACTGGAGGACTGGATGGTGAGCCAGAAGCACTCTGGCGGAAGCAGTGCTAGCCTCGGATTGGGGCAAGGTTGCCAGCACCGAGCTCTCGGCAGGTTCGCAGGCTCTAGGGTAAGGACTGGGGACTTTTTTTTTACTCTCTAATTTTTATTGAAGGGGGTGGGAAAGGAATCAGTTGGTGTGCTCACTGCCCCCTTCACTTGGAAAGCTCATGGGGAGACTTGGAGTACATCAACACAGTAGAATTAATGCAGCTTGATCTCGCCAGAACTGGTGTGGGTCGGTGTTATGGAAACAGGTGGGTTATAGTTTTATAAAGTCTTTAGCTATCTATGTCCAAGAGTGTTGGTGCATCACTGAACTACAGCTTCCGTGGGCCAAGGCATTCATTCTGAATACTTGTTTTATTTATTTACCATGTCAGAAGTGAACTGAGGGTACAGTTGTAATGTATTTAAAAACACAAAGTTTTAAAGAAACTTGGCATTATACTAAATGTCTTTTGACCTGTAGCTGGCCACTTGGCATTCCTCTGGTGTTGCTATAAGAAGGTCCTCCATTGTGCATGTGGCAGGGCTCAGGCTGCGTTGTAGTAGGTGGTCTGTGGTTTGCTCTTCTCCAAATTTCCATGTCTTAGTCCCATTTCTTAAGGTTGGCTCTGCAACTCGTGGTGCTAGAGCGCAGTCTGTTCAGTGCCTTCCAAGTCGCTCGGTCTTCTGTGTGCCTAGGAGGGAATCTCTCATTTGGTATCAGCCATGGATTGAGGTTCTGGTTTTAGCCTGCCACTTTTGGACTCTCACTTGCTGATGTGTTCCTGCAAATATTCTACAATACCCATAATCTCCCACCTCCTCCACATCTTTCCTCTTTCTGAGCCCTTTGGGAGTTGACTGAGGCCCCAGCTACACTGCCATATAAGATCCAGATTATTTGCTTTAAACTGGATTATATGGTAATGTAGATTCATATAATCCAGTTTAAATCTGGATTTTATATAGCAGCGTAAATGGGGCCTGAGATAGAGAGACAGATGTTTCTGATAAAGTTTTCAGATGCTAGCAGAAACAAGAGGAGAGTCCTGCCTTTCGGGTCTGTGTGGTGACCTCATGTATTGCCATTTGTTACCTGAAACTAACTTCAAAGAGAATGTTGCCTTTTCTTGTGGACTTCTTCTTAGCGAGCACCACATGACTTCTGCCATGGTCTCGTTGGCTGTTTCTGTGAGCTTTGGGCTACTTCAGAGTATAAGATTTAACCTCCCCTTGAGAGATTCTCCAAAAGGCCCTGAGAGGGTTGTCTTTTTTCTTCTCTGGTAATGACTCACTCTCAGCTCGGCATCTTGAGAGACAAAATGAATCTAGAGGGAGGCAAAGAGGAATGGAGTGCGTGTGCTTAGTCTCTATTGTTCTTCACGCCATTGTTCTCATGTTTGCAGTGGTCTGGTGCAACTAAGGGTGCATCCACATGCAGAACTAATGCGGGTTGGTACCACTTAAAGTGTTATAGCTCCTGGGATTTGTAGTGTGGTGAGGCATCAGCAATGTTTGGCAGAGAAGGCGAAAAACCTTGTGAAATCACTCCTGAGAATCCATTGAGCCATGACAGCCAAAGTGGGGTCAAACTGCATTAATTCTATGGTGTAGGTGCACCTTGAATGTTGCTCTGATAGCTCAGAATGAATTGGAACTCCTGAAGATTGCATTGTTTTCAGAAGGCTCTCAGATATGGAACTCTGTTCACTGGAGTCTCGCTTATCCAACCTTTGCTCATCCAACATTCTGTATTAGCCAGTGCAGTCTGCCTCCTGCTCGGATACACAGCTGTTTCAATTCATTGCGATGTTTTGGTGCTAAATCTGTAAATACAGTAATTACTACATAACGTTGTCATGTATTGAACTGTCAGATTGTTGTAAAATGTGATGTTTTAGTGCTTAATTTGTAAAATCATAACATAATTTGCCATTTAATAGGCTTTTCCTTAATCCCTCCTTATTATCCAACATTTTCACTGGCCTGTTGATGTTGGATAAGCGAGACTCTACTGTATTGCTTCAAGCTGCAGTTCTGTGGATGGTTACATGGGAACAAATCCCATTGGACAAAATGGGGTGTGTTCGTGAATCAATATGCATGGGAGTGGACTACAAGTCCTTTAATTATTTTTCTAGAGGTGTGTCTTTCTGCTTTTCCTGTATAGCAAGATTAAACACTTTCCTATCATTAAAAACAGATGAACAAGGGAATAAGGGTGGAATGCCTTAGGGAAAAAATTACATAGTGAACTTATAGAACCCAATTTTAATTATTTTTTTCATGTCAGGAGTGACTGCAAATCACTTTTGGGGTGAGAGAATTGGCTACCTGCAAGGACGTTGCCCAGGGGATGCCCAGATGTGTTACCATCATGTGGGAGGTTTTTCTCATGTCCTCACATGAGAAGCTGGAGCTAACAGACAGGAGCTCATCCTGCTCCCTTGATTTGAACCACTGACCTTTCGCTCAGCAGTCCTGCTGGCACAAGGGTTTAACCCATTGTGCCACGGGGGCTCCTTGATTTTTCTGATAATTTCTACCTAACAGCGCTCTATGCAGTCATGCTGGCCACATGACCTTGGAGGTGTCTATGGACAACGCCGACTCTTCGGCTTAGAAATGGAGATGAGCACCAACCTCCAGAGTCCTACATGACTAGACTTAATGTCAGGGGAAAACCTTTACCTTAACCTACATAATGGAGGCTTTCTTAAGTTATGCCAACACTTAGCTCTACGCAGTCATGCCGGCCACATGACCTTGGAGGTGTCTATGGACAACGCCTACTCTTCGGCTTAGAAATGGACATGAGCACCAACCTCCAGAGTCCTACGTGATTAGACTTAATGTCAGGGGAAAACCTTTACCTTTACCTACATAATGGAGGCTTTCTTAAGTTAGCTTTGCCTCAAGATTGTATTATTGAATAATCAAAGCAAAGAATAACTTTTAAAAACATCCTTAGTATAATCTAATCAACCCTGCTATAGCTATGTATTGCTGAAGGCCTTCATGGCCAGAATCACTGGGTTGTTGTGAGATTTCTGGGCTTTATGGCTATGTTCCAGAAGCATTCTCTCCTGACGTTTCGCCTGCATCTATGGCAGGCATCCTCAGAGGTTGTGAGGTCAGGAGAGAATGCTTCTGGAATGTCAGGAGAGAATGCTTCTGGAACATGGCCATACAGCCCAGAAAACTCACCACAACCCACTTCTATAGCAGATAGTGTCTATCAAGAGACAATGGCTGAGTCATGCGGTCTTATATTTATTTATTATTATTTACTATATTTATATGACGAGCCATTATTTCTTTTAATTAAATGTTTGTTGCAATGATTTCTTCATCTTTGGTTGATTTCCTACTCTTTGAGGTGAGTGGTACTATCGATATGCTGCTGAATCATTAAAGAAAGTAGTACTTTGTTTGCATCCAGTTTAGAAGAAATGAGCAAACATGGCTTACAGATGAGCCAAGCAAACTTCATTCTAGCAATGGACTGAATGTGGCATTGAAAAACCATGGGTTCAAGTAGGCACGTAAACATGTCCCACAAAGTTTGTTGTCCTCGTTCATTTTTATGAAGCTTTAATAATAATTTGCGACTGGAAAGAAAAAGTCATGTTTTGTGAACTTCATCGTTTGTCACCTGGAAGTAGTTCTTATCTGCCGATGGTGACTCATAAGGTGATTGCAATTAAAGTGTAATTAAAACCCTTGCTGTTTGAGTTTAGTGGAACAGAGGTATCCAAAACATGTCTGCCCTTGCATAAATGATCATATATGATTCAGTTGAAAAGTTTGGTGAGTTGGAAAGAACTTCAAGAGAACCTCCAACTTCGTTTTTATTGGGTTGTTGTAGGTTTTTCAGACTGTATGGCCATGTTTTAGAAGCATTCTCTTCTGACGTTTCACCTGGATCTATAGCAGGCATCCTCAGAGGTTGTGAGGTATGTTGGAAATTAGACAAGGGAGGTTTATATATCTGTTGAAAGTCCAGGGTGCAAAGATACAGAATGGGGGACAATGCCTGGCTCAAAGGCAGTACGTGTGAAAAAGATCTTGGAGTCCTCGTGGACAACAAGTTAAACATGAGCCAACAATTTGATGTGGTGGCAAAAAAAAGCCAAAGGAATTTTGGCCTGCATCAATAGGAGCATAGTGTCTAGATCTAGGGAAGTAATGCTACCCATGCTCTATTCCGCCTTGGTTAGACCACACCTGGAATATTGTGTCCAATTCTGGGCACCACAATTCAAGAGAGATATTGACAAGCTGGAATGTGTCCAGAGGAGAGCGACTCAAATGATCAAGGGTCTGGAGAACAAGCCCTATGAGGAGCGGCTTAAAGAGCTGGGCATGTTTAGCCTGAAGAAGAGAAGGCTGAGAGGAGATATGATAGCCATGTATAAATATGTGAGAGGAATCCACAGGGAGGAAGGAGCAAGCTTGTTTTCTGCTTCCCTGGAGACTAGGACGCGAAACAATGGCTTCAAACTACAAGAGAGGAGATTCCATCTGAGCATGAGAAAGAACTTCCTGACTGTGAGAGCTGTTCAGCAGTGCAACTCTCTGCCCTGGAGTGTGGTAGAGGCTCCTTCTTTGGAAGCTTTTAAACAGAGGCTGGATGGCCATCTGTCAGGGGTGATTTGAATGCAATATTCCTGCTTCTTGGCAGGGGGTTGGACTGGATGGCCCATGAGGTCTTTTCCAACTCTTTGATTCTATGATTCTATGAGACGGAACTCTTGTCTGTTGGAGGCAAGTGTGAATGTTGCAATTAATCACCTTGATTAGCATTGCAAAGCCTTGTAGCTTCAACAACTGGCAGATTCCTGCCTGGAGATGTTAGGTTATATATAAACCTCCCTTGTCTAGTTTTCAATATATTTCACAACCTCTGAGGATGCCTGCCATAGATGTGGGTGAAACATCAGGAGAGAATGCTTCTGGAACGTGGCTAGACAGCCCGGAAAATTCATAGCAACACGATATCTTTATAATTGACAAAAAATGACATGCCATCAAGAAATGTAGACATTGTGTTGTTAAATGTGTCTAGCTCTAAACTACAAGGAAAGAACAAGGATGGCTTTACTAACTTCCATCATCCGGAGGCTGCTCATTGCCTGGCAATAATGGATGGCCATCCAAAACATCTGGGCAGCCTCACTTTGGGAGAAAGAGATCTAAGACAAGGGTGTGGGAGAGGTCTCCATCACATCGACTGGGGAAGTGAGGCTCAGTTGCTTTGAAGTTGTGTTCTGCTAAACACAGCCTTCTGATGTTATGTCTCTCCATTTAGAGACTGTGCTACAAATACTTCCTGCTTGGAATAAGCTTTTGATCTTCCTCTTGTCCGATCCCAGCCTTAACCAGATAATTGTTTTTGCTAACTTTGGCCTGATCATAGAGTTAGACAGATCATAGACAGTTGCAAGGGACCGCAAAGGCCATCTAGTCTAAACCACTGCCATAGAGATTTGTATATCTGTATCCCTCCCAAAAGATATCAATCTATGGCAGTGTTTCTCAAACTGGGGGTCGGGACCCCTGGGTGGGTCGCGAGGGGGTGTCAAAGAGGTCACTAAAGACCATCAGAAAACAGAGTATTTTCAGATTGTCATGGGGGTTCTGTGTGGGACATTTGACCCAATACTATCATTGGTGGGGTTTAGAATGCACTTTGATTGTAGGCTAACTATAAATCCCAGCAACTACAACTCCCAAATGTCAAGTCTATTTTCCCCAAACTTCACCAGTGTTCAAATTTGGGCATGCCAAGTTTGGTCCATATCCATCATTGTTTGAGTCCCCAGTGCTGTCTGAGTGCAGGTGAACTACAACTCCAAAACTCAAGGTCAATACCCACCAAATCCTTCCAATATTTTGTTGGTTATGGGAGTTCTGTGTGCCAAGTTTGGTTCAATTCCATCACTGGTGGAGTTCACAATGCTCTTTGATTGTAGGTGAACTATAAATCCCAGCAACTACAACTTCCAAATGTCAAGTCTATTTTCCCCAAACTCCACCAGTGTTCAAATTTGAGCATATTAAGTATGCATGACAAGTTTGGTCCTGATCCATCATTGTTTGAGTCCACAGTGCTCTCTGGATGTAGGTGAACTACAACTCCAGAACTCAAGGTCAATGCCTACCAAACTCTTTTAGTATTTTGTTGGTCATGGGAGTTCTGTGTGCCAAGTTTGGTTCAATTCTATCGTTGGTGGAGTTAACAGTGCTGTTTGATTGAAGGTGAACTATAAATCCCAGCAACTACAACTCCCAAATGACAAAATCAATCCCCCCTCCAACCCCACCAGGATTCAAATTTGGGCATATTGGATGTTTGTGCCAAATTTGGTCCAATGAATGAAAATACATCCTGCATATCAGATATTTACATTACAATAACAGTTATGAAGTAGCAACAAAAATAATGTTATGGTTGGGGGTCACCACAACATGAGGAACTGTATTAAGGGGTCGCGGCATTAGGAAGGTTGAGAATCAGTGATCTATGGGTTTAAGCTCTCCAAGGGAGGAAAGTCCACTGCTCTCCAAATCAGTCTGTTCCAAAAGCTCCTGCAGTCGAGAAGGCTTTCTTAATGTTTAGGTGGCATCTCTTCCTTTTAATTTGAATCCTGGTCTTTACAGCAGCAAAAACCAATCTTCTGTGTGTCTATTTTACAGCCATCAGATCACCTTTTAATCTTCCCTTTTCCGAACTAAGCATAACTAACTTCCTAAGCTTGTCCTCATAGGACTTTGTTTCCAGACTTTTTGTCATCTTGGGCACCCTTTTCTGAACATGTTGCCAATATTCTTCAATAAGAAGATATTACTTTGGTTTTAGAGAGTGGTATATAGAGGCCATTGCCAATGAATTCTAGTTCCTCACCAAACTACATATAGCAGGTCTGGGCAAACCCAGGCCCATTGGCCAGGTGCAGCCCCTTCCGCTCTTTTCTCAGGCCCTCCTCTCTCACCATCATATCTTTCCTCCCTTCTATTTTTCCTTCCCTTCCTTCCCTCCCTTTTTCTCCCCCCTCCTTCCTTCCCTTCTAACCTTTTGTCCTTCCTTTCTTCTCTCTTTCCTCCCTCCTTCCCCCTCTCTTTCTCCCTCCTTCCCTTATCTTTTCTTCCTTCTCCCTTCCCTTCCTCCATTCTCTTCCGCCCTTCTTCCATCCTTCTCTTTCTTTCTCCCTCTCTCCTCTCTTTTCTTCCTCCTTCCATTCTTCTCTTTCTCCTTCCTCCTTTCCTTTCTTCCTCTTTTTCCTTTCTTCCTTCTTTCCCTTCCACCCTTTCATCCTTCCTTCCTTCACTTTCCTCCCTCTTTCTCCTTCCTTCCTTCCTTCCTTCCTTCCTTCCTTCCTCCCTCCCTTCCTTCCTTCCTTCCCTTTTGTCTTTCCTCCCTTCTCTCTTTCCTCCCTCTCTTCACTCCCATCATTCCCTTCCAGCTATCTTTCTCTTCCTCCCTTTCTTCCTTTACTCTTCCCTCCCCCTTCCCTCTTTCTTTCTCCTTCCTTCCTTCCTTCCTTTTTATCTTTCCTCCCTTCTCTCTTTCCTCCTTCCCTTCACTCCCATCATTCCCTTCTGGCCTTCCTTCCATCCATCCATCTTTCTCCTCCTCCCTCTCTTCCTTTCCTCTTTCCCCCTTCCCCTCTCTCTTTCTCCCTTCCTTCCTTCCCTTTTGTCTTTCCTCCCTTCTCTTTTTCCTCCCTCCCTCTCTCCCTCCATTCTCTTCCATCCTTTTATTCTCCCTCCCGCCCTCCCTTTTTCCTTCCTTCCTCCTTTCCTTCCTTCCTCCTTTCCTTCCTTCCTTCCTTCTCTTTTCCTTCCTCCTTTCCTCCTGGGGGATGTTTAGCTGGGAGATGACAAGATAGAGAGGGAACATGAGAACCATGTTTCAAGATTTCAAAGGGTGTCCCATTGAGGAGGAGGAGGAGGAAGAGGAAGGGGAAAATCGACTTCCTGCTGCTCTAGAGACCAGGGCATAAGGGAGCAATGGGTTCAAATGGAAGGGAAAGAGATTTGACTGAAAAGATTAGGAAAAACTTCCTGGAGAGTGGCATAGGCTGCCTGGGAGTGTAATGGAGTTGCCTTCTCTGGAGACTTTTTCACAGAGGCTGTCTATCAGGAGTGCTTTGATTGTGCCTTCTTGCAAGGCAGAGGGTTGGACTGGATGGCCTTTGGGAGGGTTTCTTCCAACTCTAGGATTCTATATCGGGCAATATATCAGGGTCCCATGGATACACTTTCCCCCCGTCTTTCCTTCACTTTTTGCCTCTGAAAGAGAAGAGGAAGGAGAGGAAAGGGCAGGGAGGGGGCTTGGGGAGAACCCCCTCCTGCCCTCCCGGCCCACCCACCCTGCTCCGGCCCACCACGCAGCCCCCAAATTAGAAAGCTTGCCCATTCCTATTATACAATATAGGATGCAGTTGTCAGAGTGAATGTGGAATCATAGGAACCCTTATGCTATTGTGTTTTTATTTATTTGTTGCCTTTAGAGGGCAACAAATGGGTGCTACAAGATGTGATTTGAGATGGTTTTCGTTGCTCTCCTTTCTCCCATGTTATCCTCTCAAACAAACTTGTGATGTAGGTCAGAGATAGTGACTGGCCTTAGGTCGTGTCGTGGCTTTCATGTTGTTGTATGGACTTGAGCTGAACCTGGATCTTTATCGGTAACCACTGAAACAAGCTTAAAGAATGCATTGCTGATGTCTCTCACATCACTCATCCTATGTGATATATGGCTGTATTTCAGAAGCATTCTCTCCTGACATTTCACCCCATCTATGGCATGTTTTTGTGTATTGTCGAAGGCTTTCATGGCCGAAATCAATGGATTGTTGTAGGTTTTTTTCAGGCTATATTGCCGTGGTCTAGAGGCATTCTCTCCTGACGTTTCGCCTGCATCTATGGCAAGCATCCTCAGAGGTAGTGAGGTCTGTGGAACTAGGAAAAAGGTTTTATATATCTGTGGAATGACCAGGGTGAGACAAAGGACTCTTGTCTGCTGGAGCTAGGTGTGAATGTTTCAACTGATCACCTTGATTAGCATATAATGGTCTGACAGTGCCTGGAGCAAACTTTTGTTGAGAGGTGATTAGATCTCCTTGTTTGTTTCCTCTCTGTTGTGCTGTTGCAATTTTAGAGTTTTTAATACTGGTAGCATGTTTTGTGGTTTTTTTGTGTGTGCTCATGCTAAGTTTGTGCTGACAAGCTTTGTATGTGTTTTCTTTCTGATTTCCAATGAAAACATTATTTTAAGGGCTGGAACATTCACGGTGATATTCCTTTTTCAAGCCAATGGCTGTTTTGTGAAGGATTTTGCTTCTAAAGCAAACAGAGGAAGACCTTTCTTGTCTCTATGTATGGATTATATGTTCTTTACTCAGCTGTTTATTTTTACCAACTGTTTTTTGCAAAGCTACATTATTTATAGGTGGTCTTATTTATTTATTTCTGGTATTTCTACCCCGTTCCTTCTCAACCCCCGAAGGGGGTCTCAGGACGGCTTACATTTGGCAACAGTTCGATGCCACTACATGTAACAAAGCAATATAACAACAATTAAAACAATAAATAGAACATTAATTAAAACAATAAAAAACAGTATTAACAGCTGTATCTCCATTCCAGTCGAATTCCATATCCAAAGTGCTATTTATGCCTGCTGTCTAAAAGCCTGGTCCCAGATCCATGACATCAATGTCTTCCTAAAAGACAGGTGGGATGAAGCTGATCTTACCTCGGTGGGAAGTGAGTTCCATGGGCAGGGGCCACCGCTGAGAAGGCCCTGTCTCTCGTCCCCACCAGACGTATTTGCAATGCTGACGGGAGCAAGAGCAGGGCCTTCCTGGATGATCTTAATCTGTGAGGTGGGACATAGATGGAGATGTGTTCGGAGAAGTAAGCTGGGCCAGAACCGTATAGGACTTTATAGGTCAAAACCAGCACTTTGAAATGAGTTTGGAAGTGGACTGGCAGCCAGTGGAGCTGGCATAACAAGGGGGTGGTATGCTCCCTGTATGTCGCTCCAGTTAGTAACCTGGCAGCAGCCCGTTGGACTAGTTGTAGTTTCTGAACAGTCTTCAAAGGCAGCCCCACGTAGAGTGCATTGCAGTAATCTATTTGAGATGTAACAAGAGTGTGGACCAACGTATCCAGATCAGACTATCATTTCCCATCATTGGTTGAGTGCTGTGGGACAGGACAGGACTGGTGGGCTTTTTCTACCTTCAGAGCCATAACACATGCTGCTAGTTCATCCTTTTGCTTTTTTCCTGAGTTGAAATCTTGTGTTTGTCGTTGCAGGAGTGGGATTTGCGAAAGAGTGCAATTTTAATTTTGCTGGGTTTTTTTTTTTTTGGAAAGGATTACAATGGAGAGAGCTTACACCTGGCTTTTCAAATCCTATGCTTTTTTTTCATGTCAGGTGTGACTTGAGAAACTGCAAGTCGCTTCTGGTGTGAGAGAATTGGCCATCTGCAAGGATGTTGCCCAGGGGATGCCTGGATATCTTGATGTTTTACCATCCTTGTGGGAGGCTTCTCTCATGTCCCCACAATGGGGAGCTGGAGCTGACATAGGGAGCTCATCCACACTCTTCTTGGATTAGAACCTCCAGCCTGTCGATAAAACATCAAAACATCTGGGCGTCTCCTGAGCAGTGTTCTTGCAGATGGTCAATTCTCTCACACCAGAAGCGACTTGCAGTTTCTCAAGTTGCTTCTGACACACACACACACACACACACACACACAAACTGTGAGAAGAGCTGTTCAAAAGTGAAACTCTCTGTCTCAGATTATGAATGAAGCTCCTTCTTTGGAAGTTTTTAAACAGAGTCTGGATGGCCATATGTTGGGGTTACTTTTGTGCTTTTCCTTCATGGCAGAAGAAGGTTGGGATGTGTGGCTCTTGTGGTCTTTTGCGGTTTTATGATTCTATGTATCGTATTACTTTTAAGTGGTGAGCTGTTTATGCAAATGGGTGAAGATTCAAATGGAATTTGGAAAGGATAATAAAGATCTGCACCTGCAAGCACAATTTGGTGGCCTTTGTTTCATGTGACAGTGCGATGTTCTTGTAGCACCCAAAAAGTTTTCAGTAAACATGAAGTTGGTAGCCACTTAGGTGTCAGGCAATTGGAATTGGCAGTAAGGTGTTGAAAATAGAGTACCTTCAGTTTCTCGTTGCAGTCATTTTTCTATATGAACCCTCCAGGACTTTAAGGTCATCTGGGGAGGCCCTGCTCTCGATCCTGCTTTTGTCTCAAGTACGTCTGGCAGAGACGAGACAGGGCCTTCTCAGTGGTGGCCCCCTGGCTATGGAACACCCTCCCTAGGGATATCAGATTGGGGCCCTCCCTTTTAACATTTTGGAAACAAGTCAAGACTTGGCTTTTTGAGCAAGCGTTTGTAGATGCAGAGCAACAGATATAGGAAAATGGAACGACTGGACGACGTGACTGGACACTGTTTTTAACAAGGAGACGCTAATATGTTTTTATTGATATTGATTGTTTTTACTTGTTTGATATTTATATTAATGTTTTCATTGTATTTTTGGTCTTGGTGCTGACTCTAAGCTGCCCTGAGTTGCCTGCAGGCTGAGAGGGGCGGTATATAAATATAGTAAATAATAATAATAATAATAATAATAATAATAATAATAATAATAATAATGGGAAGTGTCCGACATGTGATCCAATACAACAGCCAGCAGAGTGATCTTGTCTGCTGTGGACTCATCTTGTTATGTAATAATAATAATAATAATAATAATAATAATAATATTTTCAGAGGAAAAAGCTGAGCTGAAATGTTTGTGTCAGCAGTTGTCTGGATATTTCTAAACAAAACCAGGTAGACAAGAAAATACCAGTAGAACAGGCCAGTGTGTCAGGGTGTTTCCCACCGGCTATTTATTAAAGCTGGAATCTTGTTCGTTCACTTGGGTGTATAGGTACTAAGGAAGCCTTGTGCACTTTGTGGCAATGTCGCAATCTGGAATGCCAGTGTTTGAAGCACTATGGGCAACAGCAAGATGTGAAGAATGGTTGGACCATTGGTCATGCATGACGGAAGACAAGCTCAGTGTCACCTAGAGGAGAAGGCTACTGCTTCAAGCAAGCTGTTTCTGAAAGACTCAAATTGAGGCCATTTATAGGTTGCTAGGCATATCCAAGAATCTGAGATCTAGGGATAAATACTGCTATTGTCACGAGGATAGCCCTTGGTAGTGCCATTGAGTGTGATGCACAGAGCATCAACCAAAGTTACTCAAAAAGGTTAAATTCCATATTTAACAGATGACTCATGTGTTCATGGAGGATGTATTGGAAATTGATGTCTTAGTACTCAAGTGCCATGTCAGTCAAAATGAGTGATATATCAATAGCAACCAATCACAGCTCAATGTATTGTTGAAGGCTTTCATGGCCGGAATCAATGGGTTGTGTTTCAGGCTATATGACCATGTTCTAGAGCAGCGTTTCTCAACCTGGGGGTCAGGACCCCTGGAGGGGTCGCGAGGGGGTATCAGAGGGGTCACCAATGACCATCAGAAAACATAGTATTTTCTGTTAGTCATGGGGATTCTGTGTGGAAAGTTTGGCCCGATTCTATCATTGATGGGGTTCAGAATGCTCTTTGACTGTATGTGAACTATAAATCCCCGTAACTACAACTCCCACATGTCAAGGTCTATTTTCCCCAAACTCCACCAGTTTCACATTTGGGCATATAGAGTGTTTGTGCCAAATTTGGTTCAGATCCAACATTGTTTGAGTCCTCAGTGCTCTCGGGATGTAGGTGAACTACAACTCCCAAACTCAAGGTCAATGCCCACCAAACCCATCTAGTGTTTTCTGTTGGTCATGGGAGTCCTGTATGCCACGTTTGGTTCAATGCCGTTCTTGGTGGAGTTCAGAATGCTCTTTGCTTGTAGGCGAACTATAAATTCCTGCAACTACAACTCTCAAATGACAATCAATCACCCCTCTCCCAACCCCACCAGTATTAAATTTGGGCATATTGGACATTTGTGCCAAATTTGGCCCAGTGAATGAAAATACATCCTGCCTATAAGACATTTACATTATGATTCATAACAGGAGCAAAATTACAGTTATGAAGTCACAATGAAAATAATGTTATAGTTGGGGGTCACCACAACATGAGGAACTGTATCAAGGGGTCACGACATTAGGAAGGTTGAGAAACACTGTTCTAGAGGCATTCTCTCCTAGGAGAGAATGCATCTAGAACATGGCCATATAGCCCAAAAAAACCTACAACAACCCAATCACAGCTCAGCTTTCATTTCTAATACTGCTGAGGTGAAACGACAGCTGCCCTGTGATTGGCTGGTATTTCTTATATTGCTGAGGTAAAAGGAAACCTGCACTGCGATTGCTTGTCATTTCTTCTACTGCTGAGGTAAAATGTTAGCTGCTTAGGGATAGGTTGTTGTTTCTTTTACTGCTATGGTAAAAGGAAAGCTGTGCAGCGATTGGTTGCTAGAGCTCAGTTTTTATTTCTTATATTGCCGAGGTAAGATGAAAGCTAGGCTATGAGTGGTTGCTTTGGGCATCACAGATTCCACGTTGTCTATTGCCGGACTGCAATAGACTGTATTCTAATACAATGTTGTGTCAAAATCTAATTTTTCTATAAAAATACATGCATGTTGGAATGCAATGTTGTGTCAAAATGTCAACTACTTTTTGAGTTTGTTGAGCACAAACAGACACATGCTGAGATTTTAGATATAAAGAATGCTCCAAGACCACCCCCATGAGAATTGTGGATAGTAGCAAACTCTTTATTTTGACTATACCTGAGCTAGAACATGCCATGAAATTGCATTGGAGAATTTAGAGAGGCCCACAAACACTTTTGAGGGTGGGGAGAAGAATAATTTTTGGAGAGAGGGCAAGTGAAAGTGTAGATGTTGAATCTGTGGATAAAGAGGGTTGTACTGTCTGGTTATCACCTTGCCAGGTCATATTCTTGCTCTAGATCAGTGTTTCCCAACCTTCCTAACGCCATGACCCCTTAATACACTTCCACATGTTGTGGTGACCCCCAACCATAAAAATACTTTTGTTGCTACTTCACAACTGTTATTTTGCTACTGTTGTGAACTGTCATGTAAATACCATATGCAGGATGTATTTGCATTCAATGGACTGAATTTGGCACAAATACCCAATATGCCCAAATTTGTATACTAGCAGGGTTGGTGGGTTGATTTAGTGATTTGGAAGTTGTAGTTGCTGGGATTATAGTTCGCCTACAATCAAAAAGTACCCCAAACTCCACCAACAATGGAATTGAACCGAACTTGGCACAAAGAACTTCCATGACCCACAGAAAATACGGGAAGGGTTTGGTGGGCATTGACTTTGAGTTTGGGAGTTGTAGTTCACCTATATCCTGAGAGCACTGTGGACTCAAACAATGATGGATCTGGACCAAACTTGGCATGAAACTCAATATGCCCAAATGTGAACACAGATGGAGTTTTGGGGGAAGAGACCTTGGCATTTGGAAGTTGTGGTTGCTGGGATTTATAGTTCACCTACAATCAAAGAGCATTTTGAACCCCACCAACGATAGAATTGGGTCAAACTTCTCACACAGAACCCCCATAACGAAGACAATATATTGTGTTTACTGGTGGTCTTTGGCGACCCCTCTGACGTCCCTTCATGACCCCCACAGGGGTCCTGACCCCCAGGTTGAGAAATGCTGTTCTAGATTCTCAACCTATGAATTAGAAAAGATGGGCCAGATATTGAGATGTAGGAAGCCTTGGTATGTCAAGGAGTTTGTGCTAGTTGGGTTGGAAAATTGGCAGTCACAAGACTTCTAAGTTTCCACAAACCTTTCCATGATGAGAAAATTGTGCAATGGGCTAATGAAATGTGGCAGCCTTCGTAGACACGTTTGTGAGTGAAAATGCACGATCCACCCTGCTATCTGGGAACATAGCAATGCGGACATTCATCATCTACTTATCAGAAAGCAGGAGTGTCATGGAGATGAGATTAGCGCATTGGCCAGCAATCTTGCCAAACTCTGGATTCCAAGGCAATTATCCTCAAACGATAAAGAGTGATAACATTAAAAGCCACATTGTCATGGACATATGGAAAGGGTTAGGTGTCCGAATTTCAAAGCCTTGCGCTGGAGGCTAAATAGGCCTAGAAGAGGAAGGGGGAAGCATAAAATGCAAAAATTTGGTGTTGCAAAATATATAAAGTTGAGTTTGGGGAGCCAACTGGCAGAACTGGTGGAGAAACTGGGTGATGTGTGTCTTTATCTACCTACATTTTCCAGGTCGTTCAGACTTGACATGGTGCATTTTGATGTTGACAAGAATGTCAAAATGGCCCTTGAACTATCCTCAGTTTTTAAAAAATCTTTATATATAAAATCTCAGCCTGCGTAGGTTCGTGCTCACCAAACTCAAAAAGTAGTTGACATTTTGTCGAAGGCTTTCATGGCCGGAATCACACAGTTCTTGTGGGTTTTTTCGGGCTATATGGCCATGTTCTAGAGGCATTTCTCCTGACGTTTCGCCTGCATCTATGGCAAGCTTCCTCAGAGGTGAGGTCACCTCAGACCTCACCTCTGAGGAAGCTTGCCATAGATGCAGGCGAAACGTCAGGAGAAATGCCTCTAGAACATGGCCATATAGCCCGAAAAAACCCACAAGAACTGAGAGTTGACATTTTGACACAACGTTGCATTCCAATATGCGTGTATTTTTTTATAGAAAAATGAAATTTTGACACAACGTTGCATTAGAATATACGCGTGTATTTAGCATAAAACTAGCAGTCTGGCAATATATAAAGTGGAATCTGTGATGCCCAAAGCAAACACAGATAGCCTAGTTTTCATTTTATTGGTGGGGTTCAGAATGCTCTTTGATTGTAGGTGAACTATAAATCCCAGCAACTGCAGCTCTGAAATGTCAAGGTCTATTTTCTCTAAATTCTACCAGTGTGAACATTTGGACATATTGAGTATTTGTGCTAGGTTTGGTCCAGAGCTATCATTGTTGAAGTCCATAGTGATCTCTAGATATAGGTGAACTATAACTCCCAAACTCTAGGTCAATGCCCATCAAACCCTTCCACTCTAGTGGCCATTATTAGCTGAAAACTGGGGTTGGATGCTCCATCAAACTTATCCATAATCCATTTCCAAGCCATTGTCAACATTGTGAAAAAAACCAGGCACAGATTAACACCTCCCAGCAGCAGATTTTCCCAGGCGCAGGCAGGCCTTCAAATGCTAATGAAGGTGATCAGCTGAACATTCACACCTAACTGCAGCAGGGAAGAGCTCCTTGCCCCACCCCAGCCATTCCACAGATATATATAAACCCATTGTCCTAATTCCAACAGACCTCTACCTCTGAGGATGCTTGCCATAGATGCAGGCGAAACGTCAGGAGAAATGCCTCTAGAACATGGCTCTATAGCCCGAAAAAACCCACAAGAACCCATTGTCAACATTGTTATTGTCATTGTCTGCTTAATTACCCAAAGGCCTGTTCCCACATCCACGATTTTAACTTTTCTAAAGGTGAGGAGGGATGAAGATGACATAAATTTGCCTGGGGAGTGAGTTCCACGGGCGAGGGGCCACCACCGAGAAGGCCCTTTCCCTCGTCCCCGCCAAGCTAATGAAGGTGATCAGCCAAGCGTGTTTGAGACAGAGGTGGGGCTGAGAGCAGGGCCTCCCCAGAAGATCTTAAACTCCAAGTATGTTGCCATGGAAGTTAAAGTGGAACGATAGCATTATAATTATGTAGTGTAGACGCATGTGCCTTCCAGTTGTCTCTGGTGTTATGATAATTCAATGGATTTCACAGGATTTTCCTAGGCAAGGGATACTCTGAAGAGGTTTTGGCATTTCCTTCTTCTGAAATATAGCTTATAGCACCTGGTATTCATTGGCATACCTGGCACTAAACCAGGGGTTCTCAACCTTCCTAATGCCGTGACCCCTTAATACAGTCCCTCATGTTGTGGTGACCCCCAACCATAATATTGTTTTCATTGCTATTTCATAACAGTCATTTTACTACTGTTATACATCATAATGTAAATATCTGATATGCGGGATGCATTTTCATTTACTGGACCAAACTGGGCACAAATACTCAATACACCCAAATGTGAATGCTAGTGGGGTTGGGGGAGGATTGATTTTGTCATTTGGGAGTTGTAGTTGCTGGGTTTTATAGTTCACTTATAATCAAAGAGTATTCTGAACTCCACCAGCGATGGATTTGAACCAAACTTGGCTCCCATGACCAATGGAAAACACTGGAAGGGTTTGTTGGCCATTGACCTTGAGTATGGCAGTTGTAGTTCACCTATATCCAGAGAGCACTGTGGACTCATGCAATGGTGGATCTGGACTAAACTTGGCACGGGTACTCAATATGCCCAAATGTGAAGACTGGTGGAGTCTGGGGGAAATAAATCTTGACATTTGGGAGTTGTAGTTGCTGGGATTTATAGTTCATTACAATCAGAGAACATTCTGAACTCTACCAACAATAGAATTGGCTCAAACTTCCCACATGGAATCTCCATGACCATCAGAAAATACTGTGCTCTCTTATGGTCTTTGGTGACCCCTCTGACACCCCCTCGCGACCCCTTCAGGGGTCCTGACCCCCAGGTTGAGAAACACTGCACTAAACTGCATTGAGCTCAATGGCAAAACATAGGATACTCCTGTAAATATGTCAGTGTTCCTGATGGTTGCCTCACCAACAAAGAAATGTTGAGGAGGATGAGAAAATGTGGAATGCTCTTCTGGATGTAGAAAAGTGTCCTTTACACCGACATTCATTAAAGAACGGATTCTTCATAAGCTTTTGTGCAATTCTGTAATAAGACCCAGGAGGAGCTAACTAAGTGGTATTTTTATAGCCTTGCGTCTTCCATTCCAGAAGATGCTAGGATGACTTTTTATGGTTTTCTTTGAACTGGCTTGGAAACAGAGAAGGGAGAAGGGGAGGGGGGGAAAAAGAGAGAGAGAGAGGGGCCACTGGAGTATTGAAACTTTGTCAGGGCCGACGCTTCCTTCAGAAGAAGAAAAATATAATTCCGTGATGATCTTTTAAAACAAAGCAGAATGTTCGCTCGGCAAACCTCCCGCCAGTCCAGCTGTTGGCCTTTATAGACAAATTCTTGAAAAGGCCACGGGTTCTGTTTCCTGCTTGCTAGGCTTCAAAACCAGGTTGAAAAGTAAATTGCAGATGTTGACGCATTTTTGGAAGAGTTTATGGCGGTGGTGTTTGTGTTTCTCTCTCCTTTTCGAGAGCTTTACAGCTGGAAGACTCCTGCTGTGGGGCCTTGGGAGGCTCGCCTTCCTTGCTTTTGGAGAAGGGAAGGCTGAGATGTTAAACACATCTTTAAAATACAACCTCTTGCATCGAAAAAGTGTCTGTTGCTCTGTTGATAATGGGAGAGATTATTCTTAAGGTTGAGTCCACGAAAATTGCATTTAATTTTACTTGCGGGGGTGAAATGGGTTAAACTCTTGTGCCGGCAGGACTGAAGGTTTGAATCCGAAGAGAGCGCAGATGAGCTCCCTCTGTCAGTTCCAGCTCCCTGTGCGGAGACATGAGAGAAGCCTCCCATAAGGATGGTAAAACATCAGAACATCTGGGCAATATCCTTGCTGATGGCCAATTCTCTCACACCGGAAGTGACTTGCAGTTTCTCAAGTTGCTCCTGACATGACAAAAAAATTGATTTTAATAGTTTTAAATTGTTTTAAATTTAGTATTAATATTGTGAAGGAGCCCCCATTGGTGCAGTGGGTTAAACTGTTAAGTTGCTTAACTTGCTGACCGAAAGGTCACCGGTTCAAATCCAGGGAGCGGGATGAGCTCCTGCTGTTAGCCCCAGCTTCTGCCAACCTAGCAGTTTGAAAACATGAAAATGTGAGTAGATCAATAGGTACCGCTCCGGCGGGAAGGTAACTTTGCTCCATGCAGTCATGCCGGCCACATGACTTTGGAGGTGTCTACAGACAATGCTGGCTCTTCAGCTTAGAAATGGAGATGAGCACCAACCCCCCAGAGTCGGACACAACTAGACTTAATGTCAGGGAAAACCTTTACCTTTACCTTTACATACAACTTGAAATGTCATGGCTCCATCCTTTCCAATAACTTGCTTAGTGCATGAAACCAGGCTTGGAAAGCAAGTAGAAAAGTAGCTATTAAAACAGGCCTATTTATTGGGATTTGAATGCCATTAAGGTCCAGGGTCATAGGTAAAGGTAAAGGTTTTCCCCTGACATTAAGTCCAGTCATGTCCAACTCTGGGGGTTGGTGCTCATCTCCATTTCTAAGCCAAGAGCTGGCGTTGTCCGTAGACACCTCCAAGGACATGTGGCCGGCATGACTGCATGGAGCGTTGTTACCTTCCTGCCGAAGCGGTACATATTGATCTACTCATATTTGCATGTTTTTAAGTTGATAGGTTGGCAGAAGCTGGGGCTAACAGCAGGAGCTCACCCCACTCCCCGGATTTGAACCCACAGGACCGGCGGAGAGATCTTCAGCGTTCTCTGCCAAAGGGGTTCTTAAGACCATCAGAAATATAGGTTTTCTGATGGTCTTTGGCGACCCCCCTCTTGCAACCCCCAAGGTCCCAACCCTGTGGTTGAGAAATGCTGGTTTAGAAACTTTAGTGGTGAGACTAAAACTCAAATGATCTTGCTCGCTAAACTTTGCTGTCCTTTTGAGGAATTGTGGTGGATTTGCATGATGGGATGTCAGCATTTGCAGGTCTTTGGGTCAACCAACATTGGCTGCGAGACTCAGCAGGTGAGCAAAGACTCGTCTCGCTGTCTAGCGTGCCAGGAATGTCTGTCCCGAAATGCAATGCTGCCCCATATCCGGAGCCAAAGGTGCCTGAGTCAAAGGTGAATATGCAATCGTAAAAGAAGTGCCATTTATCTTCCCCACTGAGCTTGGAAGGGACACTTTGGAATTCATCAGAAACATCTGCAAGAAGCATGGAAATGAATTACGTCTTATTTATTTCTGCCTTGCTTTATTTATTTCTGCCTCCCATCCATTATTGGAAGGCTTGGGTAGATGGCAATATACTTGAAACAATATGTTTGAAATAGTAAACACATGATGATAGCTTCCAGCTGCTGCAAAAAAGACCTGAAATAGCAAGGTCCCCTTTGTCCTGGATATTGTCCTTGACCATTCAGAGAAAGGTCTGAGACCCAACACTAAAAAGTGACCAGTAAGACTCCTGGATCCTCAACAACCGGAGATGCTTCTCTCATTATTCCAAGGATACATCTACACTGTAGAATCAATGCAGTTTGACACCACTTCAACTACTATAGCTCAATGGAATGGAATTTTCCTCTAAAATGCTGCTCAAGCATCTGGTATTTGGTGCCATTGTCCATATACAAGTATTTACCAGGGCTGACCCTGCTTAGCTCCCAAGATCAGACAGGATCTGGTGCCTTTAAAGCAGGGGTCCTCAAACTTTTTCAGCTGCGGAGCTCTTTTTGAAGCAAAAGTTTATTGTCTCTCCCTCTCTCTCTCCCTCTCTCTCTCTCTCTCTTAATAAAAATATAATGTTCATTTGTGGGATTAACATAACTCAAAAACCACTGAACGAATTGACACCAAATTTGGACATCCATCATACATCCATCAGGCCAAAGAGTGACCATCACCCATAAAAACACTGAAAAACACAGCAGAAGAGAATTAAAAAGCAAAAAAAATAATACATTACAACGCATGCACTATACCACATATACATACACAAACATACACACACATATATATACACACACACACACAAAACACATATACCAAGACTGGCCACAGCAATGGGTGGCAGGAGACGGCTGTGTGTGTGTGTGTGTGTGAGATGTCCGTTTGTGGGATTAACATAACTCAAAAACCACTGGGCAAATTAACACCAAATTTGGACACAATACACCTATCAGGCCAATGAGTGACCATCACTCATAAAAACACTGAGAAACACAGCAGAAGAGACTTAAAGAGCCAAAAAAATTATATATATATATAAAAATTATATATATATATATATATACACACACACACACACACACACACACACCCGCATCTGCAAAACCGCGCGTGCGTGCGTATACACTTGCAAACACACATATATACACATATTCACAAATATATACACACAAAACACATATACACAGACTGGGCCGTAGCAACGCGTGGTATATAATATACATCTCATAAAAGTGAATATATATATGCTAGGTTGCTCACGTCCATAGGTAGGCTTCCTCTTCCACAAATAGCTTTAATCCAGTGCTAAGGAGCCTCCAAAGCCCTCTCTCCAATGGCATTTCAGCTTATAGCGAGGACCATGAACATGTTGCCCAACCCCTGCCAATGTGCTCCCCAAACAACATTCTGCCCACCACCCAAGGAATGCTTTCATATGGGGACAACTTTATCCTAGATTTTATGTGTTTCCTCCACTACATGCATCCCAGTGTTTCTTACTCTCTCAATTGGTGTGGAATTTGCATGATCCCACCCACTGCCTCTCCCTTAACCCTTTCCTACTCTTTTCAACTCTGCGCAGCAAACAGTGCAGAAAAAGTTTAAGGGGCTTGTGTGTATATCTTCTTACTGGGAAAAAAATAATCGCAAGTGCATGCATAGTAAATAACAAAATAAATAATACCACCATGACCATCTTCCAATCATTATTTGTAACTAGTTGTTATTATTTGTAACTAGTTATTTGTAATTAGTTGTTCCAAGTTGAGCATGAGACATATTTAGGAATTGCAGTGGCTTCTGAAGTCACAAGAATGTTCTCCTTCTGATGTGTATGCAGAAAAAGAGAGTCCCTTTGAGGACGCTAGACCCAGAGCAGTGAAATCTGGTCTCCAGTTGTTGGATTTTCTGCCAAGCCACTTGGCCTTCGGTCGACATGGATGCCTCCAACATCTGTTAACTGCGTTACGTCTTAGATGGCTTGATATGTAATTTCTGGACCTTTTGTGCATATATATGTATGTGTGTGTGTTGTACATCCGGGAAAGAGAGAGCGAGACTCTCTTTTCCCTTTCTTTCCCTTTCTGCTTTTGTGATTACGGCAGAGTTTAATGTATCTCGGAGCATTACTGTGCCAGCTTTAGAGGATTAGGCATATTGAGGTTCCCATTAAAGTCTAACTCTGTGATTTCAAGATCTGTGGAAGGAAATCATGCATGGGTGTTTGATCTTGGGGTGCAGCTGCACATGCTGTGAGGTATGAAATAAGGGGATGCGCTCGGTAGGGAAGTGACAGTACAAAGTGCTGTCTTGCAGGAGGAATGGGATTTGGGAGCAGATTTGGATCTTTTGATCTGCCGTGTGATGTGAACGAGGCGTGATACAGAGGCAAGGGCTTCGCTCTTTCTCTCTTATTTTTTTTCTTGGTCTCGGAGGGCGTGTCGGGGTGCCCTTGAAGGTAACTTGCCATGTCAGATCCTTCAATGGGTGAAGATGGCAGGAGCCAAGGACACGGCACTGTTGTCCTGCTGTCAGCATGGGAGGAAAGGCAGGCTAAAGAGCGCCTGGGGGATTCACTACTTCCTCCGGGAAATAGAAAGGCGCATCAGTGTTGGAAGTGCAAATAAAAGGACAAATGGGGCGGGGGGGGGGGGGGAAGGATGGTGGATAGCATATTATGAGAATGATTGGAAGGTGGTAGTGGTGGTATTATTTATTTCATTATTTACGATATTACTACCCCGCTTTTTTCAACCCCAGAGGGAACTCAAGGCGGCCTTACACATAGGCAGCTATTTGATGCCATTAAAAACAATGTACAATTAAAATGAACATTTAAAAATAAAATTATAAATACATGAAAGCATTTAAAAACATTTAAACTAATATCACCATGTCACGATGCCAGGGCTCTGCCGTTATTCCGGCAGAAGTGAACCAAACAAACTCTCAGTTTGTGTTAAACAATTTAATTAAAACAGCACTTAGTTTCTGGCTGTTTTAATAGTCCAAAACATAATATATATATAGCCACAGGCTATAAAACAAACTGACAGCAAACACTGTTGCAAGTTCAAGATAACACCGTAGTCAAAAGGTCCAGTCCAGTGGTCAAACACCGAGAGTTCAATAAGCAAAGTCCAGGGATCAAGAGTCTATACTGTAGTCAAAAGCTAGTCCAAAGATTCAAGGTTCCTGGGTTCAAAGAGTACAGGATACAAGTCAGGATACTGAAAATCCACAAACCTGGGGGAAAACCAGCAGCATCTACTACCAAAATAAGACTTAATACTTTTCTCTCAAAGATCAGAGCTACCTCATTATATCCAGAAACACTCAGCTGCAGCCTATCTCTTGCATACCTCCACAAACTCTTACTTACAGATTGCGGAACCCTTTAGAACTAAGACTTACATTAACCCTTCCACCAACTGCTAGGCCTACCATCACCAACCACCACCAACTGCAGAACATAATACATGACATACCACTGTTAAACCACAGAGTCCATAATCGTAATCCGGGCCGTTCCAATAGTCCTTGCATATAATTCTATATCTGTCTATTACACAAGAACTATTACACAAGTTCTCCAAAAGTGTTGTCATTCAGCCTGTGATTGTGTCTGATGTCAATGGGAATGAAGGACTTTCTGGGCCTGTGTCTGATGTCAGTTGGAATAAGGGGTTTTCTGGGCTTTAATCAAACCCAGGCCTTGCTGAGAGGCCCGACGTGTCTCATGCATGGAGTGCTTCTGCAGATTCACAAGGTCATATTCCTGGAAGAGACCCACAGCAGTCTTTCTATGAGAAACAGTCTTCTGAGGATGATTTTTCAGGTGCAGAATTTAATGATGGTAAAGATAGAAAACAAGACTTTTGTAAACTGAGACAGAGTTCTCAGGATGGGTGAAGGTAAATCCATCTACTGGAAAAGAAAGATAAGAAACCCTTGTCTGGTTGTAAGGTAAGGGTTTTAGCTCAGTTTCGTCAATGTTGGAACTTCATTACGGTCTTGTTTCCAAGTGGATTTCTAGTTTCATGTTTCGAGTTTTGCCAAGTTCCTCTTCTATGTTTTGGATTTCCATGCTGTCTTGTTCTCTGGATTTTGCATCCTTTGCCGGAGAAGGCCAAAGATTTCTCTGCTTGTCCTTCTCTTCGTTTTTGGAAACAGACAGCAAAGGCTCCCACCAAAAGCCCTCCTTGTCCTCTCTGGACTAACACTCCAAACCTCAAGGTCAATGCCCACCAAACCCTTTTGTTGGTTATGGGAGTTCTGTGTGTCAAGTTTGGTTCAATTCCATCACTGGTGGAGTTCACAATGCTCTTTGATTGTAGAGTAACTATAAATCCC
This sequence comes from Anolis sagrei, assembly GCF_037176765.1. Classification (NCBI taxonomy): domain Eukaryota; kingdom Metazoa; phylum Chordata; class Lepidosauria; order Squamata; family Anolidae; genus Anolis; species Anolis sagrei. The sequence goes on from NC_090028.1 coordinate 32,122,172, forward strand.
AGCAACGACAACTCCCAAATGTCAAGTCTATTTTCCCCAAACTCCACCAGTGTTCAAATTTGAACATATTAAGTATGCATTGCAAGTTTGGTCCTGATCCATCATTATTTGAATCCACAGTGCTCACTGGATGTGGGTGAACTACAATTCCAAAACTCAAGGTCAATGCCCACTAAACACTTCCAATATTTTCTGTTGGTCATCGGAGTTCTGTGTGCCAAGTTTGGTTCAATTTCATCACTGGTGGAGTTCAGAATGCTCTTTGATTATAGGTGAACTATAAATCCCAGCAACTACAACTCCCAAATGACAAAATCAACCCCACCAGTCTTGAAATTTGGACATATTGGGTATTTGTGCCAAATTTGGTCCAGTTAATGAAAATACATCCTGCAAATCAGATATTTACATTACAATTCATAACAGTAGCAAAATTACATTTATTCATTCATTCATTTATTTATTTACATCACTTATATCCCGCCCATATCAGCCCGCAAGCGACTCAGGGCGGTCTACATATCGGCACAATTCGATGCCATCAATACAATACAAAAGCAAAAACAATTAAGTGCATTTAGACAAAAAAGTGCATTTAGACAATTTAAAAACGTCAAAAAAACCAAGATTATGGCAACAAGAATGATTGACAACTGGAAAATAGAGGGAGAAACCGTGGAGGCTGTGACAGACTTTGTATTTCTAGGTGCAAAGATTACTGCAGATGCAGACTGTAGCCAGGAAATCAGAAGACGCTTACTTCTTGGGAGGAGAGCAATGTCCAGTCTCGATAAAATAGTGAAGAGTAGAGACATCAGACTGGCAACAAAGATCCGCCTAGTCAAAGCCATGGTATTCCCTGTAGTCACCTACGGATGTGAGAGCTGGACCTTAGGGAAGGCTGAGCGAAGGAAGATCGATGCTTTTGAGCTGTGGTGTTGGAGGAAAGTGCTGAGAGTGCCTTGGACTGCGAGAAGATCCAACCAGTCCATCCTCCAGGAAATAAAGCCTGACTGCTCACTGGAGGGAAGGATACTAGAGACGAAGTTGAAGTACTTTGGCCACATCATGAGGAGACAGGAAAGCCTAGAGAAGACAATTATGTTGGGGAAAGTGGAAGGCAAAAGGAAGAGGGGCCGACCAAGGGCAAGATGGATGGATGGCATCCTTGAAGTGACTGGACTGACCTTGAGGGAGCTGGGGGTGGTAACGGCCGACAGGGAGCTCTGGCGTGGGCTGGTCCATGAGGTCACGAAGAGTCGGAGACGACTGAACGAATGAACAACAACAACAGACAATTTAAAATTAAGTGCATTTAGACAATTTAAAAAGAACAACATTACAGTTATGAAGTAGCAAGGAAAATAATGTTATGCTTGGGGGTCACCACAACATTAAGAACTGAATTAAGGTGTCACAGCATTAGGAAGGTTAACCCCAGTGAATGTGAAAGAATGAGTATAAATAGTTCGCTGAAACAGGTTGACCTCTTCTTTTTATGTGAGGTAGGACCCAACCCTTGTTCTTTTCACGTTATTTCTTCCTCTGGTGCAAAATTTTATGTACAAATGGAAATGGCACTCCAAAATGTCTGAAAAGAGACCTACTTCTCAGACCGAGGTGGACCTATAAATGGCTGAGTTGTCGTATACGTCTGGGACACAAAGGCACCTTTTTCTCTTCTACAAGGAAGACTATCTCCGTCCAGTAATCGGAATAGCTATAATTTCTCGCTGAGTAAGGCCTAATGCAATAACCCAAAATATCCTAGATGAATTTCTAAAAGGCCTTGAAGAAATCAATCGTCTTATCCTAGGGAAAAGCCTTTGATGTAATCCTGGTGAGTTTATACTGGGAGACTGCCGAGTTCTTTATGGTCAGCTTCAGAAATGCTGTACGGAAAGTAGATCATAGGCTGCTCTTTTTGAAAAAGAGAGAAAGTTTGTAGGGTTTTTTTTTTAGAGGTTGGGTCCAGTTATGCTGCTGACTGTGGCTTTAACTCAAAACCAGGTGAGGAGCAAGAAGCTTTTCAAAACAAGTGCTTAGAGCAAAATAAACAACACTTTCTCTCTTTTTCCATGGGGGAAAATGGAAAGAGAAAAACCACAACCCTGTCGTCCGTGTGGATAAGTAAAAAGTGTAATTAATTTTTATGGATAAATAGGAACAGGAAATCTTAGATTGAATTTTAAGTGTTTAAAAATGCTTAATAAACCTTACTTGCAAAAGGATGGGTGGCAATAATGATCATTATCCTCATAGATTAGAGATAGGAAGGCATTCTTTTTCTTGGAACCATCTTGAGCTGTGGTTCTCAACCTTCCGAATGCAGCAACCCCTTAATACAGTTCTTCATGTTGTGGTGACCCCCAACCATAAAATTATTTTCGTTGCTACTTCATAAATGTAATTTTGCTACTGTTATGAATCGTAATGTAAACATCTGATATGCAGGATGAATTTTCATTCACTCAACCAAGTTTGGCACAAATACCTGATATACCCAAATTTGAATACCGGTGGGGTTGAGGTGATGGTTTTGTCATTTGGGAGTTGTAGTTGCTGGGATATATAGTTCACCTACAATCAAAGACCATTCTGTACTTCGCCAGTAATGAAATTGAACCAAACTTGGTTCACAGAGCTCCCATGACCAACAGAAAATACTGGAAGGGTTTGGTGGGCATTGACCTTGGGTTTTGGAGTTGTAGTTCATCTACATCTAGAGAGCACTGTGGACTCAGACAATGATGGATCTGGACCAAACTGGGCATGAATACTCAATATACCCAAATGTGAACAAAAAATTGATTTTGTCATTTGGGAGTTGTAGTTGTAGTTGGTGGGATTTATAGTTCACTTACAATCAAAGAGCATTCCAAACTCCACCAATGATGGAATTGAAGATCTCTCTGCCTGTCCTTCTCTTCCTTTTTGGAAACAGACCGCTAATCCTCCCACCAAAAGTCCTCCTCCTAATGTGATTGACTGGCCTGAGAGTCCAAGAGGGGAGGGGAGAGCAGGCGTGCTCGGCACATGGCAGTGTGATGCGTATGCGTGGTCAAGGGAGAGCGTGTGAGGCTGGAGGGAGGCTTGCGCTAGTGAGTCCCTGTAAAATGGGGGAAACTGCCCATGTGATGTGGGACTGAGAGTGGTCCAGCAGCATCAGGAGGATGTAATTGATCCAGCCCTAGGGATTTGAATTCATTTAAAGCAGCCAGGTATTTCTGGATTACTTTGTTTCACTATTTGTGGTTGGATTTTCCCTAATCATTTCCATGTTGCTATGATTGAGGACATTTCATGTTGCTGAGATTGAGGATAGCTTTCTTTTTGTGAGAAGACTGAGGCAAAAAAGGCATTAAGTAGTTCTCCCTTTTTCCTGTGGAACAATGGCTTCAAACTACAGGAAAGGAGATTCCACTTGAACATTAGCAAGAACTTCCTGACTGTGAGAGCTGTTCAGCAGTGAAACTCTTTGCCCTGGAGTGTGGTGGAGGCTCCTTCTTTGGAAGTTTTTAAAAGAGGCTGGATGGCCATCTGCCGGGGGTGCTTTGAATGGGATTTTCCTGCTCCTTGGTGGGGGGGAAGTTGGACTTGGTGGCCCATGGGGTCTCTTCAAACTCTATGAAAAAAAAGTATATTGTATTGTTGAAGGCTTTCATGGCCGAAATCACTGGGTTGTTGTAGGTTTTTCAGGCTATATGACCATGTCCTAGAAGCATTCTCTCCTGACATTTCACCTGCATCTATGGCAAGCATCCTCAGAGATTGTGAGGTCACAACCTCTGAGGATACCTTGCAAACTCTGAGAATGCTTGCCACAGATGCAGGTGAAACGTAAGGAGAGAATGCTTCTAGAACATAGCCGTAGAGCCTGAAAAACCTACAACAACCCAGTCATGTGTATTGTTTACAGGGCATGTTAATCTAATAATTCACCACTGAAAAACTCATAAGGCGGAAAGTTTTCACTTACAAATGTGGCATTGTATGGCTGAATATCATCCCAAAGACACACATGTGTTACTTCTCGCTCCCTCCTGTTATGTTGCGTGCAAAGTTGGTTTTCGGCGAGCATCAAAAACCCAGCCATTGCGTGTCTGAAATGTGGCAGCAGGTGGCAGAAACAATGGAGCAGCAGGCGGCAGAAACAATTGGGATATTTAGGAAGCGCCCTGGTGTTTTTTTTCGGTTGAACGGTACCCAGATGAATTTGAAGCGGATGAAACCTGGAGCCGAAATCTGGAGCAAGGAGGAGTTGAGTCTGGGGGCGGCCCAGCCCTTGTTTTTAAGGAAAGCGATGGGGCCTTTTGATTCTGTCCTTGGTTTCGGTTTTCATCTTTCATCTCCCTGAAAGCGGATACTCTTGGAGCGAATGCCAAGCGTTATATTGCTCTTTATCCTCTGAACTTGCTGAAAGCTTGGATGGTCTCAACAAGAATTATGCTAAAACCTTTATCAAGATAGCTGGTGCTCAAACTTCAGCCAGGCACACGCTTTCTGCAATTGACACACAATTTATGCACACAGTGGCATCTTGACCTGTAGAAACAAAGCTGTCTTTTGGCTATTTTCGGTTTCTTGCAGAATGATTTGGAGACAGAAAGGCAACAAGACCAAATACTTCATCACACTCGAGAAAAAATCCACTGAAAATCTGGTTCCTGCAGAATTCTGGTGTTTGTAGTATAGGGAGGATGCTTTAACACTAAACTACAAACCCCAGAATTTAACACTAAACTACAAACCCCAGGAGGCAGAAACCGGATTTTAAGTGGATTTTTTTCTCTAGTGTGATGAAGACACAAGGCCCCATTTACACTGCCATATAATGGCTTCGGGTAACATGTTGACAATGACAATGATGACAACACTATGGACAAGTTTCTGATTGAGTCCCTGGTCACAGAATTTGGTTTGCATACGGCCAACCAGCCAGTAATATTTTCAGACAGATTTAAATTTGAATTGATTTAATGTTTTTACCTGTATGCAATTATTGTATTTTATTATGTTGTATGTGGGGGCATCGAATCATTGCCGGCTGTAAGCCACCCTGAGTCCCCCTTCGGTGGTTGAGAAGGACGGGATACAAATATTATATGTAATATAAAACATATAATTATAATATCTTATTATTATTAGTATTATAATAATACTAACCAGGGCTGTGGCACAGCTGGCTGGGAATCAGCTGCATTAAGATCACTACTGACCCAAAGGTCATGAGTTCAAAGCCAGCCTGGGTCAGAGTGAGCTTCCAACCAATTTGTCTAGCTTACTGTTGACCGTTGCAGCCTGAAAGACAGTTGCATCTGTCAAGTAGGAAATTTAGGTACCACTTACGCGGGGAGGCTAATTTACGATGCCATAAAAATCTCCAGCAAGTGTGCAAAAAATGAGGAAGTACTCCATCAGTGTCACAATGGACGGTGGCCAGAATACCCACAAATGGACTTTGGTCAGAATACCCTCATGAAAAAAGCTGGAATGTTAAATAGCCTCTGCGTGTCTGTCTATATTTATTTATTTACGACATTTATATGCCGCCCTTCTCACTTCAAAGGGGACTCAGAGCGGCTTACAAGGTATATATTGCATACAATATATTATATTATATTATTAGCATAGTACAATATCAGCATTAAACATTGCTATTTTGCACCATACCACTACCGCATTGAGTCGCCTGTCAAGGGCTGAAAAAATGCGGTATAGAAATAAAGCAAATAAATAAATAAATAAATAAATACCACTATATCGTAATATTATTAGTAATATCTATGTTATTATTAGTAGTAATATTATTAGTAATATATATTATATACTAGCCGTCCCCTGCCACGCGTTGCTGTGGCCCACATGGGGGTTCTGTGTGGGAGATTTGGCCCAATTCTATTTTTAGTGGGGTTCGGAATGCTCTGTGATTGTAGATGAACTATAAACCCCAGCAACTACAACTCCCAAATGTCAAGATCCTATTTTCTCCAAACTCCAGTGTTCACATTTGGGCATATTGAGTATTCGTGAGTTTGGTCCAGATCCATCATTGTTTGAGTCCACAGTGATCTCTGGATGTAGGTGAACTACAACTCCAAAACCAAAGAACACCCTTCCAGTATTTTCTGTTGGTCATGGGAGAACTGTGTGTCAAGTTTGGTCCTGTATGCCACGTTTGGTTCAATTCCATCGTTGGTGGGGTTCCGAATGCTCTTTGATTGTAGGTGAACTATAAATCCCAGCAACTACAACTCCCAAATGACGAAATCAATTATTTTTGAGTGAAGGACATACAGTGGGTTGTTAGGTGCATTGTGTCCAAATTTGGTGTCAATTTGTCCAGTGGTTTTTGAGTTCTGTTAATCCCACAAACAAACATTACATTGGGTTGTTGTAGGTTTTTCCGGGCTATATGGCCATGTTCTGGAGGCAATTTTTCTCCTGACGTTTCACCTGCATCTATGGCAAGCATCCTCAGAGGTAATGAGGTCTGTTGGAACTAGGAAAAATGGGTTTATATATCTGTGGAATGACCAGGGTGAGACAAAGGACTTTTGACTGCTGGGGCTAGCTGTGAATGTTTCAGCTGATCACCTTGATTTGCATTCAATGACTTGGAAGCGCCTGGGGGGAATCTTTTGTTGAGAGTGATTTCATGTGCCTGTTTGTTTCCCCTCTGTTGTTTTGCTGCTGTAATTTTTGAGTTTTTTTTAATACTGGTAATGTAAACATTACATTTTTATTTATATAGATGTTGTGTGTCTATGACATTGAATGTTTGCCATGTATATGTACATTGTAATCCGCCCTGAGTCCCCTGCGGGGTGAGAAGGGCGGAATATAAATACTGTAAATAAATATAAATAAATAAATAGTTCAAATAAAAATAAAATAAATATATAGGGTCAACTTCCAGAGGAAGTTGACCATAGAGATTCTGAGAGAGGATATTTTAATCCAATCTGTGAACCATCAAAACCCGTAAATGTGGAGGGCCAAGTGTAGCTTCCTTTTTTCCCCTACGCTTCCAAATGCAACTTGCTCTTCAATCTGCTGTTGCAAAGGGGAAAATATATGAAGGAATGCCGAGTATGAAAACATGGATAGAGAGTGCAAGGGCAATTGGAATGCTGGTATATTTACATCCTTTTAAGGCCAACAATGGTGATGGATGTTTATGCAATGCGTGCTGACCACTCCTTCATACTCGGGAAGCCTTGGTTTGCAGTGGGCTTGCCCCAACTTTGGCCAACTTTTGCATGGAGATGCCTTTCCCCTTTTGAGGAACTTTTCCTAGTGAAGGCCCTTTCTTCTGATGTATACACACTCCGAGGCGGCGGTGACTTCTGATTTTGCAGCATAAGGGCTTGTGTTGTTTAAGTTACCCCGGCGCCAATCTCCCGGCACACCGCAGGTAATCGCAGAGCGAGATGTTATTTAAAGCGCCTGTCCCACCGTTTCACAAACGTGCCCTGACCGGAGGATGTTTTTCTAACTTCAAAGGGCTTTGCAGGCTGGCTCCGAGCCTCTCAGACTGAGTCCGCAATATTTTTTTTCCCCTTTTTCTGCTCGTGATGCGTTGAACCGTGTGTGATTTGGGGGCCTGTGATGTTTTCCTTCAAGCAGCTCCAATCTGCCTTGCAGTGAACCCCCTCCCCGCTTCTTCTTGAGCTTCTAAACACAAACATGTAATGTACGGACCGGGTTTTTTTCAGCGTTTGAGATTATGGTGGTGCGAAATAGGAAAGCAAGATTTGGAATACACATCAAAAAGAAGTGTTGTTTACTGAGTAAACAAATAGGGAGAAAATAAAAGCATAAGAGTCCTTTTTACTTACCCCTTTCCTTGGAGATCAAGTAGAACAGTGTTTCTCAACCTGGGGGTCGGGACCCCTGGAGGGGTCACGAGGGGGTTGTCAGAGGGGTTGCCAAAGACAATCAGAAAACAGTATTTTCTGTTGGTTGTGGGGATTCTGTGTGGGAAGTTTGGCCCAATTCTATCATTGGTGGGGTTCAGAATTGTCTTTGATTGTAGGTGACCTATATGAAGCAGAGAGTGCTTGATACCCATAGGGATACCAAGGGGCTTGTTTATAAAGCTATTGTCCAATGCCAGAAATACAGCTTAATGTGGACAACTTCCGCTACCTTGGCAGCCACCTCTCCACAAAAGTCAACATTGACACTGAAATACGATACCACCTGAGCTCTGCGAGTGCAGCTTTCTTCCAAATGAAGCAGAGAGTGTTTGAGGACCGGGACATCCGTAGGAATACTAAGGTGCTTGTTTATAAAGCTATTGTCCTCCCAACCCTGCTATACACCTGCGAGACATGGACTGTCTACAGACGCCACATGCAACTTCTAGAATGATTCCATCAGCGCTGCCTCCGGAAAATCCTGCAAATCTCTTGGGAAGACAAGCGGACAAATGTCAGCATGCTGGAAGAAGGAAAGACCACCAGCACTGAAGCAATGGTCCTCCGCCATCAACTCCGCTGGACCGGCCACATTGTCCGGACGCCCGACCACTGTCTCCCAAAGCAGTTGCTTTACTCCAAACTCAAGAATGGAAAATGGAATGTTGTTGGGCAGGAAAAAATATTTAAAGATGGGTTCAAAAAACTCTGGCAAAGACACTGAGAACTGGGAAGTCCTGGCCCTTGAGCGCTCCAGTTGGAGGTCAGCTGTGACCAACAGTGCTGTGGAATTTGAAGAGGCATGAATGGAGGGCAAAAGAGAGAAACGTGCCAAGAGGAAGGCGTGTCAAGCCAACCCCGACTGGACATCACACCCCACTTTGTAATGATTCCATCAGCGTTGCCTCCAAAAATCCTGCAAATCTTCCAGCATGCGGACAAACGTGTCAAGATAAAGGCATGTCACTTCCGGTGGGCAGAATGGCGGCAGGAGCGGCTTGTTGAGGGCTCTTGGTAAGCCACCCGGTTTCGGAAGGATCGAGAGGACATATCCTCTCCTCGGCTCGTGGATTGAAGCGGGCTGAGTCGCAAAGCCAGCAGACCCCCTCTTGGGCCCCAAAATCGCCCCCACCCTCAAAGCCTGGCTGCTTTCATCCTGGACATTCCACCGATATATAAACCCCACTTGCCTTGTTTCCAACAGACCTCACAACCTCTGAGGATGCTTGCCATAGATGTGGGTGAAACGTCAGGAGAGAATGCTGCTGGAACATAGCCATACAGCCCGGAAAACTCACAGTAACCCAGTCAGGAAATTCTTCCAAATATTCAGGTGGAATCCTGTAATTTGAACCCATTGCTCCGAGTCCTAGTCTCCAGGGTTGCAGAAAACAGAAAATAATGCAGTTTAACTATATTGAACTGCATCCTTTGTGTCCACACCGACCTTATAACACAACTTCAGATTGCATTATATGGCAGGGTAGATGGGGCCTTGGAAGAGCCTTCTTGCAATTCAGTCTTTCAGAATATGACGTAATGTCCAGTTGCTGCTGAATGCGAAGGCAGCGGCTGTGACCAAATGTACCTTATTATGCCACCCGTCTTAATAGGTTGGTGATTAAGTTGCAGGAAATATTCCATCATTAGCCTTCATTTCCTCTCCTTCTCGCTCCCCCACTTCTTTTGAGAAGGAGCTCCTTTGTATGGGATTTTTTTTTATATAGTGTCAGCGAAGTGGTGCATTTTTGTTGTTGAAACTTTAAAGAGAATTTGTGAAGGAGTTTCAGAGTGAATTGGGAATGTTAGCAAGTGGGGACGGATTGGGAGGGGGGCAGGCCTTTTTTTCCCCCCTTCAGAGATTTCTCCCCTCTTCTTCTTTGCTTCTTGCTACCTTATTTTATATTATAATGAATTCCGAGCTGCTTCAGAACTTTGCCTTAGGAGTGCGTGGATATGTGTAAATATATTCCGGGAGAAGCACCTAGCTGCGATTTTACGTCCAAGGTGCCATCCCATAATTTTGACTCATCCCTATGCAAATAGAAAGTATTTGGGAAAGAAATACTGCAAGCTGCCCTTCCCAGGGATGCTAATTTATGCCATACCTTCATTTAGTCTTCCATTGACTGATGACTTAAGGAATTTGGGGGTCAATTTTGCAATTGCCATTTGTGAATGCAAGAGTAGCAGGACTTAATTATAAATATTTGTTTCTAAAAGCAGGGCCTTTCCAGTAGTGATCTCTTTGTGGCTGTGCCTTCAAGTTGTTTCTGATCCGAGAATAATTTGACCAGAGATGGGAATCATGCACATAGCTATGGTGCATACAACTAATGCAGTGTTTCACAACCTGGGGGTCAGGACCCCTGGGGAGGGGGTCACGAGGAGGTTTCAGAGGGGTCACCAAAGACCAGCAGAAAATATATTTCTGATGGTCTTAGGAACCCCTTTGGCAGAGGAGGCTGAAGATCTCTCCGCCTGTCCTTCTCTTCCTTTTTGGACACACATGGCAACCCACCAAAATCCGTCCTCCTCTGTGATTGGCCGACTTCTCCAAGTGGGGAGGGGAGAGCAAAAGTGCATAGCACATGCCAGCGTTGTGTGCATGCGCATGTGTGGGCAAGGGAGAGCATACAAGGCTGGAGGGAGGCTCGTTCCCTTCAAGCCATGGGGGTTCTGTGGGTAAGTTTGGCCCAATTCTATTGTTGGTGGGGTCCAGAATGCTTTTTGGTTGTAGGTGAATGTTGGGGATTCCTCATCTTCGGAAGAGGAAGGGGAGCAGGGAAGTGCTCAGGAATTGGAGGGAGAAGAAGAATCAGAAATGTTTGCAAGTGCCCACATTTCTTGGGAGATGAAAGGAGACAGAGTACAGACGGCGTTCAGCCAGAATAGCTGCTAAAAACACTGAGCTAATTGGGAGACGCCCTAGCACCTCCCGCATGGGGAATTCAGGACTATAAATCAGAGGCAGGAGCAGTCAGCTTTCGCTGGTAATGACGACTCTGATGCCGAGGTTTTCACTCCAATTGAACCTGCTTTGTGTATGCTGCTAAGGACTTGGTGATCATTGCCTGTTGTTTGATGGAAGACTGCTGTTTCTTTTGGGACTTTGTAAGAGACTCTAATTTGTGTCTGCATTACGGCCTCATTATTTCCTGTTGAATTTTTCAACTGCATTTGCTTATCCTTTGTGTTTGCTGAAGTAAAGCATTTTTCTTTTACGTTGTATTAAGGCTGTTTTTGAAGGGCAACTCAGGAGACAGAACTATAAATCCCAGCAACTGCAACTCCCAAATGTCAAGGTCTATTTCCCCCAAACTCCATCAGTATTCATATTTGGGGATATTGAGGATTCGTGCCAAGTTTGGTCCAGATCTATAATTGTTTGAGTCCACAGTGCTGTCTGGAGGTAGGTGAACTACAATTCCAAAACTCAAGGTCAATGCCCACCAAACCTTTCCAGTATTTTCTGTTGGTCTTCAGAGTTCTGTGTGCCAATCATAGAATCAAAGAGTTGGAAGAGACCTCATGGGCCATCCAGTCCAACCCCCTGCCAAGAAGCAGGAATATTGCATTCAAACCATCCCCGACAGATAGCCATCCAGCCTCTGTTTAAAAGCTTCTAAAGAAGGAGCCTCCACCACACTCCGGGGCAGAGAGTTCCACTGCTGAACGGCTCTCAAAGTCAGGAAGTTTGCTTCAATTCCATCACTGGTGGAGTTTGATTGTAGGAGAACTATAAATCTTTCCCCCCAACCCCATCAGTATTGAAATTTGCGCATATTGGGTATTTGTGCCAAATTTGGTCCAGTGAATGAAAATACATCCTGCATATCAGATATTTACATTATGATTAATAACAGTAGCAAAATTACAGTTACGAAGTAGCAACGAAAATAATGTTATGGTTGGGGGTCACCACAACACGAAGAACTGTATTAAGGCGTTGCGGCATTAGGAAGGTTGAGAAACGCTGAATTAAGAGCTTCATTGCTTTGGTGGTGGTAAAAATATGCAACCATCACCAGCAACAATTATAAGCAATATGCCATCCTTTCCTGCAATGCATTTTTGCTCAGTTGCAGGCAGCTGATTCACTTTGATGAACGAGAGAGACGGCTCACCCAAATTTTTGCCCAGAATGAGCTTTGTATTTGTAAATATGTTTAAAATAAATGCTCAGTGAAGAACGTGGTGGTCTTCTTTACTGCCTAGTGTTATTTGTAATTTTGGGCTCACTTTCCCTCTTTTGTAATTTTGGAAGTGTCTTCATCCCTCCCTTCTCTCTCTTCTTGCTCTCTCTTTCTCTCTCCCCCTTCTCTCTCTTTTGCATGTCCTGTATTATTTAAAGCTTAAGAGAATTAAGACAATTTCCTTCTGTCTGAAAAGGAGTTAATAGCATCTTTAGGCACTTTAAAGACATTAATAAAGACAACTTCTCTGATGAATATTGGATTATAGGGATGGGTTTATTTCCAAGTGCTGTGTGGCTTTCAAAGGGCTCAGCGAATCTGGCTGTACTAATCAGAGATGTTGGTCTTGCTTTTCTCCTCCTTTTTCTCTCTCTCCCCCTTTCCATTTCCCCTCCCCTGAAGATTAACACAGATCTCTTTGCTTAGCTGCGCCAGGAAATTCTTCCTTCTCAGCTTCATATATTTTGCCAGATTTCTGATGTGTCAACACCAGTTCCCTCTTCAACATAAGCATCTCCAGTTATGAATTCCTCTCTTGCCTTTTGGTATGAAGAAGCGCCTAAAGAGCCTTAAAACACAAGATCTGGTCCGATCTTGGAAGCTAAGCTGGGTCAGCCTTGGTTAGCGCCTGGGTGGAAGTGTTGGAGCTCAGCCTATGATTGTGTTTCAGGATCAGAGTGCTTTGGATGTGGGGCATGATGTCAATGAGTTTCAAGATGGCAATGGTTTGGTCAATGATATTGATGCAGAGAATGAACAAGAGATCCCTGTTCAAAGTGTAGTTTCCCATGAGAATGTCCCTGAAAGGTGTGGGAATGATGGTGTACTCCCTGAATTGCTACCAGAGAGTTCCCAGGATTTGGGGCTTGAAAACAACTCAGCACCTGCAGAAGTTAATGAGCAAATAGATAGACGGCAGGAGATTAGTCAAAACAGACAAGCCGAACAGTGGCTTCAGTGCTCTGCCAGGCAATGACAGAAAAAGATAAAGGAATCTCAATTAAAGCAAAACCAATTTCTGAGTGCTTGGGATAGCTTAACGATGAGATAAAAGTCCAAAGTACGGGAAATGTAGTCAGATGAAACATCGTTTGGAATGATGTTAAGTTCTTGTCCTTGTTTCATGGAAGCCTAGCTTGGAAGACTCATGCTTAAGTATTTCTTGTTTCATGGTTTTGATTCTTGGATTTTATGACTACATACTCATGCCTTGGATTAATGTTTCCTGGTTTTCTGGATTATATTAGAGAAGCGTGGACTTTGTTTTCATGGACTTTGCCAATTTTTACCTTGGATTATTTTGTTCCTGCTTATCTTCTTACCTAATTGGATTTACCTATTTCTTTAAAGTGTTTTTTACTTTGCTGCTTTTTATTTCCAATAAAATGATTGTTTTCCTATTCAACGTGTGGTGTTTATAGTCAGAGGGTTTTTCCTATCCTGGAGTGCAACAGGAAGATCATCAATGAATATCGGGCAATGTAGACCATAGTTCAGAGGAGAGAACTGGGCAAAACACTTATGTAGCTTGCTTGCCTAACAAGACTTTTATGGGATATCCATAAGTCAATAGACATTTTGAAGTCAAGGACACAAACATTGAATATAGGCAGATTCGAGGCTGTGCAGTAGAGCTGGGCAGAAACCATGTGGCCCTATGGATACTGTTGGATTGCAGCTTCTATCAGCCATAGTCAGCATATTTATTTAAAATATTTATATTCTGCCCCTCTGACCGCACAGGGGAGTCAGGGCAGAGCACAACATATATATGGTAAACATTCAATGCTGGTACATCAAACCATAAGTATATACAAACATTAAAATCACTTATATCCACTTTAAAATGAGTTGCTTAAAAACCATCTCAGGACATCATTTTATTATTGTCTCATTGCACTGCCCCAAAGGCTTGGTCCCACAGCCAGGTCTTGACCATACTTCTGAAGGACAGGAGGGAGGGGGCTGATCCAATATTGCCAGGAAGGGAGTTCTATAACTGGGTGGCAGTCACTGAGAAGGCCCTGTCTCTCGTCCCCGCCAAATGTGCCTGTGATAGTGACGGGACTGAGAGCAAGGCCTCCTCAGAAGATCTTAGTTTTCGCAATGGTTCATAAAGGGAGATGCGTTTGGACAGGTAAACTGGGCCGGGGCCATTTAGGGCTTTATAGGCCAAAGCCAGCACTTTAAATTATGCCTGGTAGCAAACAGGCAGCCAGTGAAGCTGACATAACATGGGAGTTGCATGCTCCCTGTATGCCTCATTGGACTATTTGAAGCTTCCGAACAGTCTTCAAAGGCAACCCCATGTAGAGTGTGTTGCAGTAGTTTATCCTGGATGTACCGATAACATGGAACACCATGGCCAAGTCTGACTTCTCAAGGTATGGGCACAGCTGATGCCGAAACCTGAGGTTCCAGCCTCAGCAATGAATCCAGGAAGACTCCCAAGCTGTGAACCTGGACCTCCAAGGGGAGTATAACTCCATCCAGCAAAGGCTGTAACCCTATGCCCTGTTTGGCCTTGTGACTGACCAGGAGGCACCATGTCTCAATGGAGAGAGTCCTTCAATGAGTTTTTAAGTGGGCACATTCTCAAGCCAAGAAATGTCACAGTCTTGAATTGTGAAGTGCTCTTAGGCTTCCATTTCCATGTGTAGTTCTTGTCTTAAAGGCAATGTTGTTAAAAGAAAAGGGGGGAAGAAAACCCTACGGAAATGAGAGATGACACAGAAGGGATGGAACCTTTGTCCTCCTCCGTGCTTTGTTCTCGAAATTTGGCAAAAAGTCCCTTTGTTGTAGGGAACCAGCAATTGTTTTGACCCCAGAGAGAGACCCTTCCTCTCCTCCCCCTTCTTTCTCGACTCACAAAGGACTTGGAGGCGCAGCTGCCAAATTGTTTTGTTTAGCGCTTATTAGTGGAAATTTTCCCCGATAAGAGCAAATCATTATTACTGCCTTTTTGCTTCAGATGTAAAACCCTTTTCATGCTGCTTTCTTTTCTTTTTTTTTTTTGTAGAGGGACTGGTGATCTTTTTCAAGATACGCGGGTGGGGGTGCGCACATGGCACACTTGTGTTCTTCTTTTGTTGTTGTTTTGTCAAATGTGAGGGTTTATCTCGTACCTCCGGAGAGCTATAGAAATTTGCTTTTTTGGAACGGCTTCCAAGACTTTTTGGCCGAACAGGGCTTTCCGGTAAACATTCTTGGGTTCGCCTCCCCTCTTGCGAAAATTCAATCTGACTTTTGTTATGATCGCGGCTGATATGTTTGGCAGTGTGCATTTTTAGTAATTAAGAGATAAAACCCGCCTTCTTTGAAATCCAGTCGGCTTGGTATTTTCATGTTTTGTTTGCTGGTGTTTCTTTTTAATCCTTCTTTCAACAGAAAGCTCGTGTACTGCGGTTTAAGAACTAGGAGTCAGTAAAGTTTTCTCCACACTCGCCCTTGGCTTTTGGAAAAAGCATAATCCATAACTCGATATCTGCGCCTCCTCCACTCAAGACACACTTTGTGAAATGTCACAAGAGTTGGAAGAGACCTCGTAGGCCATCCAGTCCAACCCTCTGCCAAGAAGCAGGAAAATTGGATTCAAAACAGCCCTGACAGATGGCCATCCAGCCTCTGTTTAAAAGCCTCTAGAGAAGGAGCCTCCATCACACTCTGGGGCAGAGAGTTCCACTGCTGAACAGTCTCACAGTCAGGAAGTTCTTCCAAATGTTCAGGGTCTACAAAGACATTGTCTTTGTATGATAAATTAAAACTGCACCCATACCTTGGGAAGTCAGACTTGGCCATAGTAGTCCACACTCTTGTTACATCCCATATAGATTACTGCAATGCGATCTATGTGGGGTTGCCCTTTAAGACTGTTCAGAACCTTCAATTGGTCCAATGGGCAGCAGCCAGGTTGCTCACTGAAGTGACATACAGAGAGAGGACATTCCTCCTGTTGTGTTAGTTCCTCTCCCAAGAAACCAGAAAAACACAAACTCAAACCCAACCTTGGATAGTTTCCCAAGTTTGATGGGAGAGAAACCAGCCAGAGTGCCGAATGGCACAATAGCCAAGCTCCGTGGTTTGGTGACTAGTTATGGCAACCTTTTTTTAAATCAGGGACCACTTTGTTGTTGTTGTTGTTGTTGTTGTTAGCAGAGATCACAAGGTTCAAGAATAATAAACTGTGTTAATCTAAAAATAAACTTTAATCAAATTTTTAACATATTAATTGAACTTAATAGTAGAGGGTTGGAGAGAGAGAGGGAAGAAAGGATGGAAGTGAGAGAGGAAGGAGGGAGATAAGGAAGTAAGGGAGGAAGGGATGGAACTGATGGATGGAGGGGGAGAGAGAGAGAAGAAAGGATTGAAGGAACCAAGGAAGTAAAGAAGGAAGTGAGCAAGGAAGGAAGAAGGGAGAGGAGGGAGAAAAGAAGGAAGGTGGGAAGCAAGGAGAGAGGGAAGGAAGGAAGGGGAGGAAGGAGGAAGGAAGGGATGGGACTGAGAGAGGAATGGCCTGCGCATGGCACAACCACTGCGCTCAAATGCTTCCTTTTGTGGCAGTGAAACAAAGCATTCTGCATGTGGTGGCCAAAAGTATGTGTCTTCCGAAGAAAGCATTCCTTAACATTGAAAGCGTTCCAACATCATCAAACTCAACTGTCTAAGAATCCACTTTCAAGATTTTGCACATTCCCTTCCTCCATTCCCATATGTTCCTGTATATGTAATTCTTAGACTTGGAAGCCACATTTTTGAAATGGATGCTCTCCAGATGTGTAAGAGCACAACAATTATGTCAATGCTCGATAGGGCCCCAATATCAAGGCGTTCTGGGGATTAGAGACATAGTTTCAAGGCATGTTGTTTTGGGGACAAATCACTTTGTGCCACACACGCCTTTGAGTTCAAGAGTCACGTCATGTACTCAGGACATGATCAACAACAGACTGTCTAGAAAGAAAGATTAAACAATTTGGTGAAGAGAGAGTCTTCTTTTTCCAGAAAATCTGGAGGTTTTCTTTTTCTGGGAAGAAGAAGAAGAAATAAAGGAGCCCAAAGGCCAGAGTTGTGCAATTTTTGTTCTTTTAAGTAACTTTTATTTGACTGAATGAGCTTTTTGTCTTCAGAAGCACATGATAACGAGTCAAGTCAAAGATACTTCACAAGAACAGATGCATGGTTTCTAGGCTATATGCAAAACATCTTTCTTTCTCTTTGACATGCTTACACATTCAAATGATGTACTGCAATCCTATGTATGCTTATTCAGAAGGACTGTATATAATACTCATGTATAAGTTATACAAGAAATTATAGGCAAATATCAACTCAAAAAATCTGGGTCAACTTATCCATGGGGTTAGTGTGAGTACTATAACTTCGCACATATCAAACAACAACAACAACAACAACAACATCTTACTGGGATCTGCACGCATTATTCACCAATACATCACACAGTCCTAGACGCTTGGGAAGTGTCCAATGTGTGATCCAATTCAACAGCCAGCAGAGTGTCTGCTGTGGACTCATCTTGTTGTGTTTCAAATAATAATGATAATAATAATAATAATAATAATAATAATGGAACTTTGAAAAAGGAGACAAAGGAGGGCCTGATTCTGGCAGCCCAAGAACAAGCCATTAGAACCAATGCCATCAAAGCCAGAATTGAAAAGTCGATGACAGATCCCAAGTGTAGACTCTGCAAGGAAGCAGATGACACAATAGATCACATCCACAGCTGCTGAAAGAAGATCGCGTAGACAGACTACAAACAGCGGCATAACACAGTTGCTCAGATGATTCATTGGAATTTGTGCCACAAACACCATCTGCCTGTGACAAGAAACTGGTGGGATCACATGCTGGAAAAGTTACAGAAAATGGACACATCAAACTACTCTGGGACTTCCAAATTCAGACAGACAGAGTTTTGGAGTACAGTTCTCCTGACCTCACGATCGTGTTTAAAAACAAAGTATGGATTGATAGCAGGATTGAAGAGAAACAACTGGAAAAGCTGACACGATATGAAGATTTAAAGACTGAACTGCAAAGACTCCAGCGCAAACCAGTCAAGGTGGTCCCAGTGGTGATCGGCACACTGGGTGCAGTGCCTAAAGATCTTGGCCTGTACTTAAACACAATCAGCGCTGAGAAGATTACTATCTGCCAACTGCAAAAGGTTACCTTATTGGGATCTGCAGGCATTATTCACCAATACATCACACAGTCCTAGACACTTGGGAAGCGTCCGACGTGTGATACAATACAACAGCCAGCAGAGTGTCTGCTGTGGAGTCATCTTGTTGTGTTTCAAATAATAATAATAACATTGGTACCAAGAGAGAACAACAGTGTTACCAATATTGGTTGATGCACTTGGAGACATTCGGAGCAATGGCTTCAAACTACAAGAAAGGAGATTCCAACTGAATATTAGGAAGAACTTAGAATCATAGATCAACGAGTTGGAAGAGACCTCATGGGCCATCCAGTCCAACCCCTTTCTGCCAAGAAGCAGGAATATTGCATTCAAATCACCCCTGACAGATGGCCGTCCAGCCTCTGTTTAAAAGCTTCCAAAGAAGGAGCCTCCACTATACTCCGGGGCAGAGAGTTCCACTGCTGAACGGCTCTCACAGTCAGGAAGTTATTCCTCATGTTCAGATGGAATCTCCTTTCTTGTAGCTTGAAGCCATTGTTCCGCGTCCTAGTCTCCAAGGAAGCAGAAAACAAGCTTGCTTCCTCCTCCCTGTGGCTTCTTCTCTCACATATTTATACATGGCTATCATATCTCCTCTCAGCCTTCTCTTCTTCAGGCTAAACATGCCCAGCTCCTTAAGCCGCTCTTCATGGGGCTTGTTCTCCAGACCCCTTATCATTTTAGTCGCCCTCCTCTGGACACATTCCAGCTTGTCAATATCTCTCTTGAATTGTGGTTCCCAGAATTGGACACAATATTCCAGGTGTGGTCTAACCAAAGTGGAATAGAGGGGTAGCATGACTTCCCTAGATCTAGACACTATGCTCCTATTGATGCAGGCCAAAATCCCATTGGCTTTTGTGGCTACCTCATCACATCAAATTGTGCCTTGGTTGTGTAAGCCGCCCTGAGTCCCCTTCGGGGTGAGAAGGGCGGGGTAAAAGTAAACCAAATAAATAAATAAATAAAATTGTTGGCTCATGTTTAACTTGTTGTCCACTTCCTGACTGTGATAGCCGTTCAGCAGTGGAATTCTCTGCCCTGGAGTGTGGTGAAGGCTCCTTCTTTGGAAGCT
This sequence comes from Anolis sagrei, assembly GCF_037176765.1. Classification (NCBI taxonomy): domain Eukaryota; kingdom Metazoa; phylum Chordata; class Lepidosauria; order Squamata; family Anolidae; genus Anolis; species Anolis sagrei. The sequence goes on from NC_090028.1 coordinate 32,141,573, forward strand.
TTTAAACAGAGGCTGGATGGCCATCTGTCGGGGGTGCTTTAAATGCAATTTCCCCACTTCTTGGCAGAAAGGGGTTGGACTGGATGGCCCAACTCTATGATTCTAGGATTCTATTATTCTATGATAATATAAGAAACTAGAGCAGATGTAGTCTATACAATGCAATTTTCTGAATGAGCACCCCAAAGAACCCCAGGAACAGACCTAAAAACCAAGACACTAAGCAGTTTTTGTTGTTGTTGTTGTTGGGCTGTGTAATTCTTCCAGCCCTCACTCCACACGTCCATTTCTCCAAAAGGCTTGCTTTCATTTCAGGACGAGGCTCTGAGAGTTTGGTTCTCATTAAGGCTCCATATAAATATGTAACACATATTTCCAGACTCTGCAAAAGTACTTTTCATTCCCCAACCTCCCCCCCCTCCCCCAGTTTTAGTACAGTATTAAGGATTTTAATATATTTAAGCATTTGCTCTTCAAGCAAGCGGTTTCCATTTGGAATGTAACTTAAGAACACCCAAGTTTTCAACTTCCTCTCCTCAGAATTTATGGAAGCCTCAGAAAGTCTTCCCCCTCCATCTTTACTCTCCCCTTTTGTGCATGTCAAGATCTGTTTCAAGATATATTTTTTTCCAAAAGAGAAAAGCAAATTTAAAAGCATATCCCCAGTACTTTTCACAGCTTGATTTAATGTAGCTACCATGTGTGTTGAATACAATACTAACTCCTGAAACCAATATTTCTTTAGAGAGCAGTAAAGTTGTTTCTTCGTGACACCAATAAGTAGCTCTCTTGCCAAGAGGTATATTCTGAGATTTATTTGACTCTCCACTGCCCTTGTCTCCCCTCCCCGCCAAACAACCCGGATTTCAGCTTCAAGGAAAGCAAACATGTTAAGAAAGTGCATTTAACTTCATGCAGGGCAGATACAAAATAAAATCCTCCAAGGCTGCGTTACAGCTAAAAGATTCACAAGTCCTTCCGGGGGTTTAACTTTTTAAGTAGACATTTCACATGTATTTGTTGCATAAACCATTAAATGCTTCGGGCTCGGGTTCGTCAATTTTTGTTAAAAAAGAAAAAAATCACAGCCATACAGAAGCAAATGCATTTTGGTAAGAAAAAAAATCTTTTTCTGAGTTGAATTGCATATGTGTCTGCCTATAGTATAAGTTTTCTTGCTAAGGCATTGGAAGAAAATCCACCCCTTTCTTTGGAATTCCTCCTCTCTACTCTTTGGTTTTTCTTTTTGGTTTTACTTTTTGGTTTTTCTTTGGTTTTTGGTCTTTCTTTGGAATTCCTCCTCTCTCTACTCTACTCTCTACTCTCTCTCTCTCTCTCTCTCTCTCTCTACTCTACTCTCTCTCTACTCCACTCTCTACTCTACTCTCTCTCTACTCTCTCTCTCTCTCTCTCTACTCTAGGAGCCCCCGGTGGCGCAGTGGGTTAAAGCACTGAGCTGCTGAGCTTGTTGATCAAAAGGTCGCAGGTTCTATTCCGGGGAGCGGCGTGAGCTTCCTCTGGCAGCCCTAGCTTCTGCCAACCTTCTGGCTCTTCGGCTTAGAAATGGAGATGAGCACCACACCCCAGAGTCAGACATGACTGGACTTAATGTCAGGGGACTACCTTTACCTTTACTCTTTGGTTGCACAGTATTTTATTACTATGTTGTTAGGAGCCTTGTGGAGCCCCCGGCGGTGCAGTGGGTTAAAGCCCTGTGCCGGCAGGACTGAAGACCGACAGGTTTTGCAGCTCTTCTGATGTCATTGGTCATTGCTCTCCTCAGACATCAGAAGAGCTGCAAAACCGAGAACAAGCCACGAGAGTAAAGATGAAGATCCACCCAGAGGAAAAGTGTTCTTGCCATACATCAAGGGAACCACTGACCGCATAGGGAAGCTGATGAGGAAACACAACATACAAACCACTTACAGACATACGAAGAAAATCCAACAAATGCTACGTTCAGCAAAGGACAAGAGGGATCCTCTCACCTCTGCAGGAGTCTACCGTGTACCATGCAGCTGTGGACAAGTCTACATAGGGACCACCAAACACAGCATTGCCCAGACACGAATCAAGGAACATGAAAGGCACTGCAGACTTTCAACCAGAGAAGTCAGCCATAGCAGAGCACCTGATGAACCAACCTGGACACAGCATATTATTTGAGAACACAGAAGTGCTGGACCACTCTCACAACCACCATGTCAGACTAGACAGAGAAGCCATTGAAATCCACAAGCATGTGGACAATTTCAACAGAAAGGAAGAAACCATGAAAATGAACAAGATCTGGCTACCAGTATTAAAAAATTCTAAAATTGCAACAGCAAAAACAGCAGAGAGGAAACAGGTAGGGACATCTAATTACCTTTCAAGAAGAGTTTGCTCCAGGCACAGTCAGCCCATTGTATGCTAATCAAGGTGGTCAGTTGAAATATTCATACCTAGCCCAACTGACAAAAGTCCTTTGTCTCACCCTGGTCATTCCACAGACATATAAACCCCTTTTCCCAGTTCCAACAGACCTCACCTCTGAGGATGCTTGCCATAGATGCAGGCGAAACATCAGGAGAAAAATTGCCTCCAGAACATGGCCATATAGCCTGGAAAAACCTACAACAACCCAGTCTTCTGATTTCCTGGCTGCAATCCGCATCTGCAGCAATCTTTGTCCCTTGAAATACAAAGTCTGTCACTGTATTGTCGAAGGCTTTCATGACTGGAATCACTAGGTTCTTGTGGGTTTTTTCGGGCTATAGAGCCATGTTCTAGAGGCATTTCTCCTGACTTTTCGCCTGCATCTATGGCAAGCATCCTCAGAGGTAGTGAGGTCTGACCTTGCAGAGGTAGTGAGGATGCTTGCCATAGATGCAGGCGAAATGTCAGGAGAAATGCCTCTAGAACTTGGCTCTATAGCCCGAAAAAACCCACAAGAACCTAAAGTCTGTCACTGCCTGCACATTTTCTCCCTCTATATTCCAGTTATCAATCATTCTGGTTGCCATCATCTTGGGGTTTTTTTTTATGTTTAAAGGTAATCCAACTTTTGCACTTTCTTCTTTCACCTTGGTTAAAAGGCTCCTCAACTCCTCCTAACATTTAGCCATCAAAGTGGTATCATCTGCATATCTAAGGTTGTAAAATGTTTCTTATTACTATACCTTTTGCTTTTGGTAAATCGAAAATATCTAACACTCCTTCAAGATCTTAGAGGACTTAATAGGACTTTAGTAGAAAACTAAAGGTGTGATATGATTGCCTTCATAGTGTCTTGCTCTGCATTTGAATGACTACAGTTCAGAGAGTCCCAACTGCCTAAGCAAGAAGGGAGATACTGTCATCATTGCTGTCAGTCTACAATTGGGTTGGTTTGTTGCTGATGTTCAGCGGTTGCCCATTTAAAACAAATCTTCTATAAATATGTCAGCAATCCCCAATCTGTCCCGTTTCCAGGGAATGGAGTAGTTCTGCTCATTGGAACTTAACTTGGTGGGATTCCCCTAATGGTAGGGTATCCTTATGGCTAAGAGCATCCCGTTGGCCTCTTAGAAAATAGACACCCCATAATTTAGTCCCACAAGGGCACTGTGTTTCTTGATTTATAGAAGCAAATGGCTAGACTTGCAAGAAGCAGAGTTTTATGGGAATGCCTTCTTCTTCTGAGATTATCTGTTCCCGTTCGTGAAGCAAGGCATGCATGTACAAGAGTTTCAACCTTGCAGGGTTGAATGATTGTGATACGGCAATACAAACTCCAAAAGAACAGTAAACTCTTGAGTATCTAACCAGACTTTACTCATAGTCTCTTACTTCTCTAATACAGTGGCCTCAGACAAAATATGGTGACACTGGAGTCAGCTGTGGTCTGTACTATATCCCTGAAAAACTAATCTACCTCCTACCTATGTAGAGGATTTTGTCTCATCGGGTTGTTGTAGGATTTTTTGGGCTATATGGCCATGTTCTAGAGCAGAGGTTCTCAACCTTCCTAATGCCGCGACCCCTTAATACAGTTCCTCGTGTTGTGGTGATCCCCAACCATAAAATTACTTCATAAATGTAATTTTGCTACTGTTATGAATCATAATGTAAATATCCAATATGCAGGATGTATTTTCATTCACTGGACCAAATTTGACACAAATACCCAATATACCCAAATTTGAATACTAGTGGGGTTGGGGGGAGTGACTGGTTTTATAATTTGAGAGTTGTACTTATAGTGCATCTTATAGTTGTACTTATAGTTGTACTTATAGTGCATCTACAATCAAAGAGCATTCTGATCTCCACCAATGATTGAACTGAACCAATCTTGGCACACAGGACTCCCATGACCAACAGAAAACACTAGCAGGGTTTGGTGGGCATGGGTCTTGAGTTTGGCAGTTGTAGTTCACCTGCATCTGTGGACTCAAACAATGATGGATCAGAACCAAATTTGGCACAAATACTCAATATGCCCAAATGTGAACACTAGTGGAGTTTTGGGGAAATAGACCTTGGCATTTGGGAGTTGTAATTGCTGAGATGTATAGTTCACCTACAATCAAAGGGCATTCAGAACTCCACCAACAATTGAATTGAACCAAACTTGACTTCCGGTGGGGGAATCATGGCGGACGCCACGGTTTGCAGAGCTCCTGCTCTACAAACTGTCCTTTCTACACGCTGAGGCAGAGCTAGGCTCTCCCCACGAGGATTGGAGGTCCGCGTGGTGCCAACCCACAAGGGACACAGCCTCGGCTGTAGGAGTCTTTCCTTACGACAAGCTGGAAGTTTCAAAGGGGTAAAGGAAAACATACATTACAGTCTCTGGCTGTCTTGGGTACAAGGAGTTTTGCAGATGAGAAGCTTTTCCAGGTTCCTCTTTCTCAATGGCTGTGAATGCCGGAGCAATCCACAACCCCAGTCCAAATGGCCTATGTTTGAAGACACAAAGTCTTCCTCTGGTGCCAAAGGACTGATTTGAAGGCGCTTGAGACTTCCCAACGTCGTCTAGGTTGATCTGAACATGAAGCATAAGTCTCAAGGGCAAGAACCTCAGAATTAGTGCTGAGAGGTAACTTAATCAAGGGCTTCAGAGCCAAGTCTCTCTCATGTCCATCTGATAGAAAGTTTGATGGTGGAATGAAAAAGGAAACACTGTCCTGCTCCAGGAAGAGGTGGAGCCAAACAATTGAGCTGAGGAAGCAACATAACTGGTGCAAACAACATTGATTGATAGCTATAAATAACCAATCAATCAATCCAACTATACATTTACAGGGTAAAAAGGCAAAATCAGGCATGATACAACAATTCAAATCTTGCAACTTACAGTTCTACATATAGGTGGCGCCTCTTGCGCCGTCACAATCAAAGTGTTGTCATCTGCACATCTAAGGTTGTTAATGTTTCTTCCAGCAATTTTAACTCCAGCCTTGCATTTGTCAAGCCCCGCACATCGCATGGTGTATTCTGCATACAAGTTGAATAGGTAGGGTGAGAGTATACCCTACCTACTACCTCTGTGGATTCTGTGGATACAGAAAGTTAGACTGTAGTTTTCCAAAATTATCAACAGAATGAGGCCTATACATTGAAATCAGGTCTCGTTGAAATCAGTGGGAGAGAAGTCATGACCAGCTTGATTTCTGTTGGATCTGAGTTCAGCTAATTTAGAATCTTTCCAGACAAAGAACTCTTGAGATCTGTCAGTCAAAAGGCAACAAGAGTTTGGAAAAACGTCCAAAAAGAAAGAAAGCAAGAAGGATGGAAACTTCTTCCCAGCTCTGAAAGGCTTTGTACAGCTACTCTTTCCCTTTTTGACAGACTCTTTTGATGAAGATGAAGAAGAATTTAGGAAATTGCTGGAGGGTCATCAACTGAAAAACCTTTCCCGTACTTCTGTAAAATTCAATGAATGAGGCAAAGTACAATAAAGGGCATCGATCCATAATCTGGACCCAGTTTAATGATAAAGTGAAGGAAGGCCAGATGCTATAGGCAGCAACAAATGTACAGGAAAGGGGGAAAGGGAGCAATGTTAGAACATATTTCATATTCAGATGTTCAGACTTAAAGGACCAATACAAAGTACTGAGCGGAGGAGATGATCACGGGGGAAAATGACATGCCAGCCCTTGTGAATCCTTTCTTCTCTAGATCTGAGCCTCTCTCTTCAAGAGTGGAAGATTCACTGCGCTCAGGAGAATATATATACATATTGCTGAAAGTTGCTGAAACAGCAGTATTATACATGGCAGAAAAAATGTGAGAAAATTGAAGGACTTTTGAGGTCTTCAAATATGGTACACTTGCTGGGTAAGCTAAGTAGCTTGTATGAATGGAATTAGAGAAACATATTAAGTTGTTATATAACTGTCTTAACTATGGGTGTGTCTACGCTCTAGGATTAATGCCATTTGGCCGCACTATCACTGCCATCTTAGCATTCTGGGAAAGAAACTAGATTCCAAACTTCAGCCATCAAAGTGGTATCATCTGCATATCTAAGGTTGCCATGCAAACTTGGGTGTTGTAGTTTTACAAGATTTTTAGGGGCCAAACTGCATTAACTCTACAGTGCAGATGTACCCCAAGTCTTGCAAATGATACTTTGGTCTCCAGAATGAAGAGGAAACTTAAACAAAAGCCAGGAAATCAATCATGATGCCATAGGGAAGGACATTTCAAACAGATCTGAATTATCATAAGGTACAAAATACATGTAAACTTCAAATAGCATTGAAAGTCAAGACCTTATAGGTAATGCGACAGCACTGTACACAACATCCTTGAGAAAAAATATTGAGGAAGAGTTCTATTGAGGAAGAGATTCCATCTGAACATTAGGAAGAACTTCCTGACTGTGAGAGCCGTTCAGCAGTGGAACTCTCTGCCCTGGAGTGTGGTAGAGGCTTCTTCTTTGGAAGCTTTTAAACAGAGGCTGGATGGCCATAGGTCAGGGGTGATTTGAATGCAATATTCCTGCTTCTTGGCAGGGGGTTGGACTGGGTGGCCCATGAGGTCTCTTCCAACTCTATGATTCTATGATTCTATTTGTTAGAGACTATGTAATATGGATAAATCTACTATACAGTAATACAAAAAAGTATAGTCCATTGCCCTGCAGGGATTTCACCACCATTCAACATCCCTGTTGGCATGCATCAGGGATCAGCACTCTCACCAGTACTTTTCATGCTGTGCATGGACACTGGACTATGCATCCCTGGATACATCTATATATGCAGATGACATAGAACTCAGCCACCAAAAATGTGCAGCCCTCCAACAACAGCTGCAGACATGGAGTGATACTCAGTGATGATGATAATAATAATAATAATAATAATAATAATAATAATAATAATAATAATTACTTTGTTTCTAGACTGCCCTCTTTCCCCATACTGACTTTTCTGCTATGAACTAGAAAGCCAAAAACCAGCAATGGCTTGCTGTTGAATACACATCATATGGGATCCAACATAATGATAGAATAAAGTCATTCACTCTGATGACCGAAAGCAAGGAGGAGCTGAGGAGCCTTCTAACCAAGGTAAAAGAAGAAAGTGCAAAAGCTGGGTTGCAGCTAAGCATTAAAAAAACCCCAAGATTATGGCAACAAAACTGATTGATGACTGGCAAATAGAGGGAGAAAACGTGAAGGCAGAGACAGACTTTGTATTTTTAGGTGCAAAGATTACTGCAGACTCAGATTGCAGCCAGGAAATCAGAAGACGTCTGATTCTTGGGAGGAGAGCAATGACCAATCTCGATAAAATAGTGAAGAGTAGAGACATCACATTGGCAACGAAGATCCGCATAGTCAAAGCAATGGTATTCCCTGTAGTAACCTGTGGATGTGAGAGCTGGACCATAAGGAAGACTGAGTGAAGGAAGATGCTTTTGAACTGTGGTGTTGGAGGAAAATTCTGAGAGTGCCTTGGACCGCCAGAAGATCCAACCAATCAATACTTCAGGAAATAAAGCCCGACTGCTCACTGGAGGGAAGGATATTAGAGGCAAAGATGAAGTACTTTGTCCACATCATGAGAAGACAGGAAAGCTTGGATAAGACAATGATGCTAGGGAAAATGGAAGGGAAAAAAAAGAGGGGCCAATCAAGGCAAGATGGATGGGTGGTATCTTCAAAGTGACTGGCTTGACTCAGAATGAGCTGGGGGTGGTGACGGCCGACAAAGAGCTCTGGCATGGGCTGGTCCATGAGGTCACTAAGAGTTGGAAGCAACTGAACGAATAAACAACATTTTTCTTGTAACAAGAATGGGTTTACTCAATAGGGTGGTTGTGAGCACCCTTCCGAAGGGTTCAAATAACAGGAATATATGAATCTGAATTGCAAAACTGTGAAGGGTTGATGAGTCCGCCTTAGCTGGTCCCATCAGTTCTCTATTATCAGAATTTTGGTTTCAATTTCGAGGTGTTTGTGGCTAATTTTTGTAGTTGAAAGATCCATTTTTGGGAAGGGGTTCCTTGCATTGGAAGGAGTAGATATTTGCTGTTTGGGGGTAGTTGGGAGAGTGTTAGGGATTTCAACAGGACTTTGATATATTCACTAGGGTTTGGGGAAAACTTTAGGGGAAAATACCTGGAAGATTACATGTAGCCTGTGGTCCCTCATTTCCCATCTCCATTCTACATTTTTACTTGGGGGGTGAAAAGAAAAGGATGTCAGTCTCTTACTGTTTCTGGAAACTTTAGAAACTCTTTAAACATTTTTTGCCTGCCGTCGTTGTGCTTAACATCTGACTCTAAGCCACAATACTAGTTTAGAATGCTATTTCATGTACCTTCTCTTACACGCTTGAATTTATACTCTTGTCTTTTCCTAAATAAATCTTTTATTTAACATATCCCTCCCTCTTCCCAGCTCCCGGGAGTGTTCAGATGCACTGACACTTACAAAACCCTCCTGCCAGCTTGGTAATGTGTTACTTTTGATTTGCTACAGTGAAGGATTAAACGATAGTTTGGAGAACCACCTGGAGTAACTCGGAAGGGCATAAAGCGTGCCTCTTTGTCAGTTCTACTCCCAACGAGTGGATTTCCAGGAATGTTCAGTTGCTTGTGATATAAAAAGAGAAGCAAGCTTATTGTGGATAACTTTCATTGGATGGAATGCCAGCACAAAATCTAGCCAGCCCAATGTTGCGCTCTAGCACTGAAACAGCTTCTCACCCAGCACCACATCTTTGAAAATGTTTGTTAAAGAAAGCAAATAAAAATGGAAAATGGAATTCCAAAAGAATCAGTAGCTTAGAAAATACAAAGTAGCAGTAATCAAAAAATGACAAGGAACATAAAGTCAAGGAAACCAAAATCCACAGCAGTATTCCAAGCATAAATCCATGAACAAGAAAACAGGAACTTTTCCAAGGCAAACTCTCTAAGAAAACAAAAGCTTAAGCAGGCACAGGAAACTTGGGAACACTTGGATAAGAACCTAAAAGCAGAAACAGAAGAACATCCCTCTGTAGCAGCGTTGTCCCCTCTGAGGAGCCTGAAACCACACCACTCTAAGACTCCCATGAGATTATGCCTAACACACCTGGACTTCAGGGTCTTATCTTGGATCCGCTGGGAATACCTAGTTTGTCTGGTTTTCACACCCTGCGTTCTCATGTCTAATATAACCTCCCTGGAAACCTCCCCATGTGCCCAAGGGCCTTTCTCCAGTGAACTTTCACTTTCCCCTGAATGAGCACAGGAATCCAAAACATCCGGCCTCATCAGCCTGAAATTCTCTCCGATCACTCACAGTCTCCTCACTTTGAAACCCATCCTCCTCCTCATCTTTGGAAGCCTCAGAAAAATCCACTGACGCTTGCTAGAGTACAACACTCAATCTGCATGGATTTTGCCTATTCCTCCTCACACACCTCCATTTCTCTGATGCATGCAATTTTGCTAAATTTTCTATATTTTAAAGGCTAGGAGTGTAACCTTTTTTCCTTAACCAGAAATGACTTGTAGATGCACCTCTGAGCAATTCAGTGCAAACAAAAAGGAGAGGTTGTCTTTTCCCCAGAGGAAGGAGATAATATGTTCTGCGATGCAGAGATACGCAAGTTGGACTATGATTCTCAGGACTAAGGTTTGATTAACCGTTCAACCATTGAAACTCCTGGAAGGCTTTGGGGGAATTACACACTCTCAACCCTAGAGAATCCTATAATAGGGTCACCTTATGGTGTCCATAAGTTGGAAACAACTTGAAGGCATATTTATACATGACTATCATATTTATACATGGCTATCATGTCTCCTCACAGCCTTGTCTTCTTCAGGCTAAACATGCCCAGCTCTTTAAGCCGCTCCGCATATGACTTGTTCTCCAGACTCTTGATCATTTTAGCTGCCCTCCTCTGGACATATTCCAGCTTGTCAATCTCTCTCTTCAGTTGTGGTTCCCAGAATTGGACACAATATTCCAGGTGTGGTCTAACCAAGGCAGAATAGAGGGGTAGCATGACTTCCCTGGATCTAGACACTAGACTCCTATTGGTGCAGGCCAAAATCCCATTGGCTTTTTTTGCCGCCGCATCACATTGTTGGCTCATGTTTAACTTGTGGTCCATGAGGACTCCAAGATCTTTTTCACATGTACTGCTCTCGAGCCCGGCGTTCCCCATTCTGTATCGTTGCATTTCGTTTTTTCTGCCTAAGTGGAGTATCTTGCATTTGTCCCTGTTGAATTTCATTTTGTTAGTTTTGACCAATCATCTCTCTAATCTGTTAAGATCATTTTGAATTCTGCTCCTGTCTTCTGGAGTATTGGCTATCCCTCCCAATTTGGTGTCATCTGCAAACTTGATGATCCTGCCTTCTAACCCTTCATCTAAGTCATTAATAAAGATGTTGAACAGGACCGGGCCCAGGATGGAACCCTGCTTGTGGCACTCCACTCGTCACTTCTTTCCAGGATGAAGAGGAATCATTGGGGAGCACCCAATATACCACAGATTGCAGAAGCTTTTGCGGAGCAGCATTAGCAGTCTTCTCAGTGTTCAGATGGTAAACTTTCTGAGATCCTGAGTGTGTCCTCCCTTTGCTTAACTTCTCAATCTCTAAAAAGTGATATTGGGCAAGTCCCTGTCCTAGCTTTAGAGCAGTGGTTCTCAACCTGGGGGTCAGGACCCCAAGGGGGGTCACGAGGGTGTGTCAGAGGGGTCACCAAAGACCATCAGAAAGCACAGTATTTTCTGTTGGTCATAGGGGTTCTGTGTGGGAAGTCTGGCCCAATTCTATCATTGGTGAGGTTCAGAGTATACTTTGATTGTAGGTGAACTATACATCCCAGCAACTACAACTCCCAAATGTCAATGTCTTTTTCCCCCAAACGCTACTAGTGTTCACATTTGGGCATACTGAGTATTTGTGCCATGTTTGGTCCAGATCCATCATTGCTTGAGTCCACAGTGCTCTCAGGATGTAGGTGAACTACAACTCCAAAACTCAAGGTCAGTGCCCACCAAGCCCTTCCAGTATTTTCTCTTGGTCATGGGAGTTCTGTGTGCCAAGTTTGGTTCAATTCCATCATTGGTGGAGTTCAGAATGCTCTTTGATTGTAGGTGAACTATAAATTCCAGCAACTACAACTCCCAAATTACAAAATCAATCCTCCCAACCCCAAAGGTATTCTAATTTGGCTGTATTGGGTATTGATGCCACATTTAGTCAAGTGAATGAAAATACATCCTGCATATCAGATATTCATAAGACGATACATAACAGTTGCAAAATTACAGTTATGAAGTAGCAATGGGAAAAAAATTATGGTTGAGTGTCAACACAACATGAAGAACCGTATTAAGGGGTTGTGGCATTAGAAAGGTTGAGAACCACTGCTTTAGAGGAAAGAAAGGGCAAACCCCTTCTGAACAAATCTTGCCAAGAAACCCCCATGATAGGTTTGCTTTAGGGTTTGCCATAAGTCGGAAATGGCTTGAAGAAGAACAACAAAAGGCAGCTCTTCTGAGAGCAAATCCATCTTCATTGTGGAGGCCTGCTCTCCTCTGACATGGGCTCTTTCAAACCTTGACTCCTGTTCATAAAAGTATAGGAGATTACAATTGGCTAATCTAGTTGTTAAGATAACATGCTTGCATTTGTGTGCGGAATTAATATTATGATTAGGCTGTCGCTTTACAAAAGCAGAAAATCTGTCCCCTTTTCACTGGCCATTTGTGTGAGAGGAAGCTATTGTTCCTGGGAAGGTGGCTTGGCTGTTGCATGAAAAGATAATCCATTTAGCAGATCACTTTTTAACAGTTCGAATTCAGGAATTGTGTTGTACCTTTCAGCTGCAGCCGGGGAGTTCATTACAGTAATTTGCTTGCTTTTGAAGATGGTCTTTTCATAAATTCTGCAGAGATTTTGATAATTGTTTGAAGGCCCCCTTTTAATGCTTGGGAGTAGAGCTCATTGTGTTAATGGATTCATTCTTCTCCCAGAAAGACCTCCTAGCTTGATAGAATCATAGAATTATAGAGTTGGAAGTCCAACCCCCTGCCAAGAAGCAGGAAAATTGCATTCAAAGTACCCCCGACAGATGGCCATCCACCCTCTGTTTAAAAGCTTCCAAAGAAGGAGCCTCTACCACACTCTAGGCAGAGAGTTCCACTACTGAATGGCTCTCACAGTCAGGAAGTTCTTCCTAATATTCAGGTGGAATCTCCTTTCTTGTAGTAGGTGCCATATGTTCTGTATCTCAAAGCATAGAGCCCATAGGGGAATATTGGTGTATGTTTCGAATCAGCAGGTCAAGTATACTCAGAAATAGGGATAACATTTGAGGCACCAAAACATGTGTTAGCCAATGAATTGATTAGTATGTTTTTATTCAAATCTGTGTTTAGAGCAGTGTTTTTCAACCTGGTGCTCGGGTTCTCTGGGGAGGGGGGTCACGAGGGGGTTTCAGAGTTCACCAAAGACCACCAGAAAACATATATTTCTGATGGTCTTAGGAACCCCTTTGACAGAGAAGGTTGAAGATCTCTCCACCTATTCTTTTCTTCCTTTTTGGAAACAGACAGTATGTCTGTTTCTTCCCACCAAAAGCCCTCCACTGCTGTGATTGGTACAGATTTATCATTGTTTGACTCCATAATGCTGTCTGGATGTAGGTACACAACAACTCCAAAACTCAAGGTCAATGCCCACCAAACTCTTCCAGTATTTTCTGTTGGTCATGGGAGTCCTGTGTGCCAAGTTTGGTTCAATTCCACCATTGGTGGGTTGTAGAATACTCTTTGATTGTAGGTGAACTATAAATCCCAGCAACTACAACTCCCAAATGTCAGGGTGTATTTTCCCCAAACTCCACCAGTGTTCACATTTGGGCATATGTTCTGTGTGCCAAGTTGGGTTCAATTCCATCATAGGTGGAGTTCAGAATGCTCTTTGATTGTAGGTGAACTGTAAATCCCAGCAACTACAACTCCCAAATGACAAAATCAATATCCCTCAACTCCACCAGTATGGAAATTTGGGCTTATCGGGTATTTGTGCCAAATTTGGTCCAGTGAATGAAAATACATCCTGCATATTGGATATTTACATTATGATTCATAACAGAAGTAAAATTACTTCTGTTATGACCTCACCTCTGAGGATGCCTGCCATAGATGCAGGCGAAACGTCAGGAGAAATGCCTCTAGAACATGGCCATATAGCCCGAAAAAACCCACAAGAACTGAGTAAAATTACAGTTATGAAATAGCAATGGAAATAATTTTATGGTTAGGGGTCACCACAACATGAAGAACGGTTTTAAGGGGTTAAGGCATTAGGAAGGTTGAGAAACATTGGTTTAGAGTATTTTAAACCATGATGTCTTTGGCATTCTTGGGCCAGTCTCAACCTGTCTTAGCTGGTGGAAGTTAACCATACAGTTGCACTGGAAGACATAGAGATTCCTAGAGAAGGAATCTTTCAGGTTAAAAAATAGAGTATTTTCAAATTCCCAACTTTCCCACATTGGGGTCTTCTGTTGCATCAGATGTGGAGGGTCTCCACCATGGACTATAGATTCAAGGTTCAAGGTGTTCACCACCTTAGAAGATGTATGCCTGTGTGCGCGGAATGTAATTTTTCTGCTTCAAGATCAGGAATACTATGCAGATTGTTCTCATGTCAATGATGTTTCTCTGCATGCACAAGATAGACTATCAGATTTTGTGCCAGGCTTATCTTTACCACCACAAGGTAAACGTGGGATGCGGTGGAGGATTAAAGAATTCCAGCAGCATCGTTTCTCTGCAGAGTCCGGGCCCGTTGGTTTGTTTTCCTCCTCTTATGCCTCCTACTTTCTCCAACTCCCTCCTTTTTCTGCACCTTGATTCTTCCTCCCCCTCCAAACCCCAGATGTTTGAAATTGAAAATGTAACTTGAAATTTGAAGCATATATATATATATACTTTGAGAGATCAAGAGTCTCTTTTAAGCTTCTTATTGGATCAGCGGTTTGAAACTTATCACGGGGCTTGAACTCTTTTTCTCTCCGTTTAATGGAAGTTGTGGTGCTCAGGAGCAAACATCACAACTCTGTATCCTCCAGGGAAGGCTTGCTGCTTGCCACAGACAAGCAGAACTAAATATGGGACTTTGATGTACTTCACGTGTGTTGAATATAGCTTTCCCATTCCTTTCAACCTGTAGGGTGGGAGATGGCTTGGTGCTAGTTAGACGTGCCCATGATAAACTTTTTGCGTATTGCTTTGGTGCTCTAGAGCAATTGTTCTCAAACTTTTCAGATCCAGAACATTCCTTTTGTGGCGTAATCTATATAAATAAAAATGTGATGTTCGTTTGTGGGATTAACATAACTCAAAAACCACTGGATGAATTGACACCAAATTTGGACACAACACACCTATCAGGCCAACAAGTGACCATCACTGAAAAAAACATTGAAAAACACAGCAGAAGAGACTTTAAAAGCCAAAAAACAAAAATTACATTACAACGGATGCGCAAAACCACAAACACACACACATATATATGCAGACACACATATACACAAATATACACATATACATACACATATACACAAATATACACACACACAAAACACATGTACGGAGACTGGGCCACAGCAACGCGTGGCAGGGGATGGCTAGTGTAAAATAAACCATGTGCACTTCACATTTGATCAGTCCACACACTGTATTGCCAGAGAAAGAAAATATGTCATGCAGATGATCAATAAAGAACAAGTAGTTTTACTCTTCGTATTGTTTATTATTATTTCAGATATTTGTACCCCGCGCTTCTCAACCTTCTCAACAATTCAATGCCTCCAATGTACACATAATAAAATACAATAATTCTATACATTTAAAACAGAACAGCCTGGTGGCCTTATCTGATCCAAGTTCTGTAGTTAGAGACTCCATCAAGTATGTCCATAGTCCATTTCCATTGTCATCATTGTCACTGTCATTGTCAGCAAGATTACCTGAAGGCCTGGTCCCATATCCACGTTTTTAACTGCTTTCTTGAAGAAAGGAGGGACGTCGATAATCTAATTTCACCAAGGAGTGAATTCCACAGGCGGGGGGCCACCACCAAGAAAGCCCTGTCCCTCATCCCCAACAAGTATGTTTGCGGCAGAGGAGGGGCTGAGAGCAGGGCCTCCTCAGAAGATCTTAAACTCCGAGGTGGGACGTTGAAGGAGATACTTTCGGACAGGTACGCTGGGCCAGAACCGTATAGGGTTTTATAGGTCAAGACCAGCACTTTGAATTCAGAACAACATTGCAAACACACATATACACATATACGCAAACACCCTTCCACACAGTTCTATAATCCCAGAATCTCAGAATCTAATGGCAGAAATTCCCACATTATCTGAGTGTGGACTCAGATAACCCAGTTCAAAGCAGATAATGTGGGATTTTCTGCCTTGATATTCTGGGATATAGGGCTGTGTGGAAGGGCCCATATATACAATCATGTTGCATCAATTCACATATTGTCCTTTTGGAGAGAGATTTAAAATGGTCTTTCTTTGTCCATGTGGAAAATCTTCCTCTAGCACATTGGTTCTCAACCTGGGGTCCCCAGGTGTTTTTGGCCTACAACTCCCAGAAACCCTAACAGCTGGTAAACTGGCTGGGATTTCTGGGAGTTGTAGGCCAAAAACAGCTGGGGACCCCAGGTTGAGAACCACTGCTCTAGCAGCTGATGAAGCAAGAGCACACTCTCTGCTTCTCTCTGCAAGTACGTGCATAGCTCAAGCCTGAAAAGAAATGTAACAGTATACAAAATTCCCAGGCTCAGCCAGCTCCTAGTACGAAGCTCAACCAATCAGATTTGTGCATCTTATTTTACAGTTGACACACATACACGCAAACTGATTTCTCAAATGCTCCAATACCTTTTAAACCTACTTTCTGACAAATTGTTGTTTTGCTGGAGAGCTGCAAGGCCCAGCCTGCCAGTGTTGATGTTCTCCAAACGAGAACAACACATGGCTTAAATACCAACAACTCAGAAGACGTTTGTCTTTTCTCTGCTTCGTAAAAGCATCTGTCTTCCTCCGGTTAGGCTTTGTGGCGGTTCACCACCCGGATTGAATTGGAGGCAGACTAACAATCAGGAAGTTTATGAGGGAAGCCAAGAATGCATTTTTGGGTTTGCCACACATGAGAAGACACGCAACGTACCACTCCGTTGCTCTCGAGATGACAGCCGAACATGAACCGCTGTTAAATGTCAGCAAAGAGGGGACTCCATTGCTGGTTTTCATTTCAAAAGAGAGGTTCCAGTTTGTTTGGAGCTTTGACATGGATCTGTCAAATATGCCTTGGCTGTTTCTGAACAAAGTCGTTCAAAGGCAATTGAAGCTCCATGAACTCTCTTGGGTTTTTCCTCAAAGGAGGAACCGGGTGTTGTGTAACTTAAAATGGAGCGCAACAATTTATAGCTTCGTTTTTCTGTGTTGAATATTTGATCCACATCCTCCCTCAGCCTGCTCCACCCCACTGACTTTATGCGTTTTTCTAAAATTCAGCCGATGCAAGAGAAATTTTGTTTTCCTTTTAATCTGAACCATCTTTGTTCACATTCTCCAGAATGAAATGATCTTTGCAGTGCAATTTTGATTCTCTGCTTCTCTGGAGAATTCCGTAACTGGGAGGGAAAACGCATTTGTATCATCAAAGGCTTTCATGGCTGGAATCACTGGGTTGTTGTAGGCTTTTCGGGCTGTATGACCATGTTCTAGTAGCATTCTCTCCTAATGTTTTGCCTGCATCTGTGGCAAGCATCCTCAGAGGTTGTGAGATTTGTTGGAAACTAGGAAAATGGGTTTATACATCTGTGGAAGATCCAGGGTGGGAGAAAGAACTCTTGTCTGTTAGAGGTGTTGTTGTTGTTAATTCGTTCAGTCGTCTCCGACTCTTTGTGACCTCATGGACCAGCCCGCGCCAGAGCTCCCTGTCGCCCGTCACCATCCCCAGCTCCTTCAGGGTCAGTCCAGTCACTTCAAGGATGCCATCCATCCATCTTGCCCTTGGTCGGCCCCTCTTCCTTTTACCTTTCACCTTCCCCAGCATAATTGTCTTCTCTAGGCTTTCCTGTCTCCTCATGATGTGGCCAAAGTACTTCAACTTTGTCTCCAGTATCCTTCCCTCCAATGAGCAGCCAGGCTTTATTTCCTGGAGGATGGACTGGTTGGATCTTCTCGCAGTCCAAGGCACTCTCAGCACTTTCCTCCAGCACCACAGCTCAAAAGCATCGATCTTCCTTCGCTCAGCCTTCCCTAAGGTCCAGCTCTCACATCCGTAGGTTACTACAGGGAATACCATGGCTTTGACTAGGCAATGGATCTTTGTTGCCAGTCTGATGTCTCTACTCTTTACTATTTTATTGAGATTGGACATTGCTCTCCTCCCAAGAAGTAAGCGTCTTCTGATTTCCTGGCCACAGTCTGCACCTGCAGTCATCTTTGCATCTAGAAATACAAAGTCTGTCATGGCCTCCACAATTTCTCCCTCTATTTTCCAGTTGGAGGTAGGTGTGAATATTTCAATTGGCCACCTTGATTAGCATTTGATGGCCTGACAGTTTTTAGGTGTGGCTTGTTACTGCTTGGGAAATTCCTTTGTTGAGGCATGATTAGGTGCTCCTAATTGTTTCTTGTCTGGAGTTCCCCTGTGTTTGAGTTCGGTATTTTATTTACTGTTTTAATTTTAGAGGTTTTTTTTAGTACTGGTAGCCAGATTTTGTTCGGTTTGATGGTTTCCTCCTTTTTGTTGAAATTGTCCATATGCTTGTGGATCTCAATGGCTTCTCTGTGTTTTCTGCCATGGTGGTTGTTAGAGTGGTCCAGCATTTCCATGTTCTCAAATAATATTCTGTGTCCAGGTTGGTTCATCAGGTGCTCTGCTATGGCTGACTTCTCTGGTTGAAGTAATAATAAAATAATAATAAACTTTATTTATACCCGCCACCATTTTCCCGCTGGGGACTCAGGGCGGCTTACATGAGGCCAAGCACAGACAACAAATTACATCAGAATAAAACCGAAAACGCAAACAATAAATAACAACATCATAATTACATAGCACATATGAATACATAATGATATAAAATTACAATAAACACAATCACAATGAAGGAGTCTGCAATGCCTTTCATGTTCCTTGATTCGTGTTTGGGTGCTATGTTTGGTGGTCCCTATGTAGACTCTATACAGTAGAGTCTCGCTTATCTGACATAAACGGGCCAGCAGGACGTCAGATAAATGAAAATTGTGGATAATATGGAGGCATCTGGGAATTGAAGTCCATATCTCTATCCTGGCAGGCATCAGTGTTGAGTGAGTTCTCCTTCAGCTTGGTTTTCCAGACACAAAGAGAGAACTTACTCACCACTGATGGAAAAAAAGAGCAACAAACAAGGAATTGTAATGAAAAGCTAGATCATACACTTACACAAATTGCCATACTCCAGAGCAGAACCACCACTGACTTTACATACCACACCAACTGGATAAAATCAGCAAGCAGCTTATTTAAGATTATAAGAAGCCCAAAGCAATAAAAAAAATAATCCACAGTAAAAAGTAATCCAATTGATATAAAAGCAAACGGGAACAAAGAGTCCAAAGACAGCCATGAAAGAAGGCACTTGAATTCATAAACAAAACAGAAGCAAAGGCACTTGAATCCATGAACAGAACAGACACATATTCCATAGATAACCATGAGTTAGGTAGATCTTGACACTGGGAACTTGACGTTAATCCGACGTTGCTTCAACTGAAGCAATATTTCTCACTAGTCACTTATAAAGCCCTAGGAGCCCCCGGTGGCGAAGTGGGTTAAACCCCTGTGCCGGCAGGACTGAAGACCAACAGGTCGCAGGTTCAAATCCGGGGAGAGGCGGATGAGCTCCCTCTACTAGCTCCAGCTCCTTATGCGGGGACATGAGGGAAGCCTCCCACAAGGATGATAAAACATCAAATCATCCGGGCATCTCCAGGGCAATGTCCTTGCAGATGGCCAACTCTCTCACACCAGAAGTGACTTGCAGATTCTCAAGTCTCTCCTGACACGACAAAAAAAAAAAAAAAAAAAACCTGCTCTAATTCCCAAACAGCTAGGAATGGATTCTTTTATATCCGACTTCTGTTGGAGTCTAGCCGAGTGTCTTAATTGTTGTACGGACTTTCTCTGTTTACTGAAACATCGTGTAAATTGAACCCCATTTTCCTAGTTTCCAGCAGATGAGGATGTCTGCCATAGAAGAAGGTGAAACGTCAGGAGAGAATGCTTCTGGAACATGGCCATGCAGACCGAAAAACCTACAGCAGTGTTTCTCAACCTGGGGGGGTCGTGGGGGGGTGTCAGAGGGGTCACCAAAGACCATAAGAAAGCACAGTATTTTCTGATGGTCATGGAGATTCCATGTGGGAAGTTTGAGCCAATTCTATCGTTGGTGGAGTTCAGAATATTCTTTGATTGTAATGAACTATAAATCCCAGCAACTACAACTCCCAAATGTCAATATCTATTTTCCCCAGACTCCACCAGTGTTCACATTTGGGCATATTGAGTATTCATGCCAAGTTTGGTCCAGATCCACCATGGCATGAGTCCACAGTGCTCTCTGGATATAGGTGAACTACAACTCCCAAACTCAAGGTCAATGCCCATCAAACCCTTCCAGTGTTTTCCATTGGTCATGGGAGCCAAGTTTGGTTCAAATCCATCGCTGGTGGAGTTTAGAATGCTCTTTGATTATAAGTGAACTATAAATCCCAGCAACTACAACTCCCAAATTATAAAATCAATCCTCCCCCAACCCCACTTAGCATTCACATTTGGGTGTATTGTGTATTTGTGCCCAGTGAATGAAAATGCACCCTGCATATCAGATATTTACATTATGATATATAACAGTAGTAAAATGACTGTTATGAAGTAGCAACGAAAACAATATTATGGTTGGGGGTCACCACACCATGAGGGACTGTATTAAGGGGTCACGGCATTAGGAAGGTTGAGAACCACAGACCTACAACAACCCAGTGATTCCGGCCACGAAAGCCTTCAACAATACATTTCTATCCCTGTTTTTCTTTCTATATGCATTTGTAGAATTCCATGTAGCAATGGATATATTTAAAAAAAAAATCCAAGCAAAAACTAGACAGAGTTTAAAAAATTGGAACGTCGTAGAAAGTGAAAAAGACACATCCATCCATATCATTTGGAAGATTTCTGAACCTTGCTTTGCTTTCTTTTCTGTTGGTTGTGCTCTGATAGCATCATTGGAGGCATTCCAGTCCTTTGGATATTTTATTCAGCCTCTGGTTTTGCTTCCACCAAAGATAAACCACACTGAACCACAGGCGGCTTGTTATGAAAACCCTAGGAGGTCCTTGCCTACCAGCACTTTGGACGGGATTCTTAATGTTGCTCCGGAACAAGCTGTATGTGATGAACTCTGCTTAATGTTGCAAGACTAATCTTGATTGAGTGTTGTAATTATTTGGTTCTGTCCCCAAGGGCTGATGTTTTTATATTTCTATCCATGTTTCTTGTTCGAGAGGTAGTACGGAAGAGTGTGTAACTGAAATATATGTTGCACTAGCCATCCCCTGCCACGTTTTGCTGTGGCCCGGTCTGGTGATCTGGAAAAATAATGAGAAAGTGTTGGTTTCTAATATATGTAGTTTCTTTATGCTTGCGGGTAAACAATATTTCTTGCTGTTCCTTTGTCAGTGTTGATGTGGAGATTGTCTGGTTTGCCTACTCTGGAGCATGCAACATATAATTGTGCTTCTTTAGGGGTCCCTTTCAAATCTATAATACTATATCTCTCTCTGTGTGAATCATATATATCTATCTATATCTATGGCTGGATGGCTCTTTGTCAGGAGGGCTTTGATTACGTTTTCTTGTCCTGGTGAAGGGAGTTGGATGGGATGGCCTTACGTATTTTCTGTTGGTCATGGGGGTTCTGTGTGGGAAGTTTGCCCCAAATCTGTCGTTGGTAGGGTTCAGAATCCTCTGTGATTGTAGGTGAACTATAAATCCCAGTAACTACAACTCCCAAATGCCAAGGTCTATTTTCCCCAAACTCCATCTGTGTTCATATTTGGGCATATCGAATATTCGTGCCAAGTTTGGTCCAGATCAATCATTGTTTGAATCCACAGTTGTCTCTGGATGTAGGTGAACTACAACTCCCAAACTCAAAGTCAATGCCCACCAAACTCTTCCAGTATTTTCTGTTAGTCATGGGAGAACTGTGTGTCAAGTTTGGTTCAATTCTGTCGTTTGTAGGGTTCAGAATGCTCTTTGATTGTAGGTGAACTATAAATCCCAGCAACTACAACTCGCAAATGACAAAATCAAAAATTTTTGAGTGAAGGACATGCATTGGGTTGTTAGGTGTATGCTGTCCAAATTTGGTGTCAATTGGCCCACTGGTTTCTGAGTTCTGTTAGTCCCACAAACGAACATTACATTTTTATTTATATAGATTAGAAATTGGGTTGTGTCAATATATATTCGGTTCTTGCTCACCCATCCTACCCGTTGGCTCTATTGTTGCAATGCCAGAGAATGTCCATCAACATTTAACTTCTCAGAGGGAACCAAATTGTAGTAGCGATTGGTTCAGCTTTTCTGTGTGGGTTGGGAGAATAACGTTAAAGCATTTATTGTATTTTTTTGGTGAGCCATGTTTTCCCGTTATATTTATTTATTATTTACTAGCCGTCCCCTGCCAGGCGTTGCTGTGGCTCATTCTGTGTATATGTGTTTTGTGTTTGTATATGTGTGTGTATATATTTGTATATATGTTCATATGTGTGCTTGCATATATATATGCATATATATATGCTTATATATATATATATATATATATATATATATATATATAAGCCGTCCCCTGCCACGCATTGCTGTGGCCCAGTCTGGTGATCTGGAAATTTTTTATTTTTACTTTTATTTTTTTGTCATGTCAGGAGCATCCTGTTGTGAGAGAATTAAAGTAATGAGAAAGTGTTGGTTTCTAATATGTGTGATTTCTTTCTACTTGTGGGTAAGCAGTATTTCTTGTTGGTTTTTTGTCAGTGTTGATGTGGAGAGTGTCTGGTTTTCCTACTCCAGAATATGCAACATATAATTGTCCTTCTTTAG
Source organism: Anolis sagrei (assembly GCF_037176765.1). NCBI lineage: Eukaryota > Metazoa > Chordata > Lepidosauria > Squamata > Anolidae > Anolis > Anolis sagrei. The sequence goes on from NC_090028.1 coordinate 32,164,249, forward strand.
GGGTCCCTTTCAAATCTATGATACTATATCTCTCTCTTTATGTGAATCATATCTATGGCTGGATTGCTCTTTGCCAGGAGGGCAGTGATTACATTTTCTTACCCTGGTGAAGAGAGTTGGACTGGATGGCCTTAAGTATTTTCTGTTGGTCATGGGGGTTCTGTGTGGGAAATTGGCCCCAATTCTGTCGTTTGTGGAGTTCTGAATGCACTTTGATTGTAGGTGAACTATAAATCCCAGTAACTACAAAGCTCAAATGTCAAGGTTTATTTTCCCCCAAGCTCCATCTGTGTTCATATTTGGGCATTTTGAGTATCAGTGCCAAGTTTGGTCCAGATCCATCATTGTTTGAGTCCACAGTGCTCTCTGGATGTAGGTGAACTACAACTCCTAAACTCAAGGTCAATGCCCACCAAACCCTTCTAGTGTTTTCACTTGGTCATGGGAGTCCTGTATGCCACGTTTGGTTCAATGCCATAATTGGGGGAGTTCAGAATGCTCTTTGATTGTAGGTGAACTATAAATCCCAGCAACTACAACACCTAAATGACAAAATCAATTTTTTTGAGTGAAGGACATACATTGGGTTGTTAGGTGTATGCTGTCCAAATTTGGTGTCAATTGGCCCACTGCTTTTTGAGTTCTGTTAATCCTACAAACGAGCATTACATTTTTATTTATATAGATGTGTGTGTGTGTGTGTTTTGCACATGCATTGTAATGTAATTTCTGGGGTTTTTTTTAGCTTTTAAGTCTCTTCTGCTGTGTTTTTCAGTGTTTTTATGAGTGATGGTCACTCTTTGGCCTGATAGGTGTATTGTGTCCAAATTAGGTGTCAATTTGTCCAGTGGTTTTTGAGTTATGTTAATCCCACAAATGAACATTAAATTTTTATTTATATAGATTTACTGTATTTGTATTCTCCCTTCAGTTTTTATTGTTCTAAGTCTGCTATTTTCTGCTAGTAGTATGGTGCTATCTGTGTATCTTACGTTATTGATGTTCCGTCCTCTATTTTCTGAGCCTCTTTCCCCTGAGTCTAATCCTTATTTAGGTATGATATATTAAACATACAAGTTGAACAGATAGGGTGATAAATGGATAAATGCTAACTCCTTTGCCAATTGCAACAACATTGTGTTTCTCCATATTCCGTTCTAACACTACATGATAGTATTATTATTTTTTATTCTCTTTTAAAATATGTATTCTTTGCCTATCTAAAGCGTGCATGTTTGCTTTATATCAACTCAGAAGAACTTACCTCTGAGTAAAAGGGAATACAATTGAGCTGTAAATCTTTTAAAAGCACTAGCTTTGAATGGCCAAAGGGGAGTTATGTTTATTTAACACCATTAATTGTTCTCTTGCCGTAATTGTTAATTATAGAATTAATTGTCTTGGGCTGTAATATTGATCTAATCTCGGTAGATTTTGATAGCAAATGACAGAGTCGTTTTAAGGCAGCATTTCTCAAACTGGGCGTCTCAACCTGGGGGGAGGGGGTGTGAGGGAGTGCCAGAGGGGTCACCAAAGACCATCAGAAAAGTATTTTCTGTTGGTCATAGGGCTTCTCTGTGGGAAGTTTGGCCCAATTCTGTCATTGGTGATGTTCAGAATGTGGTTTGATTTGTAGGTGGACTATAAATCCCAGCAACTACAACTCCCAAATGTCTAGGTCTATTTCCCCCAAACACCATCTAAGTTCATATTTGGGCCTCTGGAGTATTCATGCCAAGTTTGGTCTAGATCCTTCTGGAGGTGAACTACAACTCCAAAACTCAAGGTCAATGCCCACCAAACCCTTCTAGCATTTTCTGTTGTTCATGGGAGTCCTGTGTGCCAAGTTTGGTTCAATTCCATCGTTGGTGGAGTTCAGAATGGTCTTTGTTTGTAGGTGAACTATAAATCCCAGCAACTACAACTCCCAAATGACAAAATCATTTTTTTGTTCACATTTGGGCATATTGAGTATCCATGCCAAGTTTGGTCCAGATCCATCATTGTTTGAGTCCACTGTGCTCTCCGGATGTAGGTGACCTACAATTCCCAAACTCTAGGTCAATGTCCACCAAACCCTTCCAGTATTTTTTCTTGTGTCATGGGAGTTCTGTGTGCCAAGTTTGGTTCAATTCCATCATTGGTTGGGTTCCGATTGCTTTTTAATTGAAGGTTAACTATGAATCCCTGCAACTACAACTCCCAAATGACAATATTAACCCCCCCTCCCCCAACCCCACCAGTATTCAAATTTGGGCGTATTGGGTATTAGTGCCAACTTCAGTCCAGTGAATGCAAGTAACTCCCTGCATATCAGATATTTACATTATGATTCATAACAGTAGCAAAATTATGAGTTATGAAGTAGCTGGCCTTTGTCCCCAAATGGGTTCAGCACCTTGGACACATCCTTCAAGGTTATGAAAGCCTATCTCTCTTGATTATGTTGACACCATTGGTTACCACTGAAGTATTGTACAAAATGATCTTTAAGGAGCATATGAAACATACCTGAATGTTATACTTTGGTCCCATTTCCAAGATATCCTATTATATACCTTGACCTATAAAGCCGTACATGGTTCTGGCCCAGCGTACCTGTCCGAACGTATCTCCTTCTATGTCCCACCTTGGAGTTTAAGATCTTCTGGGGAGGCCCTGCTCTCAGCTCTGCCTCCTTCGCAAACCCGCTTGGTGGGGATGAGGGACAGGGCCTTCTCCGTGGTGGCCCCCTTCCTGTGGAACACATTCCTCGGTGAAATTAGATTATCGATGTCCCTCTTTTCCTTTAGAAAGAAGTTAAAAACATGGATGTGGGACCAGGCCTTCGGGTAATCTTGCTGACAATGACAATGACAATAATGACAATCGCTATGGACTATGGACATGCCTGATGGAGTCTCTAACTACAGAATTCGGCTCAGATAAGGCCACCAGGCTGTTCTTGAAAGTGAAGCAGATTTTAATTAATTAACATGATTTAATACTTTAAATGTATGTAATTATTGGATTTTATTATGTACTAGCCGCCCCCTGCCTTGCGTTGCTGTGGCCCAGTCTGGTGATCTGGAAAATAAAGTAAGGAGAAAGTGCTGGTTTCTAATATATGTAATTTCTTTATGCTTGTGGTTTGTTTCTTGTTTCTTTGTTAGTGTTGATGTAGAGATTGTCTGGTTTGCCCACTTTGGAACATGCAACTTATAATTGTACTTCTTTAAGGGTCCCTTTCAAATCTATGGTACTCTCTCTGTGTGAATCATATCTATGTATATCTGTGGCTGGATGGTTCTTTCTCAGGAGGGCTTTGATTATGTTTTCTTGTCCTGGTGAAGGGAGTGGGACAGAATGGCCTTAAGCATTTTCTGTTGGTCATAGGGGTTCTGTGTGGGAAGTTTTCAGAATGCCCTTTGATTGTAGGTGAACTATATATCCAAGTAACTACAACTTCCAAATATCAAGGTCTATTTCCCCCAAACTCCATCTGTGTTCATATTTGGGCATTTGGAGTATTCGTGCCAAGCTTGGTCCAGATCCATCGTTGTTTGAGTCCACAGTGATCTCTGGATGTAGGTGAACTACAACTCCCAAACTCAAGGTCAATGCCCACCAAACCCTTCTAGTGTTTTCTGTTGGTCATGGGAGTCCTGTGTGCCAAGTTTGGTTTAATTCCACCATTGGTGGAGTTCAGAATGCTCTTTGATTGTAGGTTAACTATAAATCCCAGTAATTACAACTCCCAAATGACAAAATCAATCCCCCTGCTCAATTCCACCAGTATTCAAATTTGGGCATGCTGGGTATTTGTGCAAAATTAGGGTCTAGTAAATGAAAGTACATCCTGCATAGCACATATTTACATTATGATTCATAACAGTAGCAAAATTACAGTTATGGAGTAGCAACGAAAATAATTATATGGTTGGGGGTCACCACAACATGAAGAACTGTATTAGGCGGTCGCGGCATTGGGCAGGTTGAGAACCACTGCTCTAGGGGGTCATGAGGGGATTTCAAAGGGGTCACCAAAGACCAGAAAGCATATATTTTCAATTGTCTTAGGAACAATTGAAAATATCAATTGTGATCTCACAGTGATCTCTGGATGTAGGTGAACAACAACTCCCAAACTCAAGGTCAATGCCCACCAAACCCTTCTAGTGTTTTCTGTTGGTCATGGGAGTCCTGTGTGCCAAGTTTGGTTCAATTCCATAATTGGTGGAGTTCAACATGCTCTTTGATTGTGTTATTTATTTATTTATTTACTTTGCTTATATACCGCTGTTCTCAGCCCGGGGGCGACTCACAGCGGTGTACAACATAGAAAGAACAAAATTCAAATTCAAGACATAATATAAAATCCACATCCAGCATTAAACAAGAACATCATCATCAAAAACATCAACATTACTACGAAAACCATTCCGCGTCATCTCATTGTCCAAACCACAATCCAGTATCATTTCCTTTGTTCCAATCCTATAGTCATTACCAATCATTGCACTTCTTGTTCGAACGCCTTTTTGAACAACCAGGTCTTTAATTTCCTGCGGAATATCATCAGAGAAGGAGCCAGTCTGATGTCCACGGGAAGGGTGTTCCACAGCCAAGAGGCCACCACCGAGAAGGCCCTATCTCTCGTCCCCGCCAGCCGTGCCTGTGAAGCAGGCGGGATCGAGAGCAGGGCCTCCCCGGAAGATCTCAAAGTCCTGGTGGGCTCGTAGGTCGAGATGCGGTCAGATAGGTATCTTGGGCCGGAACCGTTTAGGGCTTTATAGGCCAATGCCAGCACCTTGAATTGAGCCCGGTAGCAAATCGGCAGCCTGTGGAGCTGGTACAACAAGGAGGTTGTATGCTCCCTGTGTCCCGCTCCTGTTAGTATTATGGCTGCCGCACGTTTGGACCAATTGAAGCTTCCGGGCCGTCTTCAAGGGCAACCCCACGTAGAGAGCGTTGCAGTAGTCTAATCGGGATGTAACCAGAGCGTGAACTATAAATCCCAGCAACTACAAATCCCTAATGACAAAATCAATTTTTGAGTGATGGTCACTCCTTGGGCAAGTAGGTGTCTTGTGGCCAAAATTGGTGGCAATTCGTCGAGTGGTTTTTGAGTTATGTCAATCCCACAAACGAACATTACATTTTTATTTATATAGATTTTATTATGTGTACATTGGAGGCATCGAATTGTTGCCGGCTGGAAGCCGCCCTGAGTTTTCCCCCCCCCCCCACCTCCCCACCCGAGGGTTGAGAAGGGCGGGGTACAAATATCTGAAATAAATAAATAAACAAACAAATAAACAACCACATAATGCTAGATGAGACCAAGGGTCCTTCTTGCTCTGTTTGTGTCTCTGACTGGCACCGGTCCTCTTTGCTCTCAGGCAGAGGTCTACCCTGAAACCTGCAACCCGAGATCCTTTTAAATGGAAATGCCAAGGATTAAGCCTGGAACCTTCTGAATGCCAAATATGTGCTCTGCCGCTCAGCTCTGGTCCCTCCCCCCAAGTCTGACACAGCCTGGCCGCCGGCTGTCCCTTTCAAAAGTTTTAATGAGGGCCGTCTCTTCAGATCTGCTCAAAGGCCATTTGATGCCACGCGGCCATCACAAGACCTTTTGCTGATGGGCATTACGCAGGCAAAAGGGCAACAGATAGTACTGTAAATGTAAAGCCTGCTCTTTTGAAGAAAGCACACCCTGAGCTTCCACTTGTACAATCCATCCTGGGACAGAATCGTTCTACTCAACTTCTGCCTTTGCATGTCCTCCAGTAGCCCCATTGCCTTATTTTGCCTTATTTTGGAGCTCCAATGACTGTACAGCCCAAACAAAAAAAAATGATCTTGGTATCTTGGCTTTTAGACTTGTTATTGGGCATATTTGGGGTGCTGATTCAGAAAACTGCATTGGATAGACAGCATCAGCTCTAGTTTCTTAGAGATGGTTATCATGGTTCTCTATGGACAAGCAGATGATGACTGATATATGCCATGTGTTCTATATCTCAGAAACTAGCGCTGACAGGGGGAAACTGGTGACATTTTTGGAATTAGCAGGTCAAATATATCCAGATAGAAGTCTAATATTTGAGACATCAAAATGTATATTGGTAATGGCTATCAATTAATTCTGGTCACCCTGTGCATCTCACACATAGGGTGCATCTACACCAATGTTTCATAATCTGAGGGTCAGGACCTTTCGGTCAGTGGTTCTCAACCTGGGGTCCTCAGTTGTTTTTGGCCTTCAACTCCCAGAAATTCTAACAGCTGATAAAGCTCAGTGGTTCTAAACCTGCGCAATGCCGCGACCCCTTAATACAGTTCCGCATGTTGTGGTGACCCCCAACCATAAAATTATTTTCATTGCTACTTCATAACTGTAATTTTGCTACTATTATGAATCATAATGTAAATATCTGATATGCATGATGTACTTTCATTCACTGGACCCAAATTTTGCACAAATACCCAGTATGCCCAAATTTGAATACTGGTGGGGTTGGGCAGGGGGGTTGATTTTGTCATTTGGGAGTTGTAGTTGCTGGGATTTATAGTGAACCTATAATCAAAGAGCATTCTGAACTCCATCAACAATGGAATTGAACCAAACTTGGCACACAGAATTCCCATAACCAACAGAAAATACTGGAAGAGTTTGGTGGGCATTGAACTTGGGTTTTGGAGTTGTAGTTCACCTACATCCAGAGAGCACCGTGGACTCAAACAGTGATGGATCTGAACCAAACTATGCCCACATGTGAAAAGTGGTGGAGTTTGGGGGAAATAGAGCTTGACATTTGGAAGTCCTAGTTCAGTGTTTCTCAACCTGGGGGTCGGGACCCCTGGGGGGGTCGCAAAGGGGTGTCAGAGGGGTCGCCAAAGGCCATCAGAAAACACAGTATTTTCTGTTGGTCATGGGGGTTCTGTGTAGGAAGTTTGGCCCAATTCTATCATTGGTGGGGTTCAGAACGCTCCTTGATTGTAGATGAACTAAATCCCAGCAAGTACAACTCCCAAATGTCAAAGTCTATTTTCCCCAAACCCCATCAGTGTTCACGTTTGAGCATATTGGGTATCCGTGCCAAGTTTGATCCAGATCCATCATTGTTTGAGCCCACAGTACTCTCTGGATGTAGGTGAACTACAACTCCCAAACTCAAGGTCAATGCCCACCAAACCCTTCCAGTATTTTCTGTTGGTCATGGGAGTTCTCTGTGCTAACTTTGGTTCAATTCCATTGTTGGTGGGGTTCAGAATGCTCTTTATTTACATGTTAACTATAAATCCCAGCAACTACAACTCCCAAATGACAAAATCAATCCCTCTACCAACCCTATCAGTATTCAAATTTGGGCATACCGGGTGTTTGAGCCAAATTTGCTCCAGTGAATGAAAATACATCCTGAAGATCATTATTTACATGGCGATTCATAATGTTAGGGTTATGGTTGGGGGTCACCACAATATGAGGAACTGTATTAAGGGGTCGCGGATTTGGAAGGTTGAGAACCACTGTTCTAGTTACTGGGATTTATAGTTCACCTACAATCAAAGAGGATTCTAAGCCCCATCAGTGATAGAATTGGGCCAAAATTTCCACACAGAGCTCTCATGACCAACAGAAAATACTGTGTTTTCTAGTGGTCTTTGGCGACCCCTCTCACACACCCCTCACAACCCCCCAGGGGTCCCGATCCCCGGGTTGAGAAACACTGAGCTAGAGATTTGTGGAACTTTTAAATCAAATCCACAAATAATCAAATCTGCAAAACCACAAATGTAAAGGGACGATCCTAAAACAGGATGTAGTACAAGGAAGAAAAAGGTGGAGGAATTGCTTGGGATGTGTGTGTGTTTATTTATTCATACTTTACCCAGTAACCCATTTGCTGCATACGGGGTTCCCGTCTTACTGCTGAGACCAACTTACTGTGTTTCTGCAGAACGCCTTTGCAGTTGAATGGAATGCCTTCAATCTCTTCTGTTGGCTTTCCTTAAAAAAGAAAAAGAAAATAAGGGGAAAAAAAGGTCTAGGCTTGCAAACAGCACTGGCATGCCCCTAACACCTGCCAGATTTGCATATCATCCCTTCCTTGGCTGAAGTTTGCAGCCGTGGAGTTGGCAGAGGAACTGTGGAGAAGCAGGGTTAATGTTTTGATTGTAAGCCAGGGCAAGATACCAAAATAGGCAGCGGGACCGGATCCAGTAATTGTTGGCCTCGGATCAATGAAAGCTGTCGTTGGGCCAGTAAATCGTGTGGTATGCGGGCTTAGTTCTATATATCATCTTCGGGCTGGTGTCACCCTGACTCCAGGACGAAAACATTATCAACGTATCATCAAGTCTGGCAGAGAGCTCTTTTATTACTTTTTGCCTCTTTGATTAACATCCGTTCCCTTCTCAGATTTCACACAGGTCAGTCTTGACAGCTCCGTGGAGCAACCTTTGAGCAGGAGGAAGGCGGTGGAGGTGGGGACAGGATCTTATCCTTTCTGGCCAAAATAGATTCCATTGGAGATCTTTCCAGGACGAGAGGAGGAGACTTAATATAGCACCAAGGGGCCACTCTGGAACTCAAGGGGAGGAAGTGAATTCACATGCCCTCTTTCCACTTGACTTGGTTGGGGGAAAATATATAGTTTGATGCACATACCATATTGCTAATTAGGATGAACTAGAGAAGTTTTGCTGAAGCCAGTCTGCAATATCTCTTTGGAAGGAGATTCTGAGTTGTCAATTTAGATCAGGCGTTTCTCAACATGGTGGTCGGGACCCTTGGAGGAGTCGTGTGGGGGTGTCAGAGGGGTCACCAAAGATCATCAGAAAACATAGTATTTTTCTATTGCTCATGGGGGTTCTGTGTGGGAAGTTTTGCCTAATTCTATCATTGGTGGGGTTCAGAATGCTCTTTGATTGTAGGTGAACTATACATCCCAGCAACTACAACTCCCAAATGTCAAGTCTATTTTCCCAAACTCACCAGTGTTTACATTTCGGCATATTGAGTATTCATGCCAAATTTGGTCCAGATCCATCATTGTTTGAGTCCACAAGTGCTCTCTGGATGTAGGTGAACTACAATGCCCACCAAACCTTTCCAGTATTTTCTGTTGGTCATGGGGGTTCTGTGTGGGAAGTTTGGCCCAATTCTATCATTGGTGGGGTTCAGAATACTCTTTGATTGTAGGTGAACTATAAATCCCAGCAACTACAACTTGCAAATGTAAAGGTCAATTTTCCCCAAACTCCACTAGTGTTCACATTTGGGCATATTGAGTATTCATGCCAAGTTTGGTCCAGATCCATCATTGTTTGAGTCCACAGTGCTCTCTGGATGAAGGTAAACTACAACTCCAAAACTCAATGCCCACCAAAGCCTTCCAATATTTTCTGTTGATCATGGGGGTTCTGTGTGCCAAGTTTGGTTCAATTCAATCATTGGTGGTGTTCAGAATGCTCTTTGATTGTAGGTTAACTGTAAATCCCAGTAACTACAACTCCCAAATGGCAAAACCGTCCCCCCCCCCCAACCCCACCAGTATTCAAATTGGGGTGTATTGGGTGTTTGTGCCAAATTTGGTCCAATGAATGAAAATACATCTTGCATATCAGATATTTACATTACAATTCACAACTGTAGCAAAATTAAAGCTATGAAGTAGCAACGAAAATAATGTTATGGTTGGGGGTCACCACAACAGGAAGAAATGTATTAAAGCAGTGGTTCTCAACCTGTTGGTCCCCAAGTGTTTTGGCCTACAACTCCCAGAAATTCCAGCCAGTTTACCAGCTGTTAGGAGTTCTGGGAGTTGAAGACCAAAACATCTGGAGACCCACAGGTTGAGAACCACTGTATTAAGGCCTCGTGGCATTAGGAAGGTTGAGAACCACTGCTTTAGACGCATCTACAGTGTCGTTTGACACCACTTCAACTGCTATGGCTCAATACTATGGAAACTTGGGAGCTGTAGTTTGGTAAGGTGTCAGAACTCTTTGGCAGAAACCTTATCAAACTACCACTCCCATGGTTCCATATAGCATTGGGCCATGACATTTAAAGTGGTGTTAATATGAATTAATTCTGCAGTGTAGATGCACCCTGAGTCTGGAACTTTTGGCATCCAAAACTTGTGGTCTGCCCCCAAGTTACAGTTTTTCCCCCAACTATTTGTGACATCCCACCATGTAGGCAATGTCTTACATAATACACCTTTTTGTCCCACCAAGAAAATAAGTTGAGGTGTACCTGATTTCTATCTAGTTGTATCTTTACAACAATCCTCTGAGGTCGATTGGGTGGGGATTTGAAAACTGGCCCAAGTTTTGAAAGAATTCAAAAATTTCCTGGCTACTTTGGCTACAGTTGGCTTCTCCAGATGTTAAGATAAACAGGATCTGCCCAAGTCTGTCTGCCTTCTTTGTTATGCTTGGTGGAGAACTCTCCATGCTAAGAAACTCTTTGCAGAATTTCTAGTTGAACTGGAAGATAGAAGGAGACTAGGTTTAAAAATGTGGCATTGCAGTCTAGGTCACTCCCTTTCCACTATCCATTCCGCTCTTCAAAAGCAAGGTTGTTGTTGTTGTTGTTGTTGTTGTTGTCATTTTAAACCAAATCTGCTTGAGAAATGAGTTCCATCAAACAAAGGTCTCATGCTGAACATCCCTGACAACAACAACTATTGGACTCTTGGCTCAAAATCGAACTGCAAAGGCTCAGGCATAAACCAATACAGGTGGTCCGAGTGATCATCGGCACACTGGGTGCCGTACCAAAAGATCTCCAGTGGCACAGTGGAGCTGTCATAACATGGGAGTAGTTATCTCCCTGTACAGCATTTCAGTTAGTAACCTGGCTGCCGAACTCTGAACTAGTTGCAGCTTCTGAACTATCTTCAAAGTCGGCCCCACGTAGAGAACACTGTAGTCATCCAAACAGGAAGTAACCAAGGCATGGTTTACTGTGGCCAGATCTGGCAGCTAGTGCACAATTTCTGCGAAGATGCTCCTGGCCACTGCTGACACCTGGGGTTCCAGGGTCAGCTATTAGTCCAGGATTACCCTGGTCTGCAAACCTGAATCTTCAGGGGGAGTGTGACCTCATCCTACTCAGGTTGTAATTCTGCACCCTGATCTGCCTTCCAACTGACCAGGAGTACCTCTGTTTTGTCTGGATTCACCTTCAACTTACTACCCATCATCCAGTCCTTTCCATCTTTCCATCTGAGGACCGTACCTAGATCCTTCATAACTTCCCTGTTGTTTATCCATTCATTCATTTCCAATTACTCGTGACGTCATGGACCTCATGCCAGAGCTCCCTGTCTGCTTTCTTGAAGATCTGGAACAGTGGTTCCCAACTTTTTTTGATCAGGGACCACTTGACCAGGGCCCACTTTGGCCAGTGACCACTTTGATCAGGGACAACTCTCCAACATTAGTACCAAAAGGGTTATTTATTTATTTATTTATAGCATTTTTACCCTACCCTTCTCAACTCCCGAGGGGGGACTCAGAGCGGCTAACACTGGCAACAATTCCATGCTGCAATATCAATATAACAACAACAGAAAACCATAAATATGCAAAAGATTAAGAACAAAAACATTAACTATACAGTCACATAGCAGTTTCCATTATCATAACAATCAATGTCTGAAGTGCCGCTGTGCCTACTGGCCAAAAGCCTGGCTCCAAAACCACGATTTCAGTTTTTTCCTAAAGGAAAGGAGGGAGGACGCCAATCTAATCTCGCTGGTGAGCAAATTCCACAAGTGTGGGGGGGGGGGGGGGGGGCGCATCGAGATGGACCCATCCCTCATCCCCACCTGACGTGTTTACGAGGCCAGTGGGACTGAGAACAGGACCTCCCCGGTGAATCCTAAACTACGAGGTGGAATGTAGAGAGGGATACATTCAGACAAGTAAGCTCGACAAGTTATGAATCAGTTTTGGGTCAACTTTAGATTCAGTTTGGTTATTTGGGGTGCTGAGTCAGAAAACTGCATTGGATAGACCACATCAGCTTTAGTTTCTGATACTGAACATATGCCATCCAGTAGTCACCATCTGCTCACCCACAGAAACTAATATTTAATAATCTAGAGCCACAGACCGGGGCCCACAGGATGGGAACCACTGATCTAGAAAATGGAAAGAAACAACATATATTTTTGGTCACATATATGACAGCAACGAAGGTAGCAGAAAGTAGCATTTAGCAATTGCAAATGCTAAAGAATCTATGGATGCTTAACCAGTGAATGCAAAGGGTCAGCTGTACGTAGAATAATCCACATGAATTCCATGTGGTTTGTAAACCATATCAGTTATTGTTGTTTCAAAGTGCTATTATTGAGTAGTGCAGATGCACTCCTGGTTGTCATGATTGATCAGAGTCTGCGGCCATTCTTCACTATTATTTATCTCTGGATAAAATAATCTCTCACTGATTCTCTCTCCACAGCAATAAAGGTTTTCTGTTCTCAGAGGCAGATCCCTGCATGCAGAAATGAGGGGAGAAACCGCTTGACATTCTCTGAAATCTCGCAGGGAAGGGCAAAGGGAGTGTTTGTCCGATCTGTTGAGCACTTAATGGCATTCATTAGCCTAGTACACAGCAAACAAAAAGTGCACTCCTGCCTTTGATCACTCAAGTGGTCCTTCCAGTCAGAAACTGGGAGGAAAAGAAAGAAAGAAAAGGTCTTCTTTCATCATGCAGCTTTGCCCTGGGTTCTGCACTGATTAGAAGCACAGTTGCCCAGCCTTGCAAAGAGAGCAACGGAAGTTGGTTTCCAATTTAGGGGCTGTTTTGTTTTGTTTGAGAACCAGACTGAAGCTTAATCAGTTGCCAGGGATAGTTGAAGCAAGGCAGTCTGCATAACTTGATTCACATCTTCAGTTGGGAAGCCAATGAAAGATGATGATCGTGATGATGATGATTGAAGTCACATTTTCATTGTGTGTTTATGTGCCTTTAAGTCACCTATTGACTTATGGCAGCCTACTGAATTACAGAGCGTTTGCTTAGCCAAGGAATACTCAAAGGTGAGGTTACCTATAGCACCAGCTCTTGGGATTTTGTTCAAGGATACCGAAGTCTAGGGATGCTCAAGAACCATTATATACAATGGTGTAGTGAAAGGGTGTCCCTTTCATAAAGTAACAAAATCAAGGTCTGTTTTTTGGATTTTTGGGGAATATTTTGAATCAGTATCAGGGGATACAGAGGCCCAACTGTATCCAAATACAAACCAAAGCGAACTCTGACTAGCTTCTAAAATCAGGTAGGATCAGATGCCTTTGGGAAGTTTATTCCACCCTCACCCCCCGCCTACGCCTAGTAATACTGCCATATCCATATTGAAGAGAATATCCATTCAGGTCAGATGTCATCAGGAAGGATTCTCAGTTTGCCTTTATACCCTTTCCAAGTTTCAGTTGAGAGATATTGGAGACACCATGCCAAAAATCTTGCATTGCTCAATTGTTCTCTGTCAGGTTGGTCAGTTGTGGTAGGTCTGAAGTGAATTCTCTGCCCTTTTGAATCCCCGAAGAAGTATTAACTGCCAAAAATACCAAAAGAAGAAAACCAGACATTAAAAAAATTGGTCCACTTCTGGTTTCGACCTCCTTTACCCCATATTTATTAAGTTGAATATCTCCCTGTGTGTGCATTTTGCAGCCTATTTAACTGAAACTAGTTCCAGACAAGACAAAGGCACTCCTGGTCAGACATAAGGTGGATCAGGGTGTGAGATTTCAGCCTGTGTTGGATGGGGTCGCACTCCCCCTGAAGACACAGATTCACAGCCTGGGGATGATCCTGGACTCATTGTTGACCCTGGAACTCGAGATGGCCAGGTGCGCCTTTGCACAGTTAGAACTTGTGTGCCAACTGCATCCATACCTTGAGACGCCAGACTTGGCCATGGTAGTCCATGCCTTAGTAATATCCTATTTGGACTAATGCAACACTCTCTATGTGGGTCTGCCTTTGAGGATAGTTCAGAAGCTGCTTGAGAAGACGACTCCCATACCACGTCAGCTCCACTGGCTGCCAGTTCGCTTCCGGGCTAAATACGAAGTGCTGGTTGTTGCCTATAAAACCCTAAATGGTTTGGGTCCAGGCTATTTGTCTAATTGTATCTCCTTATACAAACCATCCCATGCATTGCGGTCAACGGAGGAGGCCCTCTTCTTGGTCCCACCTCCGTCACAAGCTCGTTGGTGGGAATGAGAGAGGGGGCCTTCTCCGCCATCTCTCCCCGTCTCTGGAACTCCCTCCCTAAGGATCCAGTGAATGAAAATACATCCTGCATATCAGATATTTACATTACAATTCATAACAGTAGCAAAATTACAGTTATGAAGTAGCAATGAAAATAATTTTATGTTTGGTGGTCACCACAACATGAGGAAGTATATTAAGGGGTCACGACATTATGAAGATTGAGAACCACTCTTTTAGGAGGTCTTTATCCTTCTCTATCAGGGAATGCTGGTCTGGTATTGTGCCAGACTACAGCTCCCATAATATTATAGCACTGAGCCCATGGCAGTTCAAGTGTGAACAAGCTGCATTCATTCTACAGTGTAGATGCACTCTAGTTTATAATTATAATTATTTCGGGTTTGTTCCTGAACTCTTGGAGTCTGAGATAGGCTTGGCTTAGCAATTGGTCTGTGGATTCCAAAGGTTGGAGGAGTCAGGAAGAGTTGGAGGCCATCAAACAAGTAGTAGGCACATCTACTCAACTGTCCATCTTCCAAGCCATACCATGTGTTGACTATCTATAGGAGTCTTCCCTGTATTTATATCCACAGGAATGCTTTTCTTTTCTCCCCAACTTTTGTGCTTCTTTTGTGCTTGTTTTCTCTCCCCCCCTTGCCACCCCTCAGCAACTTCTTTGATCTTCCCTCCCACCCCACCATTCCCCACATTGCTGGCTGCATATGGAAACCCCCTGCTTAGCTTTTGCTGGGAGGAAAAAAAAACGCATGCAATTTCCCTCTGACAAGCTGGTAGGAGAGCAAACATTTCCGAAGAGCTAAAAGTCTAGAAATTCAATCAACAGAAAAGAAGAAGAAGGGGAGAAAAAAAACCCCTACTGCTTTGCTCAGCTTTGCTTAGTGCTACAGCTCCCTGCTGGGTAGCAAAGCAATCCAGTTACAATAAATCCTTAACAGTGGAGTCATTTGGGCAAAAGGAAAAACAAAAGCTGGTTTATGCAAACTGATTGAAGTCAGATTCTTCCCCCTTTCCTTTTCCCATTGAAAAAAAAAGGGGAGCCAGGGCGCCTGACTTCCTTAGTCATTTTAAAAGAGGAGATTGGCTCCTTTCATCTTCCTTAAAGGGCGGGGCTCTTTGTGTATGTTTGTACAGGATGTGAAGACCTTTTAAGTGAAGTTAAATGCCACCATTTGATGTCTGAAGTGTGGGGGCTCCATTTAGCTAACAACGCAATGGCCTTTCTCAAACTTTTGTGGAATTGTGCTGTAGACCTGAAATTTCTTGCTTTTTCACCCCTTACACCCTTCTAAGCGGAGAGAAATCAAATCATCTTTGGGTATCCCCATTGAGTTCCACCAGAACAACATCTATCTGGTCCTCTTGGATCCATTATACTGGTATCTCAAACTGGAGTTCCAAAATACTACAAAATTGGGCACATTGTGTAGCTGGGATAACGATACCTTTGCTTTTGGATGGTTCAGTGCACAGAAACATTGTTTCATGCACAACTTTATTACAAACACTGAATATAGTCATTCTGGCCCAGCTTATCTATCCGAACACATCTACCCCTATGATCCTTCGAGGAACTTAAGATCATCTGGGGAGGCCCTGCTCTCTATCCCGCCTGCCTCACAGGTGCATTTGGTGGGGATGAGAGACAGGACCTTCTCAGTGGTGGCCCCTCAGCTGTGGAACCCCCTGCCCAAGGATATTAGTTCAGCCCCCTCCCTCCTGACCTTTTGGAAAAGATTGAAGACCTGGCTTTTTGAGCAAGCGTTTGGGACTTCAGTGTGACTAGATAAACTCAAATAGGTATATGAACACAGAATGGCTAAGACGATGAAAACGGATGAGGAATTGAACTGGAAGACTGGTTTTATAGATTTATATTGTTTTTATTGCTTCTATGGTTTTTATATGTATTTATGATGTAATTTAATTGTTTTTAACTGAGATGTGTGTGTGCGTGCGTGCGTGTGTATGTGTGTGTGTGTGTGTGTGTGTGTGTGTATATATATATATATATATATATATATATATATAATCTAATTGTGCTGGTTCTGTACCACCACCCTGAGTTGCCTTCAGGCTGAAATGGGCAGGATAAAAATGATGTAAATAAATAAATAAAAAATAATATAAAAGTACCTTCCAGCTATCCAAGTAGGGCAGGCATGGGCAAACTTCAGCCCTCCAGGTGTTTTGGACTTCAGCTCCCACCGGCTGTTAGGAATTGTGGGCGTTGAAGTCCAAAACACCTGGAGGGACGAAGCTTTTCCATGTCTGATGTAGGGTATACAGTGGTGTCTTGCTTATCCGACCTTCGCTTATTTGACATTTCATCTTATCCGACACTCTTATCTGGCACCTCTCCCTTTTTCTCCAGCATTTCTCTGTCAATTAAAGGGAGCGCCCCTCAACTCTCTCTCCCATCCTAATAAGTGAAAAAGACAAGACAGGGAGGACCAGAAGCAGAAGCATTCTCCCTTTTTCCCTCTGCGATTTCCATGCTCCTCTACCACATCCGGACATTTCCTACTGAACCGCTCTAGCCCCGAGGTGTTGCCTTGCCTTAACTCTGTGTTTATCTATATATGTTGTGTGACAATGGCATTGAATGTTTGCCATGTATATGTGTACTGTAATCTGCCCTGAGTGTCCTGCTGGGTAAGAAGGGCGGAATATAAATACTATAAATAAATAAATAAGTTCTACAGCGTAGATGCACCTTCAGTCTTTAGGATCTTCAGGTAGCAGAAGAAACTTCCTTTCTGAACTTGTGGAGAGCTAAATGGAATTGAACTAAATAATTGGAGCAGGATTGATGTAGTTTTCTCTGCTGGAAATGGCTGCACCGTGAGACTCACCACCTTGATAATAACTTCCTCAGCATGGATTCACCCATTGCTTTGCATTACCAGAAGAGGCCATGTCTTGTTGAACAAACACATTGAAGGACTTCAGCCCAACTCTTGAATATGTTGCTGTTGCCAGAAAAGGTCATATTTCAGATTTTTTTCAGAACTTTCCATAACTGGGCAGAAAGGGTTTGAAGCAGAGTTGCTTTTGGGAGACATACCCACTTCTGCAAGATTTTAGTGTGTGTTTTATCCTGCGGAAGCCAAGGGCAACTTCTTTACATTCTCTCCAAACCTATCTAGGCAAGTTCAGATAGGCCTGAAAGTCTTCCTATGTTTTCTGGTTGTGAATGTTTAGATGGAACAGAGAATTCAAGGGCATGGGGACTTTTATGAGTCGAGAACGTGGCAATATTAGGTCCAAGATGGAAAGGAAGTTGGGGGGAGAAAGTTCCGATCTGCCTCAAGATATATTATTAATTTGGGATTTTATGTTACATTGGTTTTAAATGCTTAGCTTGTGCCATGTTGCTCTTAAAAATAAAATAACATGGAGAGCTGGAGGGACGGGGGTGAAATAACGCTTTTTGAGTTGAACTTTCCATGCAGAGCTTTCCAGCTCATATATAAGTTACTGGAATTTTAGTCAACCTGACACTCTTCCCTTGCCCCCCCCCCCCCTCCGGACCGTGGCAGAAATGATGGCGATGTGTTGTCAAAACTTCTATAGGGCCCAGCTGGAGGCTGGAGCCAAGCCGTAGGGGTCTTTTTTATAGGCTGTACATTTCAAGTTTGCTTTCATGGAGGGGATTGGGTGGAGCCCTTGGCCTGAACCGTCATCTCCAGAAGCTAAATATCTCCTTTTGACAAAACACAGTCTATTTAAAAACCAAGCTTTGTTGGGAGTTGAATGCCTGCTGAGAAATTTTGCTCATGAAGTTAACAGATCTGGAGGACAAGGACCAAGTTGTGGTTCTTGAAAGGTTTTTCAGCACCATGGAGTTTACTTTCTTTGCTCTTTTGCCACATGTTTGAGACCCCATTTACGCTGACATATCATTCATCTTCTGAATCCAGATTATATGGCAGTGTAGACTCATATAACATATAGCCCAGTTCAAAGTAGATAATCTGGATTCAGAAACTAAATCACATGACACTGTAGATCCAGCCTGAGAAGTGCATCTTGTTGGCGTAATGTAATTCACGTGTAGGTTTTATCAGTCCGCCACTGTCTTGCCAGAGATAGAAAATATCCCACACAGATGATCAATAAAAAACAAGTAGTTTACTCTTCGTAAAGCAGAACAGCATATTTACAATCATGAAATCAGTTGCATTGACTCACTAAATGTCCTTTTAGAGCAGGGGTCTTCAAACTAAGGCCCGGGGGCCGGATATGGCCCTCCAAGGTCATTTACCCGGCCCTCGCTCAGGGTCAATCTAAGTCTGAAAGCACACAACAACAGTAAGAATCCTATGTCATTAGCCAAAAGCAGGCCCACACTTCCCAGTGAAATACTAATAAGTTTATATTTGTTAAAACTGATCTTCATTTTAATTATTGTATTGTTTTTAAGTGTTTCTGAACTACAAATAAGATATGTGCAGTGTGCATAGGAATTTATTCTTGTTTTTTTCAAATTATAATCTGGCCCTCCAACAATTTTAGGGACTGTGACCTGGCCCTCTGCCTAAAAAGTTTGTGGGCCCCTGTTTTAGAGATATATAATTGCCTTTCCATGTCAATGTGGACAATCTCCTCCTAGCAGCTCATGAAGCAAGAACTGTCTCTCTCCCTGCAAGCACCTGCACAACTCAAGCCTGCATATGAAACTGTTGCCAAAATTCCCAGGCTCAGCTAGCTTTCTGGGCGTGGCCCAACCAATCAGCTTCGTACCTTGCATTTTACAGTTAACACATACACACTCACTTATTTTTTATATGCCCTAACACAGGGGTCCTCAAACTTTTAAAATGGAGGGCCAGGTCACAGTTCAGCAAACTGTTGGAGGGCCGGATTATAATTTGAAAAAAGCATGAATGAATTCTTATGCGCACTACACATATCTTATTTGTAGTGCAAAAAACAGTTAAAAACAATAAAATAAAGAACAATTTTAACAAATATAAACTTATTAGCATTTCAGTGGGAAGTGTGGGCCTGCTTTTGGCTGATGAGATAGGATTATTGTTGTTGTTGCTGTTGCTGTTGTTGTTGTTGTTGTTGTTGTTGTGTGCTTTCAAGTCATTTCAGACTTAGGTTGATCCTGAGCGAGGGCCGAGTAAATGACCTTGGAGGGCCGTATTCAGCCTTCGGGTCTTAGTTTGAGGACCCCTGCCCTAACACATCTCCCTTCTTTGGACTGAACCTCAACTCTTTAAAGTTTCCTCTTGTCTCCGATAGGAAGGCTTCTCCACAGTCAAACGGAGACAGCGAACATTTAAAGGATTTCTTTTTAGTCAATTTTATGAACAGATTGTATTTAAATGCAGTCTTTGTCATGAGAACCTTCACAACAGGAAGTTTGGGGGATGTTCAAAGAAATGCCCTCGCCAATAATTGACTAAACGTTCTGCAATTTTTGGAAAAAATTAGTTCTTTTTGTTGCTCGGCGCTCCTCAGAAGGGGAGGATGCTGTTTCATATTGTTGTCTTTATTTATATTTTGTAGAATAGCCTTTTTTAAAACAAAAAAAGACAAGTTGGCCTCTTTGATTAAAGGGACATCTTTAGTTGATTAATCTTCCTCAAGGGTAGAGAGTTAATGCTTGACTCTGGAAGATCTTGGAGTACAAATCAAGCTCACAACAATAAAACGCTGGAGACAAGTGATTTATTCCTTCTTTCCAGAATCCTAAAAAGACAGTTCTAAAGTTTTCCCAATCAAACCTCCTGTATATATCAGCCCCAACTCCCATCCGCCCCCTAGTGGCCAAACACGGTGGCCACAGGAGCTAGCTGAGCCTGGGAATTTTGGCAACAGTTTAATATTCAGGCTTGAGTTATGCAGGTGCTTGCAGGGAGAGAGACTGCAGTTTCAATTTCCCTCACAAAATAGATGTCTTATCTACACTACCTTCCCCAACTGTGCCCAGCCTTCCCCCACCACCTTCCTTCTTCATGGCAGAGTACCAAAGCAGCCAGTCCCAGGCTGATACAGTGATCCTGACACTAGTGGTCATTGGATTTCCATCATCCCCAGTCATTGTGGCCAGGGTTCAGGAATGATGGGAGTTAGAGTCCAAGAACATCTGAATTATGACAGATTTTCCAACTGCTGAACAAATTAGAGCTCTTAAAACAGGCCCATAACATCCTCATAATGAACTGGAAAAATACAGTTTGAGTTCCCCCCATGAAACCCTCATTCCAGTCCAGAGCTCTGGCTGGTGCTGATGTTGGCCTCCTTTCAGTGCCAAATTAAAACTTGGCTGCTCACCCAAGCATTTGAGTCTTAGTGATCTTGGCTAGCAATTCGGCCTATTGGGTTGCAGGTACTGTTTTGATTTTGGAGTTTTATTTAATGTCTGCTGCTCTGAGGTCTTCAGGTAGAGGGCAGGATATATAGACTTCAATAAATAAGCAAAGTAAAGGAAATATTGTGAATATGTTTTCCACTTCTCTTCCATTTAATACATTTGCGAGCTATTGGCAACTGCACGCTTAGCATTGTTATCTTTACAGTTGGCCCTCTGTACCCACAGATTCTGCATACACTGATTCAACCATCCACAGCAGGAAAATTAAATAAAAATCCAAAAAGTAAACCTTGGTTTTGCCATTTTATGTAAGGAATACCATTTTGCTACTCAATTATATAAAATGGAACTTGAGCATCCATCGATTTTGGTATCCAAGGGGTTCCTAAAGCCAAGCCCCAGGTGATACCAAGGGCCCACTGTACTTTGATAGACACTTTTTATGTGCTGATTTGTTTTTAGAAAATGGATTCCACTAATAACCCCCTCCCCCCAGTAACAAATAAGATCCACGGCTCTAGATTATTAACCATGGTTTTCTGTGGGCAACCAGATGGTGACTACTGGATGGCATATGTTCTGTATAGGAAACTAGAGCTGATGTGGTCTATTCAATGCAATTTTCTGAATCAGCACCCCAAATATCTAAACCGAATCTAAAGTTGACCAAAAACTTATTCATAACCCTTTTGATGGAGTCTGGTCCCTGGTCAAAGTGATCTCTGGTCAAAGTGGTCCCTACTGAAAGTGGTCTCTGCTCAAAGTGGTCCCTGATCAAAGTGGTCCCTGGTCAAAGTGGTCCCTGATCAAAGTGGTCCCTGATCAAAGTGGTCCCTGGTCAAAGTGGTCCCTGATCAAAGTGGTCCCTGATCAAAGTGGTCCCTGGTCAAAGTGGTCCCTGGTCAAAGTGGTCCCTGGTCAAAGTGGTCCCTGGTCAAAGTGGTCCCTGGTCAAAGTCGTCCCTGGTCAAAGTGGTCCCTGGTCCAATTGTCACTAGTCCAATTGTCACTGGTCAAAGTGGTCTGTGGTCAAAGTGGTCCCTGGTCAAAGTGGTACCTGGTCAAAGTGATCCCAGGTCAAATCGGTCCCTGGTCAAGTGGCCCCTGGCCAAGTGATCCCTGATCAAAGTGATCTCTGGTCATAGTGGCACCTGGTCAAAGTGGTCACTGGTCAGATTGTTCTCTGGTCAATGTGGTCTCTGGTCAAAATGGTCCCTGGTCAAAATAGTCACTGGTCAAAGTGGTACCTGGTCAAAAAAATGTTGAGAACCACTGCTTCAAAGACACTGGATCAAAGAAGGTTGGAAGACAGGGTTCAGCAACTTGACACAGCCCACATTTTTTTTTGTCTTGTTGTTTTCATTTTTAGGCAAGTGTCTAATTGGACCTCTGATTGAGAAAATTGCATTAGATAGACTGCATCAGCTTTAGTTTCTAGGCCCCTTCCACACTACCCCTATATCCCAGGATCGGTTCCCAGATTATCTGCTTGTCCCAGATTATCTGGCAGTGGAGATTCATATAATCCAGTTTAAATCAGATGATCTGGGGTCAAATTCTGGGATTTATGGCAATGTAGAACTCGCCTTAGATATGGTTATCATGACTTTCTATGGGTGAATGGTTGACTGCATCAGCTCTAGTTTCTTAGATATGGTGATTGGTAGATATGTTCTTATCTCAAAAACTAGAGCTGATAGGGGGAAACTGGTGCCATTTTTTGGAATTAGGAGGTCAAATATACCCAGAAACAAAGCAAACTTACATTGTGTCACCAAAATGTATATTGGCCAGTGTAGTCTTTCAAAATTCTACATCAGACCCAGAGCAGATGCAGCCTCTTCTCCACTGCCATGAATTTGCACAAGGACCCCCTTTCATCCAACACAATTTGGGGGCCAGGTTTTTCTTTGACTGTCTGCTGTTCTTGCTCTGGGCTGAGTAAGGGATGAGAGAGATGTTTTGGTCTCACGGAGCGACATCGACAGAGCGAGCCTTGGACCGATGGCTCCTTTGCTTCCCGTCCTCCCCTTTCTTCTCTGCCGCCTCCTTCCTTCCCTGACACTTCTTCTTTTTTGTGTGGTGGTCTTTTATATCCTTCCAAATATAGGACAGGCGCCAAGTCTGAAAGACGCTGCTGATCGAGGTGGGATGAGAGGCAGAACCCTACTGTTTCCAGCTCTGTGATCAGAGATGTCTCGATCCGGCGGCCCTCGTGCAGGCAAACCTCCCACCGATTTCAAGGGGAGCTTGGCGGGCATCAGGACAGGAAGAAAGGGAGCCGCAAGTTGTGTTGGGGTCCTCTGGTCTCGTTCCTCCCCACTGGGAAACTGATGTAATCTTATTATTTCTTCCCCCCTAAGCCTTGTCAGCAACTCCTGGCGCTTCCTGGGACTGTTTGGACCCAAAATGGGAAAGGAGGATGCTTCATATTGTGCATTTTGAAAGCATCCAACATTTCCTGCAAGCCTTGCGCCAGCGCACTTTGATTCAGGGCAGGACTTGTACACATTTTAACTAGACTTGGTAACCAACCGTTAGGACTCACTTTGATGCCGTTTTGCTCTTTTCCAAGTATTTAAAGATTATTTCTTTTAGAAAAAGTATTACAGAAGAAAGAGACATTCAGAGTATGGGAAAAGACTACATCGAAAATAGCCTCTGTCTTTCTTTTCTAGGGTTATAGATATGAATAGAATAATCATAGCTCTCTCTATCTCAATTTTACATGCTTGTCAAATAACTGAATCCTACTCATCCTCGTAACATGACATCAACAAGTTATTTTCTTTTTCTTCCAACCCAAAACACTGCCCCCATGTTAAATTCAGCACCTTGGATAGATCCTTAAAAGATAATGCTGTTGGACACCATTTGAATCGCCATGGCCCAGAACTATGGAATCATGAGAGTTGTCTTTGGTTTTTTTTAAAGAGTGCTAATGCCTTCAAACATTGAACCATGGCACTTAAAGTGGTGTCAAACTGCATTCATTCCATAGTGTATGCCAGGTATGGGGAAACTCGGGCCTGGGGGCCGGATGCAGCCCCTTGGGCTCTTTTCTCAAGCTCTCCTCTCTCTCACCACCCTATCCTTCCTTTTCTCTTTCCTTCCTCCTTCCCTCCCTCCCTCCCACACTTTCTTACCTCCCTCTCTCTTTTCCCCTTCCACCCTTTTGTCCTTCCTTCCCTCTTTTCTCCCTCCTTCCCTCTCTTCCTCTTTCTCCTTCCTTCCCTTTTATCTGTCCTTCCTTCACTCTTTCCTCCCTCCCTTCCCTCCCTCTTTCTCCCTCCTTCCACTCTCTTCCACCCTTTTGTCCCTCCTTCTTTCCTTCCTCCTTCCCTCTTCCTCTTCCTCCTTCTTTCCTTCCTGTTTATCTGTACTTCCTTCACTCTTTTCACCCTCTCTTCCCTCCCTCTTTTGCCCTCCTTCCATTCGCTTTCACTTTTTTGTCCTGCCTTCCCTCTTTCCTCCTTCCTTCCTTCTTCCACTTTCTCCTTCTTGCCTTCCCTTTTATCTCCCTCCCTTTGTCCTTCCCCTCCCTCTTTCTCCCTCTTTCCATTCCCTTCCACCCTTTTGTTCTTCCTTCCTTCCTTCCTTCCCTTTTTCATCTCTCCTTTCCTCTCCCTCTCTTTCTTTCCTTCCCTGTTATCTGTCCTTCTCTCTTTCCTCCCTACCTTCCTTCCCTCCCTCTTTCTCCCACCTTCCACTCCCTTCCAATCTTTTATCCTTCCCTCTTTCCTCCCCATTTCCATTTCTCCCTCTTTCTCCTCCCTCCCTCCCTCCCTTCCTCCCTCCCTCCTCCTCCTCCCCTTCCCTTTCCTTTCCTTCCACCTTTCCTTCCTTCCCTTCCACCCTTTCATCCCTACTTACTTCCTTCCCTCCCTTTTGTCTTTCCTTCCTTCTTTTCTTCCTCCTTACCTCCCTTCTTCGCTGTCTTACCCCCGTCTTTCTCCTTCTATCCTTCCCTTCCACCCTTTTATCCTTCCTTCCCTCTTTCCTCCCTCCTTCCCTCTCTCTGTTTCCCCTTCCTTCCTTCCTTCCTTCCTTTTTGTCTCTCCTTCCTTCTCCTTTTCTATCCTCCTTTCCTCTTGGGGGATGTTTAGCTGGGAGAAGATAAGATAGAGAGGGAACATGAAAACTATGTCTCAAGATTTAAAAGGGTGTCCCATTGAGTAGGAGGAGAAGGGGAAAAACCGACTGTCTGCTGCTCAAGAGACCAGGACACAAGGGAGCAATGGTTTCAAATGGCAAAGAGATTTGACTGAAAACATTAGGAAGAACTTCCTGGAGAATGACCTAGGCTGCTTTGGAGTGTGGTGGAGTCTTCTTCTTTGGAGGCTGTCTATCTCGAGTGCTTTGATGGTGCCTTCTTACATGGTAGGGGGTTGGACTGGATGGCCCTTGGGGGTCTCTTCCAGCTCTAGAATTCTAGGATACTGTATCATTAGTAGGCAATATGGGGTCTAATGGGTACACTTTTTCTCTCCCGTCCACTATCTCATCCTGACCAAGGCCAACCCTTTTGAGATCTAAATGTTTCCCATCTTTCCTTCACTTTCTGCCTCCGAAAAAGAAGAGGAAGGGGAGGAAAGGGCAGGGAGGGGACTTGGAGAGAAGCCCCTCCCTCCTAGCCCACCTACCCCGCTCCGACCCAAATTAGAAACTTTGCCCATGCCTGCTCTATAGTGTAGATGCACCCTCCATTGTCTTTAATCCGGGGAGGGCAGATATATCTATTTTTTCAGCAATATGTTGGGATAGGCATTTCCAGTTGTTGTTATATGTCTTCGAGTCAATAAAGTAATTTCATTCCTCATCTACTTTTGAAATGTAATTGCTAAACTCTCATTATTTTGACATGAATCACTTACAGGTGATTATATCACATTATAGTTCCATTACCCACAATAATTACTGTGAGTCGTGGCCAAATATGCCGATGCGCACAAAGGGAACTCCTAACTTTCCTGTGTAAACTTTTGGTCTTACTTCTTGTTCTCGCTCCCTCTACCTCAGATGTTTCCTGGACGAGAGGAATTCTTGGAATATATTGGTTGTAATGAGTTATGTGGCCATGTTTTTTTTCCCTCTCCTTTTTCTTTGAAACTTCGTGGCATTAACATCTGTTAGCTTTTAAGAGAACAGAGTTTCAGACAAAAGGGCTGGTGGCACGGGGGGAGAAAAAAAAGCCACGAGAAGGAGGGAAAAGGAGCAAAGATATTAAATTCTGGAGTAGGAAGCCTCCATTTCAAAGTCTGGGGGTGGAAGGTTGGGATCTGCTAAACTTTGTGCTTTGATGTGGCTTCTTTTAAGGAAATGCACATAGCATACCCAGTCCTTGTACTGAGAAGACTGTGGTGTGGATTGGGTTTCTCTCTCTCTTTCTCCATCTGTCTTATTTATTTATTTTTTGGTCTCAATGCCTGCATTTTTTTAATTTGGCTAGAAATGACAATGGACAAGAAATAGGCTGTTCTGAGACTCATATGAGAACCATTTCATATTCGGTCATCCATCCACATTTGCGATTTTGACTTTCATCGATTTGATTATGTTTTCTTGCCCTGCTAAAGGGAGTTGGACTGGATGGCCTTAAGGCAATGGTTCCCAACCTGGGGATCGGGACCCCTGGGGGGCTCATGAGGGGGTGTCAGAAGGATTGCCAAAGACTACCAGAAAACACAGTATTTTCCATTAGTTGTAGGGGTTCTCTGTGGGAGGTTTGGCCCAATTCTATCATTGGTGGGGTTCAGAATCACTTTGATTGTAGGTGAACTATAAATCCCAGCAACTAGAACTTCCAAATGTCAAGCTCTATTATCCCCAAACTCCACCAGTGTTCTCATTTGGGCATATTGAGTATCAATGCCAAGTTTGGTCCAGATCCATCATTGTTTGAGTCCACAGTGCTCTCTGGATGTAGGTGAACTACAACTCCAAAACTCAAGGTCAATGCCCACCAAACCCTACCAGTATTTTCTGTTGGTCATGGGAACTCTGAGTGCCAAGCTTGGTTTAATTCCATTGTTGGTGGAGTTCAGAATACTCTTTGATTGTAGGTGAACTATAAATCCCAGCAACTGGAACTTCCAAATGTCAAGCTCTTTCCCCCCCAAACTCAATCAGTGTTCACATTTGGGCATATTGGGCATCTATGCCAAATTTGGTCCAGATCCATCATTGTTTGAGTCCACAGTGATCTCTGGATGTAGGTGAACTACAACTTCAAAACTCACGGTCAATGGTATCCAAATTTCCTGCTTGACATATGCAGCTGTCTTTCAGGCTGCATAGGTTGACAACAAGCAAATCATCCGGGCGTCCCCTGGGCAACATCCTTGCAGACGACCAATTCTCTCACACCAGAAGCGACTTGCAGTTTCTCAAGTTGCTCCTGATATGACAAAAAAAGCTAGACTATTAATGGTTGGGAGCTCACCCTGATTCAGGCTACCTTCAAACTCATGACCTCTTGGTCAGTAGTGATTTAATGCAGCTGACTACTAACTAGCTGTGCCACAGCCCGGTCTGGTTCCAAATCTGGAAGGATGTGACAATTGTATAAGCCTGGTCAGTTTGCCCATCTCTACCATGTCCAACATTTTTTTGTAATCCATAAACATTGGGTGGGAATTTCTTCTTTGTTTCCAAAAGTACAGTTTTGGTATTCTCCGGAGGTTCACGTTCCAGGGAGGATTAGCCAGGCTTCAGTCCCATTAATAGATTGTAGTCAAATGTTGTTGCATCTATTTTCTTCCATGCAGAGACAAATAGTGCATCCCACCCCCCTTAGTGATGTGTTAATAGCAGTGGCAACACACCAGCCTGTGCTCTTTCTTTCTGCATTAATAAGTAAATATTTCCCTTTTTGTTTCCGAGAATAGCAATATTAAATATTGTCTGGCTGCCCACATGGCGCTGTTAAAGAAATGCCTGTCTGTCAGAGATAATGCGTGCCCCAATCAGACTGGCATGAAGAAGCACATTTAATTGACAGCTGATGAGTCCTAGCTGCCCAGCGGTGCCACTGAAATGCATAAAGGTTACAGTGGTTGGTTTTCGAAAAGGGGCGTTCGGTTAATGGGCCATTAAAGGAGAGAAACGCTGCATTTGCAAACTCAACCAAACAGCTGCTTGGAAGTTGTGATTATAATAACTATTCTGGAGAGGGGAATAATTTTTTTTTAAAAAGCAACAATCCAGAGTCTATATTGTCAACACATATCTAAATGTGACACAATTGAGAGTGATAAACAGCAGCTGGGGCTCTGAATGAAAGAGACAAGCATGAAAATGCCATGAAGATAGGAGCTTTCACTTCCAAAGTATCGGCTCTTTTGTTTCTGAAGTTCTTCCCCTCTTTCTCCCTGCTGAAGAACTTGAATAATGCATTCATTGCTTAAAACTGGGCACGTGGATAGTTTGCATTGATTTTGGGAATAATATGAAGTTCAATTAGAACAGTGGTTCCCAACCTGTGGTCCGTGGACCATCAGTGGTCTCCAAGAACGAAAATATCTCCAAGATCCCTAAAACGAACCAATAGGCCCCCACCAGAAGTCTCCATTGTAATGCTATTGGGAGAGCCAATTTTATTGCTGTCTTGGGGAGATGGGGACAAGGTGGATGTATGCATATTTTTTGGCAATATACCCTAGTTTTTTGCTTCCTTCTTATCTATTAAGGTCACTTCCTCACCCTTCAAAAAGTTAGTTATTCCTCTTCTTTCATCTAAGAAGGGAATCATAGCTGTGGGTTTATCCCTATAGTAGACAGTGAGCAATTAGAGGGCTCTTGTAACCAGGCCTAAGGATCCGTCTACACCAATGGTTCCCATCCTGTGGTCCATGGACCACCAGTGGTCCCCAAGAACAATTACTACACCATTACTACACTGTTGCCTTGAAACCACGCAGCAATGAGACCGACTGGTCTTGTGAAACCCTCTGATAATGCTGAAGCAAGGGATATGTTGGGAGGGCAGAGGCTGACTACCCACGAAAGATTCCTCCTATTACATCAGCTCTAGCTTATTAAATATGGTTTTCTGTGGGTGAGCAGATGGTGACTATTGGATGGCATGTGTTCTGTATCAGATACTAGAGCTAATGTGGTCTATCCAATGCAATTTTCTGAATCAGCACCCCAAATAATCAAACCGAATATAAAGTTGAACAAAAACTGATTCGTAATCCTTTTGGCACTAATTTTGGAGAGTGGTCCCTGGTCAAGTGGTCCCCGGTCAAAGTGATCCCTGGTTAAAGTGGTCCCTGCTCAAGTGGTCCCTGGTCAAGTGGTCCCTGACCAAATTAGATCCTGGTCAAAATGGTCCCTGGTCAAGTGGTCCCTGACCAAAGTAGACCCTGGTCAAAGTGCTCCCTGGTCAAAGTGCTCCCTGGTCAAAGTGCTCCCTAGTCAAAGTGGTCCCTGATCAAAGTAGACCCTGGTCAAAGTAGACCCTAGTCAAAGTGTTCCCTGATCAAGTGGTCCCTGTTCAAATGGTCCCTGGTCAAAGTGGTCCCTGGTCAAAGTGGTCCCTGATCAAAGTGGTCCCTGATCAAGTGGCCCCTGGTCAAAGTGGTCCCTGGTCAAAGTGGTCCCTGATCAAAGTGGTCCCTGATCAAGTGGTCCCTGGTCAAGTGGTCCCTGGTGAAAGTGATCCCTGGTCAAAGTGGTCCCTGGTTAAAGTGGTCCCTGGTTAAAGTGGTCTCTGGTCAAGTGGTCCCTGGTCAATGTGGTTCCTGGTCAAAGTGGTCCCTGGTCAAAGTGGTTCCTGATTAAAAAAAAGGTTGGGGACCACTGAATTAGAAAGTTATAGTATAAAGTAGAAGTAGGCTTCCCACTCTCTGGATTTGATTCCTGCAACTCCTTGTCTCAACTTTGCAAGTGTTGGTGAAACACAGTGAGTCCAGGTTCAGGAAATAGAGAATTTACTTGGCATATTGTTTTAAGTGTTGGACTGTCCCTCTGGAGACCAGGCTCGGAAGCCCTTCTTGGGCATGGAAACCCAATTGGTTTACATTGGACCAGTCACAAACAGGAAACTCCCTTTGAATTAATCTTGCCAAGAAAATCCTGTGATAGGTTTATCTTAAGGTTGCAATGCTTTGGAAATGACTTGATGGCACACAGAGAATTGGCTCTAGAAGTTTACAGTCCTAATAGTAAGACTGCAGATGCAATGAGAGTAACAACTTTGGTTTGAGAACGGAGCACCTATTTCTTGCTTTTGGGGTTAATTTAGAAATCCAGGAATATCTTCTTATTCATGTAATATTAATCCTGGCCTAGCCATTTGCAACTTGAGTCCACACATTGAGACTCCCTTCTGGTTTCATCCCTTTTCTCTGGATCAGTGAGAAAGGAATTCACTTCCATAATATTCTCACCAGAAGCTTGGC
The DNA here is from genome assembly GCF_037176765.1 of Anolis sagrei. Classification (NCBI taxonomy): domain Eukaryota; kingdom Metazoa; phylum Chordata; class Lepidosauria; order Squamata; family Anolidae; genus Anolis; species Anolis sagrei. Next base: position 32,194,228 of record NC_090028.1, read on the forward strand.
ATCACTTCTGTTGCCCCACAAAATGGGGAGAGAGAAAACTTTTCAAGCAAACTCAATAGAAAAATCTTTAGGTTAGGCCTCATCTGTCATATATCTCAGGTTTTTTAAAACCACGTTCAGTGGTTCGTTGTTTTGGGGGGTGGGTGAGGAATTACAATTTAACGCTCCGTTTTCATGCAAGCAAGCCCTTCTAGCTCCATTAGAGATTCCGTTTGGCTTCTTAGTGTCTTGACAAGATACAAGAGTGCTAAATATTAAGCGGCCTCGTAGAGAAGTATTTTAATCTTTAAATCTCTTTTACTTGCCTGTACGTTCTCCACGTTGATCTTCTTTTGTTCACCCCAAATTCCTTGCACGTGTCCCAAAAATTTTGCATAAAATATGTATGCCGAGCTATGAATTGCAAAGGTGCTCTTCATGTTTCCATTGATGAAACAACAACAGCTTCTTGTGCTTCATGTCGAAGTCCTAGGGACCGAACTACAAACGGAACATGACACATTCATGTATTGAGGACAGATTCCCCACCCCCGCCCCATGTGAACAATGTCACAGGGGCTCCATAGGGAATGGTAGGGAAGGGAGGGGGCTTCAGGACTTTGTTGTAGAAATGTTCCCCATTGGGATCCACTTTCATTGCTATGGGTACAAGGAAGAAAGATTTAATAGCAGGTTTTGTGGAACAGACCTGGATCAGGACTAGGGTCCCTAGGTCTCAAGGTTTTGGGTTGCTTCTCTGGCTCTCGAGCTGACAAGTAGGAATGTCATCATGGCATTGCCACCTTGGAAAGAGTAAATATAGATTCCTCATTTCTTACACTAGCTATTTTGGTTGATGTATTGTCGAAGGCTTTCATGGCCGGAATGACTGGGTTGTTGTAGGTTTTTTCGGGCTATATGGCCATGGTCTAGAGGCATTCTCTCCTGACATTTCGGTCTGTTGGAACTAGGAAAGAGGGTTTATATATCTGTGGAATGCCCAGGGTGGGACAAAGGACTCTTGTCTGCTGGAGCTAGGTGTGAATGTTTCAACTGACCACCTTGATTAGCTTATAATGGCCTGACAGTGCCTGGAGCAAACTTTTGTTGAGAGGTGCTTAGATGTCCTTGTTTGTTTCCTTTCTGTTGTTGTGCTGTTGTAATTTTAGAGTTTTTTAATACTGATAGCCATATTTTGTTCATTTTCATGGTTTCCTCCTTTCTGTTGAAATTGTCCACATGCTTGTCTATTTCAATGGCTTCTCCGTGTAGCCTGACATAGTGGTTGTGAGAGTGGTCCAGCATTTCTGTGTTCTCAAATAATATGCTGTGTCCAGGTTGGTTCATCAGGTGCTCTGCTATGGCTGACTTCTCTAGTTGAAGTAGTCTGCAGTGCCTTTCATGTTCCTTGATTCGTGTTTGGGCAACGCTGCTGCGTTTGGTGGTCCCTCTGTAGACTTGTCCACAGCTGCATGGTATACGGTAGACTCCTGCAGAAGTGAGAGGATCCCTCTTGTCCTTTGCTGAACGTAGCATTTTGGTTGATTTGTTATAACTCTCTGCCTTTTGGGTTGGTTGATTGCTAAAGTTACTTTACTTAGGTGATCCCTCGTTGTCCGAGTAGGATTGTTGTCCAAGTTCAGTGTACTAGCGGTGGGTACATAGGTAACTGTGGAGCCCTATTCTTGATCTGCATCTTCTCCCGCAGTGAGGGCATTGGTTTCCAGGTGGAAGGCGGTCCTGGTTAGGGTTGGCTTGACGCGTCTTCCTCTTGGCACGTTTCTCTCTTTCACCCTCCATTCGTGCCTCTTCAAATTCTACAGCACTGCTGGTCACAGCTGATCTCCAGCTGGAGCGCTCAAGGGCCAGGGCTCCTCAGTTCTCAGTGTCTATGCCAGAGTTTTTAAGGTTGGCTTTGAGCCCATCTTTAAATCTCTTTTCCTACCCACCAACATTGCGTTTTCTGTTCTTGAGTTCAGAGTAGAGCAACTGCTTTGGGAGACGGTGGTAGGGCATCTGGACAACGTGGCAGGTCCAGTGGAGTTGATGGTGGAGGACCATCGCTTCAATGCTGGTGGTCTTTGCTTCTTCCAACACGCTGACATTTGTCCGCCTGTTTTCTCAAAAGATTTGCAGGATTATCTGGAGGCAGTGGTGATGGAATTGTTCCAGGAGTTGCATGTGACGTCTGTAGATAGTTCATGGCTTGCAGGCATATAGCAGGGCTGGGAGGACAATGACTTTATAAACAAGCACCTTGGTATCCCTACACACACACAAGGCCATTCCAGCTTCATGAGGCTATTCTGGCCACCAGGGGAGCTGTCGCTTCACCGTCCATTTGTGACACTGATGAAGTACTTCCTCATTTTTGAATGCTTGCTGAAGATTTTTTTTAATTAGTTAAATTAGCCTCCCCGCATAAGTGGTACCTAAATTTCCTACTTGACAGATGCAACTGTCTTTTGGGTTGCAAAGGTCAACAGCGAGCTACACGATGGTCAGAAGCTCACTCCGACCTGGGCTGGCTTCGAACTCATGACCTTTTGTTCAGTAGTAAACATGCAGTTGACTCCCAGCCAGCTGCGCCACAGTCCCAATGCCTTGCATAGAGTATTATTTCTTTGAAGGTCCATCATCAACCCAGATATGTATAGTATACATAAATGGATGATGCCCTTAATGTGGAAGAGGATTAGTTGATGAATGCCAAGATCCTTCCAGTTGCTGTTCCCCAACAGAGTTGGATGTCTGTGCTACACGCTTGAATGAAGCTATGGGCTTCTCTTTAGACTTATATTGGCAATAAGCATCATTCCATGGTTTAAAGAGTCACCCTTTTGTATAGAGAGTCAAGGCTGTGTAGTGGTTTGAAGGTTGGACTGAAGACTCTGGGAGATTGTGTTTAGATTCTTACTCAGCCAAGGAAGCCAATTGGGTGACCTTAAACAAGTCACACTCTCACAAGAAGGCAATGGCAAGGCATCTCCGAACAAATCTTGCCAAGGAAACTCCATGAAAGGATTCACCTTGGGTCAAGTTGGAAACTGCTTGAAGGCGCACGGTAACAACCCTTGTGTAGAACAAAACAAGCTAATATGGGGTTTTTTTGTTCATTTTTACAGGATGCATCTGGTGAAGGTTACCGGGAGTCCATTGAAAATGAACACTTTCATCTAGAAGGTACTACTTTTAAAAATACTACTTTTCCTTTTTAAGCTGTGAAGATTCTTCTGCAAACTGTGTTGAGGAACTCTAAGAGATTTGTGTTGTTGATTTCTTTTTGCTCCTCATTGGATCTGCTGATATAACAGGTCATCACAGGTTTTGCCATTCAAAATTGGACGCTGTATGGCTATTTTATTTACCCACACACCCGCCAAATTACGACCCCTTTAAGCATTTTCACGGTCCTTAAGAATGACTTCTTGGGCTGGAAATCCTTTATTTCATTGGGGTTGAACTTCCATGGACATGAGGGTTGTATCATATATATACTGTTGCACTCCAGGACAGGAATAACCCTCTGACTTTAAAACACCAGATGTTAAAAAGGAAAATAATCCTTTTATTGAAGATAAGTAAAAAACAGCAAAGTAAAGAAAAAGACTTTAAAGGAATAGGTAAATCCAATTAGGTAAAAAAATAAGCAGGAACCAATTAGTCCAAGGTAGAGTTCAGCAATGCCCAAAAACAAAGTCCACAGCTCTCTAACAATATCCAGAGAACCAGGAAACATTGATCAAAGGCATGAGCAGGTAATCACAAGAGACAAAACCCAAACCAGGAAACAAGAAATCTTTAAGCATGAATCTTCAAAGCAAGGCTTCTCTAAGACAAGGACAAGAACTTAGCATAATTCTAAACGATGCTTCATCTGACTGTATTTTCCATGCTTGGAACTTTTCAGCCTTTCCAAGCACTCAGAAACTGGTTTTGCTTTCCTTGAGTGGCCCTTATCTTTTTCTGTTGAAGCCTGGCAGAACACCAAAGGCATTACTCGGCCTGTCTGTTTTGACTAATTTCCGCCTCCTTATCTATATTCTTATTAGGTTCAGCAGGTGCTGAGTTGTTTTCAAGCCCCAAATCCTGGGAACTCTCTGGGAGCAATTCACGGAATAAACCATCATCCCTATACCCTGTAGGAACATTCTCATGGGAAAGTACACTTTGAACAGGGGTCTCTCTGTCATTCTCTGCATCAATATCACTGCCCAAACCATTGCCATCTTGAACCTCAGTTACATCATTCCCCACATCCAAAGCACCCTGATCCTGAAACACAATCACAGGCTGAACTCCAACAACTGTACCTTCAGTTATCGCTGGAGTTATGTTCCAGGACCACCCGCAATAAGTGAAAAACCGCAAAGTAGGGATGCCTCGCCCTCTTTACCCTCATCTTCCTCCTTCTCGCTGCCACCTGGGCTTCTTGCCGCTGCTTGGGCCCTGCAATTGAGGAGGCGGTGGAAGTGTTGCGGGGCCCAAGCAGTGGTAAGAGGCTCGGGCGGCGACCAGGAAGAGGAAGGTAAAGAAGGTGATGAGGGAGGAAGAGCCGCCTCCTCACCCTCTTTACTTTCCTTCTCCTGGTCGCTGCAGGTCTTCTTGCTGCCGCAATTGAGGAGACTGCGGAGGTGGCACGGGTCCCAAGTGGCAGCAAGAGGCTCAGGCCTCCGCAGCGTACAGTGTTCCCTTGCTACTTATATTTAAAAACCTCAAAAGAGCGAGTCCGCAATAAGTGAACCACTTATTGAGTAGTGAGGCAACACTCTACTACTCTGATGCTTTCCTTGTAAAAAGAGTATTTCCTCTTCTGGGTTTCATGCAATGATCACCTCCAAGAAGGATATTCTGCTGCAGTCTTTTTCACCTTTTGGTCTATGTTCCCCATCCACTGAGCATCCTCTCTTTCCTTCAGGCTGCTTCTCTCTATTTCACCCCTCCTACTAACCATTGTTTTGCTCTCTGTGTTTTTTTAATCTAAAAAACGAACCCCCAACCATTGTTTTGGTGAACATCAGAACTCTCTACAGTGGTTCTCAACCTGTGGGTCCCCAGGTGTTTTAGTCTGCAACTCCCAGAAATCCCAGCCAGTTTACCAGCTGTTAGGATTTCTGGGAGTTGAAGGCCAAAACATCTGGGGACCCACAGGTTGTGAAGCACTACCCTAGAATCTCCTGCTACTTTTTCTTCGTGGCTGTTTTCATAGCAAAAGTCATCACTGCTCACCCTTACTATTAGAAGGAGGGACTGCAACCACCAAAAAGGAGCATGAAATGCTATTACAGTGGATGGCTACTTCATCTCGTTCAACGCCAGGCTTAAATATAGAAATCAATGTGTTGCCTTGAGCAGTGGCATTATAGAAGGCAGTCAGAAAGCACCCTTAAGGCTAACATAATATCCAGCATATTATCTTCTCAAACATGCCAGGAGCAGTCCTATGTCATAGGCAAGAAAATGCTCTTTCTTCATATTTTGTGTGAACAGCAAAGTACGATTTCTGTATCAATGGGGATACATTTCATGTCTGCACATGGATACCTGAAACCATGGGCCATAGGGCCCATCCAGACAGGCCCATATCCTGGGACCTGTCTTGGTTTTTACTGGAGACGTCCAAATAATGCTTCCGGTAAAATGGTTTTCCTGGTTTGTTCCAAATTAATTAAATACCTGCTAAGATTCGGGTCTTAAAGTAAGATCCGGGCCTTACCAGGAGTGGGCCCTGTGGGGATTTGACCCAGGGACCGTGTCACAACTTTACTTTTAGGAGTAAATTTGGGGCTTCAGTGTGGCTGCATGCCATTGTAATTTTAATCAGGGTCACATGTAATCACCCCTTCCCTGTAAAGCCCAGGTTTTTTGACCTGCATGGAGACTGAAATCCATGCCAAAACAGATTTTTTAAAACCCATTTTGGCACAGATTTTAGTGCTGTCTCGAAGCTCCCATGGTGAACTGGAAAACCTAGAGAAGCGTTTCACAACCTGGGGGTTAGGACCCCTGGGGGGGGGGTCACGAGGGAGTGTCAGAGGGGTGGCCAAAGACCACCAGAAAACACAGTATTTTCTGTTGGTCATGGGGGTTCTGTGTGGGAAGTTTGGCCCAATTCTATCGTGGGTGGGGTTCAGAATGCACTTTGATTGTAGGTGAACTGTAAATCCCAGCAACTACAACTCCCAAATGTCAAGGTCTATTTTCCCCAAACTCCACCAGTGTTCACATTTGGGCATATTGAGTATCCGTACCAAGTCTGGTCCAGATCCATTATTGTTTGAGTCCACAGTGCTCTCTGGATGGAGGTGAACTACAACTACTGAACTCAAGGTCAATGCCCACCAAACCCTTCCAGTATTTTCTGTTAGTCATGGGAGTTCTGTGTGCCAAATTTGGTTCAATTCCGCCATTGATGGAGTTCATAGTGCTCTATGGTTGTAGGTGATCTATAGATCCCAGCAACTACAACTCCCAAATGTCAAGGTGTATTATTTTCCCAAACTCCACCAGATTTGGGCATATTGGGTATTTGTGCCAAATTTGATCCAGTGAATGAAAATACATCCTGCAGATGAGATATTTACATTACGAATCATAACAGTAGCAAAATTACAATTATGAAGTAGCAATGAAAATAATGTTATGGTTGGAGGTCAACAGAATATGAGGATTTAAGGGGTTGCGGCATTAAGAAGGTTGAGAACCACTGACCTAGAGAGACTTACAAACAATTTAGAGAGAACAGCATAGCCATGCTGCTTGGGGAATTCTGAGACTTGTATCTCCAAAAAACGTCCCAAAGATGTCTTCCCCAAAATCTATGTTAGTAGAGATCTCCAAAGCTAAAAGGTGGCCATTCTAAAGCAGGAATGAAAGCACAACACTGAGAACGCAAGGACTGGAATAAAATGAGACTTTTTGTCCTAAATTCTTTCCTTACAATTTCCTCTTTTCTTTTTCCCCCCTTCTAACTTTCCTCTCTATATGATCCAAGACAAATATACATTTAGTCACAGCTGTTCGCGCTCTTGGCTTCCCAACTATAAGATCAGCTGAAAAACCAGACCTTTGTGAGAGCAGGCCACAAAGAATCAAAGCACTGCCAGAAGGTGGACTCACCTTGGGACTCTTGGCGCCATATTGGGATCCAAGTTCAGTAGCCTATATTTATATATGTACTAGCCGTCCCTTGCCATGTGTTGTGGCACAGTCTGTGTATATGTGTTTTTGTGTGTATATATTTGTGTATATGTGTATATATGTGTGTTTACACACATACACACACCAATGTATGTGGTTTTGCACATACATTGTGCAGGTACAACTGTACCAGGAGCTCCTATTTTGTTTGCTTTGCATTGAATGTTTGTTGTAGTCCTAAGTTTCAGGGACTCTGCAGATAGGTGGCTTCTTTTGGCTGCAATCATAGGGCAAGCCACCTGTCAATTATCGTTAGGTTCCCTGGTCCCTCCCCCTTTTTGGGTTTTGGAGGGAATAGGAGCCAGTTTGGGTTCAGTCCACACAGAGAAGCCTTTCCTGCAGGACATAATACCAAGAGCTCCTGTAGAAAGCTTCGTCTTCTACGGCTTGGCTGGGGAGATATACAGCCCTACAGCTCCTTCGCTGAGGGACTTCAGTCAGCCATCACTGAAACCTGAACTCCTTTTCCCCTGGAAGTCTACAAAGCTCTGCTTGGTAAGGGTCACTCGTGGAAGCCAGAAGCAGTTGGTACCGGGTGCAGGGGCTCCACGCCAACAGAGGCAAAGACAGACTGCCCAGATTAGAAGTTAAGGATTTCCCCATTAGATACAGCTATGAAGATAGTGCCTGTTCCCTGTGGACAAAGATTGAGAGAGAGCCAATAGACTGTTAAGAAAGCCTTAAAATACCTGTTTGTTTTCATTAATAAAGAACATTGTTGAACCTTTAACTATTCTAGAGACTCTGTTTTAAGGAAATCCAAGGGCCTTTAATCTGAGGCAGCCCCGGCGTCCCATTGGGCATACGGAATTTATGTCTTGTCTACAGTCTTATGTACAGGCCCAGCGTGCAACAGCACATACATTGTAATGTATTTTTTGTTTTTTTGGCTTTTTAAGTCTCCTTTGCTGTGTTTTTCAGTGTTTTTATGAGTGATGGTCACTCATTGGCCTGATAGGCATATTGTGCCCAAATTTGGTGTCAATTCGTCCAGTGGTTTTTGAGTTATGTTAATCCCAGAAACGAACATTACATTTTTATTTATATAAAAAATTTATTGCATTTATATGCTGCCTTTCTCTCAAAGTGAGACCTAATGTCTACTTCTTGGATCACAGTATGGACTATATTAGTTACCCAAAACAAAACTGCATGTGGTGGGAATTAAGGAAGTGTTTCCTCAATAATTTCATCCTTGCATTCATGGACGAGCATGAATGCAGTTTCTTTCTGCTAAAGTAGTTTTCTTTCTGCTAAAGGTGAAAATGAATATTTGAATGACCCAAAGTGTTGCGGAACAATTACTCTGCAGAAAAATACATGTGGTTCCCCCCCCCCCCCCAAATTTCTTTTTTTATGCAGTATTTTCTATGCAAGGCAACATGTTTTCTATATAGGAAGCCTGTTCTCTGCATATGTAATTCATGTTAATGTGTGTATCTGCAAATAAAAAAGCCATTTATATTTTTCTCCGGAATATGCCCTCTATAACACTTCAGGATATTTGAATATTGTTGAGAAACTCTGCAAAGGTCTGGGGGAAAACTCAGCTCTATCATTCATCTTGATAGGGTTTCCAGACTTCCAGGAAACCTGTTTTGGATCTGGAAATGAATAGCTGCAAATATTCTTTCCATCCCTAGTTTAGAAGCCCACTTTAGGTTTCTTTGGGAGGGTAACAAAATGTGAGAAGGAAGCTGAATATGTTTTTATAAGATTATCAGGCTGGTAGTTTCCAAAAGTGGAGATTGTCATTGATATGCTACCATCTTTTTTTTTTTTTTTTTTGGTGGGCATGAGTCTTGGAAGGACTGTGAGAGCCACAGAAACAGCCATGGAAAGCTCTGTGAAGGCCTCCAGTGTAAACAAAGTTGGCCACAGAGATGTTCTGGAAGACTTGGAGATTTCAAAAGAAGTGTTCTCTCAATTTTTAAAAAAATGCATATTTTTGAATCACAGTGTTCCCACTTTTAGGACAGTCTTAGCCCCATACAACCTGACAATCTTATAAAAACATATTCAGCTTTCCTCTCCCATTTTGTTACCCTCCCAAAGAAACCTAAACTAGGGATGGAAATAATATTTGCAACTATTCATTTCCAGATCCAAAATAGGTTTCCTGGAAGCCTAGAAACCCTATCAAGATGAATGATAGAGCGCACGGTGGCACAGTGAGTTAAAGCACTGGACTGCTGAGCTTGTTGACTGAAAGGTCACAGGTTCGATTCTGGGGAGCGGCGTGAGCTTCCGCTGTTAGCTCTAGCTTCTGCCAACCTAGCAGTTCGAAAACATGCAAATGTGAGTAGATCAATAGGTACCGCTCCGGTGGGAAGGTAACGGCACTCTATGTAGTCATACCAGCCACATGACCTTGGAGGTGTCTACGGAGAACACCGGCTCTTCGGCTTAGAAATGGAGAT